>NC_080069.1:32262222-32628743 GCF_949987535.1 Balaenoptera acutorostrata
CTAAATACTGTCATCAGTGAAACCATAAAACTGCAAGGAGCAAAGACTATATAGAGGTCAAGGGAAATGGAGCGTGGGTCATGGAGAGAAAATTCCCCAAAGGATCATATTTCAGACAACTGCTGTTTGAATAAAACCACTTCTGGGCACATGCTTAAAGTTTACCTCTACTTACGATTTCGTACAAGAGCCAGTATTGAGAAGGCTGCAGCACATAATAATAATAATAATAGTAATAATAACAATAATGCTATTATCTCCATTTTACAGAATCAAAAATTTCAGTATCTTCTGTATCTATTAATCCTGTGATATCAAGTCTTTCAAGAATGCTCAGGAAAATACAGTGCAGATCCATACACATTCCCAGAAGGGGATGTTTCTCTTAATTTTCTCATTTTACAAATAGGGAAATCAAGGCACAATAAGATGAAAAGGAGCTGAAAGGGGAAGCCAGTGAGATGAGGGCTCCCCTTCCTGGCAGTGTCTGAACACGCATGTGCCTCAAGCCCTGTTGCTTTCCTGAGGTATGCTTTGCAGGTTAGATTCATTCTAATTCAAATGATTTTGCCAGACGTTCTGGTCTGTCGGCAAAATTACAGGGGGAATTTGTAATAAGACAATTGCCCAAATGGTCATTACAATATTGCTTTTCTGACCTCAGAGGGGTATTATACACAGAGGAATCTTTACCAAAAATACTGTGTGAGGTTGAATGAAACCGAGAGGCACTGGAAAGGAATGTGGCATTAAAACAAAAGGACTTTCAGTGACTCTCACTGCTTTCTGACTTGTAATCGCTTTTCTGTGGCTTCCAGACAGCTGCAAGAGGCCCCAGTAGCTTTACTGTGTGGCTGCGACGTGTGTGAATGGATTTCATGTCGTTCTGTGCATGAAATTTGTGCTTGCTCTGTGCCCATGGAAAGCTACACTTCTCGTATAATATCGGTGATTTTGTAAGTTTGGCTTCATGTTTTGTAACTTTAGAAAAAACTGCTAATAGAGTTTACGCCTTTTGGGAGAGTTTGCATTCTTACAGAACTCTGTACCGTAAGGTTATTTACTGAACATTCTTTATTACTAACTGAAATAAACATCTGTAACCACAGTTTGGCATCATGGCAATATTTTAAAATGGCATCAAGTTTTAAGAGGTGGAATGGAAGTTATAAACTCTCAAACAATTGAAAATCACTCAGCTGCCCTTTTAAATCTTCCTTATTAGATTAAGTTTCTTGTTTTATAAACATCTAACTTTTAAAACTTTTGGGCTATTTTTAGTAATTTCAAAATCAGCTAAATCAGTAAAATTCCTATACAATTTGTATAAAATGTGTAGTAGAATAGCAGAATTTTCCCCCCCAGATCTCTGAGATTTTTTTGTAATTATAAAGACAAGATCATTTCAGGGAATTTGTAAAACATATAATGTAAACAAGTAGAAAAAACTGAACCATAACTCATTTCCTACTCCACTTCCCATTGTCAAACATTTGGACATAATGGTGTAGTTCCTTCAATTGTGTGTTTTTTTAATGCTTGATATTATGGTATATATTTCTTTTCTTTTTTGCAACATATATATTTTCAAATCAGATAAAAAATTCTTTGTAAATATTCTCTGGTGTTTGCAAAGTAGTGCATAATTGAGCTCAAATACTGTGAACACAGCTAAAATGGAAAACAGTTTGAGGTGTGTGGTGTTAACCTGCCAAACAGTATAGCATAATGGTTTGCAGCAGAGCGTGTAGTTAGAAAGTCCCAAGTTTGAATCTAGGTTCTGTCACTTATTGTTAATTTGCCAAGTTCTTCTACATCTCTGAATGCCACCTATCCAGCCTGAAAAGTGGCAAAAACACTGTACCCACTTCACTTTTTTTCTGAGGATTCAATAATTATAAAGGGTCCTGTAGAAGCAGGTTTTATGAGTACAAATATAAGGTTTAATTTTTCCCCATTCTCTATTCCCAGCTATGCTAGGCTGAATCTTTCTTTATTTCTTTTCAATATATGAGGCAGTTAACTCCTCTGTGGTTATTTTTAGCTATTGAAATGTCCATATAGTTCAGTTGAAAACTTCAGTCTACTTTTTCCGCCCAAGTTCAGGCTTGCCAATGATGGGGAATGTTCTACATTTCCACTAATCTAGTCTGGGAGCAAGGAGAAAGGACTAGGGCAAAGAACACAAGTCATTTTACTTAGCTTGGCTTTGAAATAGTCTTCTCATGCTCTTTCTCTGGCTAAAACTGGTTGACCACCATCAATGCCTTCATTGTGACAGTAATTCACACACTCGCTTCCTCACTGGGTACTCATTCACCGTTCTGACTATGTCTGCAGATTTTCCCACTGCACAGTTTCTCTAACTGCATTTCAACTTCCTTCCTTCCCTTTCAGCTCCTACCAATAGCTGACTGTTGAAAGTTTTTGGCTACTGGGATTCCCTTGCCTGGTAGACAAGACTCTTCGTGGGGTTGGAAGGGAAGGTGTTGAGGAGACACTAGCAGATAACTTCTTTGGTGTTTCTTGATCAGTGTTACCCCCAAATAATAGTGCTGGCTGCTCCTCTGCTTGATAGCAATGTCACACAAACTTGCAGAGACGTGCCTATGTGGTTCTGCAAATTAGACAGAATTCTTCACACTTTCATTTGCAAATGGAAACATCCCAAGGAAGATAGACTGAAAATGTTTGGGGCTTGGAATCTATCAGATCTGACCCTCAGCCTTGGTCCTTCCACTTCCTACTTTCTAGGGATGTGACCTCTGGCATATTGCACAAACACTGTGGTAATCAATTTCCTAAATTCCTCAACTGTAACAAGTAAATAAGAAAGGCCAGAGGGTTGGTATAAGGATTAAAGGATACATAGTATTCTAATTCCATTACGATGTCTGTAGTTTACTTCTTGCATCTCCTTGTTCATTCTACAAAAAGGTGTGCAACCTAAGTTTTTCTTGTCTTTTTTTCTTCTCTCCTCTCCTCATTTTTCCTTTCTTTCCCTTTTCCTTTCTTTCTTTTCCCTCCCTCCCTTCTTTCCTTCTCTCTCTCTCTCTCTCTCTCTATTTCATCTGTTGTTGGGAAGTAGAAATAGAAAGGTGCTTGGGTATATGTATAAATGAAATGAGTTGGGGGATGCCGGGAGGGCAGTGAGAATACCATTACACTATGATAGTCAATTGTCTACACTTGATGGGCCCCAGTCACAAAAATTTCCATGCCTTGACTGGAGTCAGGAGCTTTATGGTTTTCTTTCTTTGACGAAGTGTAATGATTGTAGAGGTGTACAGAAAGAGGAGTTCTGTCTCATTTAATTTGTAAGGGCATAACTTCAAGATCAAAGAACATGGTGGCACAGGCTAAAAATGTATTTCAAGTGAGGAGTATAAAATTCATATGAATAAATTCATAGACAGTCATATATAGTTTTCAAATAATTCTTGAAGTTTACAATTTCTCTGGTTATACACAATTCAGAATCCTATGTTCATTCACATTAATTTTTATAAGAAATATGTATGGAGGAAGTTTGGAAATTAAGAGTGAGATTAAGTCCCCAGTATTTCTAGATACACATTAAGACTTGTATTAATTAGCTTCAAAATTCATTTTTGACAGAAAAATCCAAGCTGGAAGTTAAGTTGCCAAAATAACTGTACAGGCACTAAAGTTTAGCATTGTTTCCTCTGAGGGAAAATGATGCTTAGTGGGTTTGATATAATTGTGTATTGAGAAATGAGAAAGCAGAGAAGTGGGTGGGCAGAATGCAAAGTGGGAAGGGGCATGATAAAGAGAAGAGAGAATTAACACATAGCAGAAGCATTGAAGCTTTAACTTAAATACAAATGATTTTCAGCCTGTTCTAGAATACAAGGGTGATAGTCATAATTGCCCAGCTGTTGGAGAGTTCAGCAGCTGCACATAAGTGACTACACAGATATGGAGTTTTTTTGTCTTTTCTTATGTGACTCTGGGTAGTGCGTGATATTATCTTACCCCAGAATGGACGGAGGAAGAACGATGTTCTGTGAAAGAGATTTAGATAAATCAAAGGAGCAAGAGAATTGAACTCCTTCTTGACCTCATTTTGTTGAAATGTTTATTCAGAATGCGATTAACTATACCTGTCTCATTAACACCACTTAGAATATTCCAAGTCTTGATTTTTTAATTGCCTTAAGCCATGTACATTTTGAAGGAAATATTCAGTTGTAAGTGGTTATTTTTCCCTCCAGTGACCTAGTGAAAAAAAATGAAAATGTAGTAAGAATTTTTTTCTTTTATTTAAGGTAGTCAGTGCTTTATTTCTTGCAGTCCGCACAGTTTTAAAAATTGAGATGTAGTGAAGGGATGCTTTATTAAGAAAGTACAATGGAAATTGTAAAATAAGCCTCATATCTGAATTTTAGAGCTACATGGCAAGCATATATCATGGGCTAAGTGCTACATGGAGGTATAATAATTAATGTAGAGTGCTGCTCTGGGGCAGAGAGCCTAACTTCTCTGTTGTCCAAGCCTTTAAGATACCATCTAGTTACATTCTGAGGTCCTTTTCCACTGAACTGCTTTTGGATTTTCTCCCTTACAATTTTCTTTAATTCTTTAGTTGGAACCAAACCAATATGATTTTATTTCTTCTAGTAGCTTTCAGTTGCTAAGTAGTAATTTCATACCAACTTAGAATTATTTCTATTTTTTTTCTTTTTCTCAATTTGCATATAACTTTGTTTTCACTGATTATTAAAAAAATTTATTTCTTATAAATAATTTAGGTTGCTTCTACTCCTTTGCTGTTAAATCTATGGGCATCTTTGCCTTGAAACAAAGAATAAGCAATTATTGAGCACTTACTGTGTGTTGGAGATGATGCTATGCACTTCTCTTACAGTTATCTCCATTAATCCTCCAAGAGACCTTGGGAATTTTTATTATGATTATCCCCATTTTACAGATGATGAAACTGAGGAGCAGAGTGGATAATGTGGATAAAATTTTAAAGCTTGGAAGATTGCAGAAGTAGGATTCAGACTCTCTTCTCCTCACCTGGTCAATGCTTAATGTTGGCCTAACATTCACTCTGTCCTCCTCTCCTTGCTTCCTTGGTAATCACATTCTGGTTCTTGGTCTAAAATTAATTATGTTATTCCAAAATACGTTTTTGCCAGAGCTATCTTCTCCTGGAGTTCTAACATCATACATGCACTTGCCTGGTTGATAACTTACTTGGATATGGATTAGGCAGCTACACATAACTAGTCAAAGCAGAAGCATTTTTTACTAGTTCCCTATATCCCACAAAGAACTTCTGTCTTTCCCATCTAAGTCACAGTCTTCCTTCCACTTGCTCAGATCAAAATGATTGGTAATTTTTTTATCTCTGTCTTTTTCTCATCCCCATATTTAATAAATCAGCCAGCACTATCAATTTTACTCCAATATATTCCAAATCCCCTTACTTTCTCCAGATTTGGTATTGCCACTTTAGTCCAAGATTTCATTGTGTTTCACCCGGCCTAGAGCAAGAGTCCTCACATAGGCCTCCTGATTCTACTACTGCCCCCTAATATATCTATTATTTTCAATTAATCAGTTACAGTGATGATTCTAGTACGGAAATTACATTATTAAACATCTCTACAGTGAATTTTCATTACCATTATGATAAAATAAAAATTCGTATTCATGACCTTCTGGTCTGAATTACTCTTGTTGTCATTCAGATCTTAGCTTAAATGACACTCGGGAATACTGTTCCTAACCATTCAGGATAAAAGTAGTAAGCCTGTTACTTGCAAATGACTACATTTCCTGATAATTTTTCTTATGCATTTGCTTTTTTTTTGTTTTTTTGCTCAGTGTAATAGAGCTTCCATGAGTCATGAGCCTCTCATCTTGGTTATATCTGCAGCCATATGTACTTAATGAATATTTGTAACAGACACACACATCCAAACAGAAAAAATTTATGTCATCACATTCTAAAATCCAGTCATTTAGTCAATATGCCCTATTGTGAACTGTACACATCTCTGCGTATTTTCTTGCAAATATACTTTTAGATGTGGAATTGAAGCAAAAGGTAACCGTATTTTAAGTTTTGGTAGGTATTTAAGAATTGTTCCTCAGAAATTTTTATGAGTGCTTACCAACAGTGGGCGAGTCTTTCCATCGCTCTGTTCTCTCATCAACCTTTGGTACTGTTAATTTTTTTTTCCAATTTGTGCTAATCTGAAAGGTAAAAAATGGCATTTTAGTATTGTATACATTTGCATTTATTTCATTAGTAGTTAAATTGAACATCATTTTAGAATTTAAATGCCATTAACTTTTCTACTGTTATGAATTCCCTGTCATATTATGATACCTGTTTTTCTATGTTTCTTTTTACTATTGCTGTGTAAGAGCCCTTATATGTATTGCAAATTTAAAGTTTTAACTGCTTTTAATTTTGATTTTACCCTTATTAATGTTGCTTTTGTGCTATATAGAAGTTTTAATTTTTATGTAATGATATTTACAAAGTTTTATTTAATTTTTTGCCTTAGTGTTTGGTCTAGAAAGCTTTTCCCAATGCTTTAAACATATCAACAAAAATTTTGTTTTATTTATTTTAAAGGTATAGTTTTTATGTTTAAAATTTTTATTTGCCAGAAATTTATTTTGGTATAAAAAGTAAGGTAGAGAATTGGCTGCTTTTATTTTAAAAAATTAAAAACAAAGTCAGTTTTTCCAGTATCAGTTTTCTTCCCACCGTCTTTTACTGACAAATTTTTCACTCATTTTTTTTCACATTCTATATTCCCATGCCTACTTGGGTCTATTAGTATATTCCTTATTCCAGCATATTCCAAATAATGTTCTTTGGAAGATAATTTTAGGAATTCTCTTTAGAATGATTTCATGATCATGTAAATTTGGCAAATTTAGGTTATGTAAATTTAAATAGGTTTCTATAGAACAATACTCCTCAGATTCTTTAATATGCTGAAATTCATTGTAAATCTCTAAGAGGTGAATAAAGAAGGTCGCATTGTTGATGAATATTTGTCCAATGAAAACTTTTTGAGAAGCACTTCAGTTGCACATAATTTGGGAAACTTGATCTGTTCTTTTTATTGATCTATGTATAAGCCAGTGCCACAATCTTTTAATTCATGTACCTTTATATTTCACCATTTTATAAGGCATATTTTTGCTCATTAGTATCTTTTTTCAGAATATGAAAGATTTCTTCAAGTGTTTGCATACCTCTCATAGAATGAACATTTTATTTATGCTTCTATAAGATTGACTTTGATTTTTTTCCTTTCTTTCTTCTTCTTCTTTTTTTCTTTCTCTTGTACCATTTCCTTGTCTTTGCTGAAGTTTAGAGAAAGGAGGATCTCGGGCAACAGTAAGATTTTCCAAAGGCTAACCATGACTAATCTGAGATTAGTTCCAATAATTCTTATTAAGAAGAAATAAACCCCCCTGAGAGAGAAAGCAGCTAATCAGTAAGAAATGAGCAGACTAAGACAATTTGACAATCAGAATCCTGAAGTGTGAGAATAAGTGAGCAGGATTCGGAATTGGATAACAGAAAGTTGTTAATAATAAGTGAGGCATGTGTCTCAAAGTATATCTTAGTCATTTTTTATTTTCCAAGGTATTCTAAAATTATCTTTGAAACCATGCTAAAGTTTCAACTTTTAAAGAAAATTATAATCTTGGTTTAGAAAAAAAGGTAGAAAGTTGATGTTGAGATTAGATAGACTTAGCTGGGCAGAGCATCGCTATCTGATAGCTTAGGGAAATATGTACCTTCATTTTAAAATCTTACTCTATGCACTTGTATGACAGTGGAAGAATTAAGACACCTGAGGTCAATTTGCTAGGGTTCCTGAACTTGAATCAAGAAAACATGGGTTTGAATCCTGACCTGTCACTAGTTGTGTGACTTTGCACAAGTCACTTAGGCTCTCTGATCTTCCCATCTCTACCGCCATGGTGTGATGCAGCCTGCTCTTAAGACAGAGCTGATTGTGAGCATCTCCTCCAGCTCCACACTTGGTGACTTGATGTTTATGGTAGCTTGATCGACCTTGGTGGGAATTTGTACAACATGGAAAGTGATGCATGCTACAAATCTGGGTACTTTTGTGGTTATTGTTGTCCTTGCTGTTTTCAGAGAGGCTGTATGAGCACACTTCCGTCTGTATTCCATACCAATTTTAAAGATTTGTTGGAAAATTCAAAGTGATTTCATAAATATGGAATAGTATTGCCAATTAATAACCTTGCTCTACTGAAGACATTACATAGAATTTTATCTCTGAATATCTCTTTGAAGACAGAAAGTAAAAAGCTACAGATCTCTAAAAAGAAAAAAAAATTAGAGTATACAACTGTCAGGCATTCAATTTTGGCTAATTTTGGAAATATTATAAGTATTTTCATAAAGTAGGTATTCTATACATGCTTGTTTTTATATCAAAATGAAAAAAAATGAGTTTTGTACAGTGTATTTCTTGAAATTTCCCCTAATTGTTGTGGTTGAGGCATAGAAAACTAATGAGAAGAGTAAATCCTTTCCTAAGAAAGATCACATAATGCCTTTCAAAATTTGATGCCAGTGTATTTTAGATTTTTCACTCTAGTTGACTATGGACTATGTAACGTCATACTGCTTTCATAAAGAAATCTTTGAGTCATATTCCCAACTACCTTCTGACTTTGACCACTCTAGATATGTTAATGGAAAGCCAAGTGACAGTTCCAGTCAGACACTAAATACTTTATTATGTAGTGGAAAGGACATTGAATTCAGTTAAGAGAGCTGGGTTCTAGCCCTTACTGTAGCCTGAATGAGAAGGTGGCAGGAAAAGTAGTTGTGAGGGGAGTTTTATCTCCACTTTGAGCAGAGACCTGTCTCTAGTACTATTAGACAAAATGTTTCTTCCCTTCTTGTCCCATCCACCTTACAAACCATTTCATTGGCATGCCATTTCTCAAGAATCTAGAACACAGCTTGTATGGGCCAAATGTTGGAAGTGCTCAGCTTATAGAGAGAGAATTCATGATATGTTTGGCAAAGATGTCAAGAAATCAGAAAATAAATTTTTGAGAGATCTTTACAGTGAAAAGGTGGAAGCCATTATGAAATTGTTAACCTAGCTGTCAAACCAACTATACTGATTGTATTGATCAATTTGAGAATGGTAAAGTTGCTTTCAGAAAGTTCTTTCTTGAGGTATTGGTTTGGGATTTGCTCCAAATTTACTGTTCTTAGATAGCATTTAAAATTAGTCCTTTATTTTTATTCAATTTCATTTTCGAAAACAGGGAAATTGATATCTATTGCATAAGAATTTTATTTAAATATGCCTGATAATGTAAATATATCCAGTGTGTTAGAGATGAGAACTTTAGCCTGGTTAAGTCATCTGCTTAAGAAAAGTCTACTTCATTGCCCTCTAGTGACATTTGATTAGTTAAATGTGTCTTGATGGGTTAGAAGAATGTTTAGGATCCATTCATCACTTTTATTTTTAATTTTTTTAATTTATTTTTTTTGGGGGGGTACCCGTGCCACACAGCATGTGGGATCTTAGTTCCCCAAACAGGGATAGAACCTGCATTCCCTGCACTGGAAGGGTGGAGTCTTAACCACCAGACCGTCTGGTAAGTCCCTAGAGGAATTTTTAAAGAATTGACCTTGTATTAACATTTTAAGATTCTTGAAATTATTGATAGAATCAAAATTTTAACCACAAATAATAAGTCATTTTTTTTTTTTTTTTGTCTCTTTAAGTAAGTCTGCACATGGTTCAATGTTTTGTTGTTGTTTTTAAGAGCTTGAACTTTAGCCAGACTAATTTTTGGTTTTTTGGTATAAGCAAGAGAAATTAGTCAAGGGGCCACTATGAAAGAGAGAGGAAGAACCAAGAAAGGACAACTGAAAAGTAGCTGGACTTCTATAGTCAACAAAAATGCAAATGCTAATGATATTGACAAATCTCTAATTAACTGGGTGACAATTTTTTATATAATTTTCATCCACTTACTTTGATGAAATATCACAGTGCTCTTAATATTAAACACAAGTAAAATATACTTTGATATTACAGTGGATAAAGAGCCAAGTTTTGAATTAAAATACAGACTGTGAAAATCAAACTCAGTTTAGGAAGCCTATGCTTAGAAATAAATTTTTAGTTTCATAAAATTCTGCCCATATAAGCTAATTTAATTTGATACACAAGAATCAGTGTTATTTTATTTTGATAATTAAAGTCAGTGTTAAAATAATATGAAAGATCTAATTATCCCTTGCCTTTGATAACACTGCTAGACTACTCAGAACACATCCTACCGGGAAGCAGGAAGTACAGGAAATCCAACAGAAGGGCTGGTTTCTCTAAGATTGCAGGTCAACAGGGTTTTAATGTTGCGTGTATCCTGATACTGGAGGAATACAGGATTTCAAACTCTCACCTTATTTGCTTACCACAAAGAAATATTTTAAGTGTACTATTAATGCCTTTTAAATATATATATATATGTAACAGCAGAAGGGGAGTTGTTTTAGTGGGTAAAATGTTAAAAATTTTACTTCACATCTTTCCATGTCTACTGACCCTTTTGTTAAATTCTCATCTCAACCATTCCATATTCATTTCCTGGTGAGAGCTTTTTTGTCTTGCTAATCCCTTTATTGGTAGTGTCTTTGTTGCTTACCTATATCCATTTTTCAGAAGTTTTCTCAGAGTACCCCAAGACCTTTCATGACCATTCCAATACATACTGCAATTTCCTGCCCCTCAATATCTTTAGGAGGTAGAGTCTGTTACAATCATCTTAGCAAGAAATAATCATAAGGTTTTATAGCAGTATTAAAATATTTTCCATCATTAAAATAAATTGCAAAATGTTATTCATAGCAATTTACAAAGACCTTTGTTCTTTTAAACTTCTTGCTTTAAATCTAGAAATTCACTCTTTTATTCACAATTTGACATACACTTTTAGACTATATATCTCATATATCAAGCACTGTTGTAGGTACTGGAAACACAGTGGTAAATGGAAAGACTTCCTCTATATTCTTATTTATACAGAGAGATGAATAAGTAAACAAATGAAAATTATTATAGCTTATGACAAGGAAGGAGACAAGCAGAATAACAGACCATAAACAGGTGGGGGATTATTCTTCTTTTTCTCCATTTTACAGATAAGAACATAGGAGCAGAGAATAGTTAACCACATGTTGATGGCCCCTGGCCAGCTGGGATTAGCCCAGGACTATTGAAGTTTAAAACCCATGCGTGTTCCTCTACTACATGCTACCACTAAAGAAACTTCATTAAATATATATTTTAGTGGCACTAAACTGTGATCTATGGAATTTGAGCTAAACTGTTTTTTTAACCTTCAAGTTACTGTTTAGAAAAATCATCATTTACGTTTTTAGCTCATAGAACAATGTATCAACAAAACAAACAATCATATAATGATATTCTGGCTATAGCAGAGGTGCCTTCACAAAGCAATGGCAAAAGGACTAACTATTCAGTAAATAGCGCTGGGACAGTTAGTTATCCGTATGAAAAAAAAAAAAAAATCTGACTCGTACCTGACATTATACACAAAAATAAATTCCAGAAGGAGTAAAGATAGAAATTTGGAAACCATAACTATAAAATTTTAGAGAAAAATAGGAGCCTTTCTTTGTAATGTTAGGGTAGTAAGGGATTCTTTTTTTTTTTTTTTTAATTTTTATTTATTTATGGCCGTGTTGGGTCTTTGTTTCTGTGCGAGGGCTTTCTCTAGTTGCGGCAAGTGGGGGCCACTCTTCATCGCGGCGCGCGGGCCTCTCACTTGCGGCCTCTCTTGTTGTGGAGCACAGGCTCCAGGCGCGCAGGCTCAGCAATTGTGGCTCACGGGCCTAGTCGCTCCGCGGCATGTGGGATCTTCCCAGACCAGAGCTGGAACCCGTGTCCCCTGCATCGGCAGGCAGACTCTCAACCACTGCGCCACCAGGGAAGCCCAGACAATTTTAATAAACCATAAAAATGGTTAAGTTGGTGCTGGGGGAAAGAGTGGCTTCTGTGTTCTTTAAAGTTTTCTGTACTATTTGAATTTTCTAGCCAAGTGTGCCTATGTCTATTATTTATTTTTTATGTCACCAGGGATTTTCTGACTAGTGAGACCACAGACTACATTTTTTTTCATTGTTATTTTCTATCAAAAAACAATGCAATACATACCATTTTTAAAAAGGAAACAAAGAAGAATTTCTAATCATGCATCAGTAAAAAACAAAAGAGCACAAACATACATATATATTTTAACATATTGAGCAGATCAATATGTTAAAATATATAAATATTTGCATAGTGACCTGAAATAAAGAGATTATTTAGTCATAGACCTTTTCATATGCATTCTATAGTAAGTCTTCTGAGAGATGAACTTTAATCTTTCCATGCAGAACTTTGGAGTATCTGAGATTTTGCCCTATTTGCAACAAGTTAAGCTGCCGTTTTCCACGGATGCAGGTAGAAGACAGAAGACTTATGGGTCAGAAACAAAGGACTCTATTACTTACTTGGTTACTCATAAACCACTGCAGCCAGCATGGGCATCCGAATATTTGCCTTGGTTCTCCTTGACCCTGAGTCACACAGGGGCTGTGTGGATAGGCACAGATGGATGCCTGCACGCACAGTGGGTTATAAGACAAGAGTTCAGGGAACCAGAATCTTTTGGGAGGTGAGCATGCTTGCCCTTACCTCTGGAAGAAGACATTATCTTACAAGGCTGTTTTCTATCTAAACATCTTTGGCAAGATAGCTGAGAATAAAGGGCTGTCGGTGCTTCTGTTTGTAAGATGTGCAGAAATGTGAGAAACCCATGGAGAATTGTCTTACCTCTGCTCTGACTAACACACAGCCTTTTACTTTTCTTAGGAAATGGCAATTATATGTTGCAAAGGACTTATTTCACATTTACTTAAAGTTAGTTTTCAAATATATATTTCTTTGTCCTATTCTAAGATTAACTTCTCTTGTGTAAGAGTTAATTTTGAAATTACAGTGTGAACCGTATGACCCTAATCATTTTGGTTTAACAGTATTGCTAACTCAAATTTAAAATGCTGAGAAAAAAGCATCTCTATTTTGTCACTAAAACTACCAAAACAGCTTTAAATACACAATTAGTTTAAAAACAGCTGTTTGATCTTGACATATTTTTTTTAAAGAGCTTTTTGATGTGGACCATTTTTAAAGTCTTTATTGAACTTGTTACAATATTGCTTCTGTTTTATGTTTTGCTTTTCTGGCCCTGAGGCATGTGGGATCTTAGCTCCCTGACCAGGGATTGAACCTGCACCCCCTTTTGGAAGGCAAAGTCTTAATCACTGGACCACCAGGGAAGTCCCGATCTTGACATATTTTTAAACATATTTGGCTAAATCCTATTTAAGTTAACACTTCCTCTGAACTCGGAATTGTGACAAACACTGTAAGAGAGCTACTATTTTTTGAATAAATGAGAGCAAAATCTTGTGGTAGTAAGTATGTTTCCCTTACAAACATAGTGTAGGATAAATCTAAATATTCTGATTTGAGAAGAAAATTTTGAATGGAGGAATTTTTCATTCCACTGTTGCAGGATTGTCTACTTTTCCCTAATATTAAAATGGACAGTTAGCCTCTTGAAAGAGGTTAAAAATCCATACGGAATGTCTCAGAAGGGTTTAGTTGTTCAGTGGCTTTCACTCTTCCTCACAAATTATTTAAAAATGGAATTTTTGTTCAAGATGTCTACCATTAGCGTGAAATTTATTTTCCAGTTTTATTGAGACGTAATTGACACATGACATTGTGTAAGTTTAAAGTGTACAACATAATGATCTGATGTATGTATCTATTGTGAAAGGATTACCACAATAAGTTTAGTTAACAAACATCACTTCACATTGTTACACATTCTTTTTCTTGTGATGACAAGTGTGAAGTTTGATGCTTACCTGGTTCTCTTCTTTTGGACTTTGGCAAATCTAAGAATTAATCCTACCACACATAGCCTATACTAGTCTACCCAAATCTAACAGTTAGTAAAGACATTAACACATTTATCTGTTTGTATGTTTTATTAAGCACAAGATAATAATCTCATTCTCAGAAGCAATGAAATCACCGAAAGAGCCAAATCTTGAGAAAGCCTCGTAGAGTTGCCCTGTTACTAGCTAGATAAAGCGCTTGGAATAGATAAGTATGTTGTGTCACGCGTCTTCCTGTGACCTGTGATTGTTACTTGAAAGTGTGGAAATGCAGAACAGATCTGCTGTTATTATGAAAGGCCCATCTGTGACAGGTGGAAAGGAGGACGCTATGTTAAGAGCTTGTTCTGTGCAGTTCTCATGGAGGTGACTTGTGTCCTATGGGGAATGTCTCCAGGCTGCATTCCACTCTGGGTTCTTTGCCTCTGGCAGTTCTCCGTGATCACTCCTGTATTGGGGTCCCCCACGCCACTCCCAGGCTCCATGATTCACTGGAAGGACTCATAGGAATCAGCCTAGGGTTATATTCACAGCTGTGATTTCTTACAGCAGCAGGACACAAAGTACAGTCAACAAAGGAAAAGGCAAGTGGACCAAAGTCTGGAGGGAACCAGAGGCAAGCTCCCTCGAGTCCTCTGCCAGTGGAACCACACAGGACACGCGTAAGTCCTCCAGCCATGAGGACAACATGTGTGAAATGTTGCCAACCAGGGGAGCTTAGCCTCAGCCTAGGAGCCCAGGCTTTTATGGGGGATGGTCATGTAGGCACCCTCTCCCTGGTACATATCAAAATCCCAGATTCCAGAAGGAAAGCAAGTGTTCAGCACCAACCACATTGTTTGCATAAACATCTTAGGCAGCAGTGAGCCACTCTTCTCAGTTCTGGGAGTGGTGAAAGCCCTCCCAAAATTCAGGTGCCTAGACACCAGCAAGCCTTTCTCAGGATGGTGACTCAGGCCTGCGATGTTATCACTGTTCTCTCTTTTGGTTCTGATTTTTTTTCTTCCTTTCCTTCAGTCTTTCTTACCTTCCATCTTATATTCTATTATTTTAATAAGATGATCTGATTTAACACCCTTAGTTTCTTACATGAAAATACCAGCATGGTCCTGCGCTAAGGTGGACAGAACACACCAAGTCCTTCTGAAGCTCTGGAGGCTCTGCTCCCGAGGAGGGCACGACCAAGGCCCTTCATTCATTACCTAAGAAATGGTCATTCCCTAGTAAGGCACTTAATCTGTCACATTTCAAAAATAAGTGATGCCACATTTCAAAAATAAGGACTCAGGGTAATTTCCCTGAGTCCTTAAGAGTGATGACTCATAGAGGACACCTCTGAACTGGCCCTCTCTATAGGAGAAAACAAGGAGCCTGCACTAGAAAGAATGGAAAGGCCTAGAAATGACCAATTGGCCCTGAAAATTGAGTCAGTGAACAAGTGTCTGTTAGGCACGGACGGTGTGGAATGTGGTTAAGGATGGTCTGAGTTAGCCAGGAGGTACCATCGTGGTCCTTCTCAGACACATACTCTTCCGGGAATTCAACTGGCAGACACAATTAAACGTGAAAACTTCCTGAATTTCAACAATGCCACCGAGTGCCTTCTGCTTGCCAGAACTAGACTGGTCAGTGATGGTCTGAGGAGAAACTTCAACTACTTTGGAAATAAGGCAGCCTTAGAGAGTGGTAGCGAACACGGCACCCACCCAGCATACAAACCTTGTGAGACCCTGAGGGTCATGAGTATAACGGATTGTGGCTGAGCCGTAAGGGACACTCACCGATCCAAGTCACTCAGCAAGGCCACCACAGGCCAATCCAGAAGCCAAGAGTATTATTTTCCTTGGGCTGCAGTAACAAAATGCCACATTCAGACGGTTAAACAACAGAAATTTATTTTCTCACAGTTCTGGTAGCTAGAAGTCCCAGATCGAGGTGTTGCCAGGGTTGGTTTCTTCTGAGGCCTCTCTCCCTGGCTGACAAATGACTGTCTTCTTGCTGTGTCCTCACATGGTCTTTCCTCCGTGTGCACACTTCCCTGGTGCTTCTCTGTGTCCAGATGTCCTCTTCTAGTAAGGACACCAGTCAGATTGGATTAGGACCCACCCTAATGGCCTCCTTTTACCTTAATCACCTCTTTAAAGACCCTTTCTCCAAATACAGTCACATTCTGAGGTACTGGGGGTTAGGGCTTCAACATAACAGTAGGTTAAAGGAATTCCCTACCATTTGAAGTAGTTTAATGTTGAACTAAACACATATTGGTATCACTTTAAGTCAATGGAACTTCTTAATGAGAAATCTTCCTAAATTTTGTACAAATGACCCAATTTGCATATTACTATTTTCAACATATACAGGAGGCCACTGGGTTAGTGCTATTCTCCCAGTAGTCCTAAAACAGTCTAGACTCACAGTTAAATACTTTAATTCCTTTAATTTCATTACTTTATTTAATTCCTTGAAGCTGCTAATAGAATATGCCCACTACCCAGCACTCCTTTGAGGCATTCCTTAATAACACTAACCATACTTCATTTTCTTCTTTTGTGTTACTCTTGAAGTTTGGAAGCCAATTCATTTGTCAGAACTAAATTTGTGCCATGTATCAAATAACATACTTTTATTTGCAGTGTTCTAGTATTGTTTTCAACAGCCATATATTGATTTTGAGACAGGCTGGGACCTGGGACCCTTTGCTGCAGTGTTGCAGTGCTTGCACCTCGACACACCTCTCCTCGAGCAACAAAATAACAAAGAAACTGTATGGGACTAAAAATAACGACGTGCACGCCCAGTTGGGGCAAATTCTGGACAAAAGATACAGAGAGACCAAAAAACCCAACTGCCACTTTTGAAGATCCCAGAGCAAAAGCAGGGTACTGCACGTGCCCCCTGCACACAACACCACCTAAGCGGCGGGCAAACCACCTAAGCCACCCTTCTGGCCCGACCCCTGGACACACCCCTGCCCTCACGCCATATAACAGGGGTCCCCAACCCCCAGGCCGCAGCCTGGTAGGAATCAGGCTGCACAGCAGGAGGTGAGTGGCAGGGGAGCGAGTAAAGCTTCATCTCCTGCTCCCCATCGCTCACATTACTGCCTGAAACATCCCCCCACCCCACCCCCTGCCGGTCTGTGGAAAAATGGTCTTCCATGAAACCGCTCCCTGGTGCCAAAAAGGTTTGGGGACCACTGCCATCTAAGCAGCAAGCTCGCCCCCGCTTAGGGAGCACGCAAGCAAAGGAGCCTGTTGTTTGTTCTCGCTCCCCCCTGCTGCAGCAGGGGCCCCAATAAAGCCTTGCCTGAATTTCTTGTCTGGCCTTTGATCAATTTTTATTGTTTAAGGACGCCAAGAACCCTGGTCGGTAACAATTTCAAAATATGGTCTTGATGTCATCAGAAGTAATTTTTTTCTGACTTTTTCTCTGTTTTCAACATCTTTGCCAGCAAAAGATACGTTCCCAGATGTCTTGTAAAATGTTTTCTTCCTGATCATTTAGAAAGATTGGGAAAGAAAGAGTATTGAGAAACTTGAGCTGTACCTTTGCTGCACAGGAAGGGTGAGCTGTGTTCCATCCTAGATTAATAATTTCAAGCAGGAGGGAAAAAAAAAGTAAAAGCCTATATAACTTTAGCAATGTGTTTGAAAAATACTTGATTTCAATAATGTTTCTATCATGCTTACGTTGCAGCTGTCTAAACAATACAGATAACAAAAGCATGTCAATTAAAAGCAGCATTTAGGACCCAGTTTCACAGATCTGCATTGGCCCTGGGTTTCGGATTATTTCAGGGCCAGGCGCTGTGAGTTCCTGTGTGGTGTAGTTGTGCTCAGCCATGGGACAGGTGGGTTCCCTCTTGCTGTAGCAGAAGGTGGTGGGACTCACGGAGATGGTTATCTCTTTCTGCTTTTGACTCTCCTGACTTGCTTCCACCAAGAGGCCATAAACCCAAACTGGAAATACTGATTAAGTGCATACTTTTTCCAACACATTGACCACAACTTGAGATTTTCATGGCGGAATATATTACATAAATGTCTGGAAAGCCAATATTTTAAGTGCACTTTAGGTAGATGTTTGCTTACTTTAATCAAGCAGAAGGAGAGATTATTCTTTTACCTTCTGGAACGTGTTGAGGTAAACTTATCTAGAGAAGGGAAAACTTTAGAGTTCACCTGGTACAAAGCACCCGCATCCGGATAAACTAAGGTTGTTACCGAGTCCAAGCTTGCTGTGCTTGCCGCACGACAGGCCAATAAATCAGACATGACGCATTGAGGGAAGAAAACGACTTTATTCGAAAAGCCAGCAGACCCAGAAGATGGCAGACTAAAGTCTCAAAATAACCATCTTATCGGGGTTTGGATGCCAGTTTCTTTTATAGCACAGAGATGGGGAGGAGATGAGGAGATAAAGTAAAAGGGCCATTAGTTTTGCGAATATCCCCTGGAATGGCCAGCCTCAGGGAGGGGATGTGTTAATTTCTTTTTAATTGCAGCCATCCACAGGTGGACAGAGTCCGTATGTTTCCCTGAACAAAGGGACTTTGGTTTAACATTCAGGCAGAGGAACAGGGTTCCCCCGAGGCAGGTCATTATGTACAGACAGTATCCTTTTAGTGAACAAAAGCAGCGGAAGGCAAAGGTTAAAGTCAAAGAAACAGATCCAACGTGTAGTCAGATTTGGTTCTTCCCTGTAACAAGGTCTCAAAGAGTGAGTGACTCCCTCCAGGTCACATATAATAATAATATATATAATAATAAAAATTATTCTGGTAGAGAAAAGAATGCAGAACTCTAGCCACTCTAACTCCTTAGTTAAAAAATGAGATTTATTTGCAGGATAAGAATGATGCTGCTATTAAAAATAATAATAGCAATAGCAAGTTTGAAAACTTTCACGTGGACCTATTCAGGTGCTTCATTGGCATTTAAGGCCTTCTAAGTATCTGTACTAGCCTCCTTCAGGTCAGCCTGTGTTGCTGGGAAACTGCTTTTCTCACTACTCTCTGGACAAAACTCTGGGTCTAGTTTCCATTATTCCGTGGAGTGTTTTTAGATCCCACCCGTTGTTAAACACACACACTTTTGTTATTAATACAAGAACAGATTTTTCAGAGTTTTTTCTTTGTCTTTTATTGTTAACATTTTTTTAATTGAGGTATAATTGACGTAACATTACATTGGTCGCAGGTGTACAATGTCAGGATTTGACGTTTGTATATGTTGCAGAGTGATCACCACAATAAGTCCACTTAACATCCACCACCTCACATAGTTACAACACTTTTTTTCTTGTGATGAGAATTTTGAAGAGCCACTCTTCTAGCTACCTTTAAATATGCAATACAGTATTATTAACGTACATAGTCACCATGCTGTGAAAGTCCCATCCCCATGACTTACTCATTTTATAACTGGAAGTTTGTACCTTTTAACCTCCCTCACCCATTCGGCTCACTCATCCCCTGCCTCAGGCAGCCACCAGTCTGTTCTCTATCTGTGAGCTTGACATTTTTTTGTTTGTTTTTTAAGGTCCCATATATGTGAGATGATATGGTATTTATCTTTTTCTGTCTGGCTTATTTCACTTAGCATAGTGCCCTAAAGGTCCATCCATGATGTTGCAAACAGCAAGATTTCATTCTTTTTTATGACTGAATAATCAAAAACAGATTTTTTATTGGTTCTTTAGTAGATGCCAGCTTCTGATATCAGCTTTTAGGTGAAATTATTGTTAATCTTTTTATGTGTGATTTTATGAGTCAGAGTTCAGAAGACCATTTGGATTTGCTATTGTAGGCAGATGTTGAAAATTCAGTTTTTTAATAGAATCTTGTACTGTTTTGTAGATTTTACTTTTTGGATTTGATTCTCAAAAAGAAATCTTAACCTGTAAAATGTTTCTTACTCCCTTTTCTTACCAGGAAGAGATATTAGGAATCATCTAGGAAACAAATGTAGCAGTTTTATGCAATTTAAGCAATAAAAATGAGTTTCAAAATCCTCCTTTTCTACCAGTAAAGCTTGAATTTTGTACTTAAATATAATATTTTCCCCCTTCCCCTTTTACCCAAGATTTACCCGCCTATTAATGTGCTGCCCTCGTTGTCTCGGTGAATGAAGTCTGCTACTGGAGAAGGTATGACCAGAAAGGATCACGCCGATGTATCTAACCAGCTGGTACATATGTTTTCTCCAGGATTGTGTTTAAAGAAATGAATACTTTCTCAGGTCATGCTGCTGTCTTATACCTCTTGTCTTTCTTCCATATCATTTTTCTTCTCCCCCCATCAAAGTAGAATTTTAATATAGAATATATAATATAGAATACTGGAATACAGAAACATTCATTAGAGCCAAAGAGTCTTTTTCATAAGGATAACTGCTCATGACAAAGATTAAAGATCACATGCTTGAAACCCACCTCTAATGCTGTATGAGGTAGTTTTTAAATAAAAAAGGCATAAGACGATTAAGTTTTTATTAGTAACCTTTATTATAGAGTATTTCTGAAAGACTATTCTAACTAATTTTTTGTTTAACATATTAGGCAATCACCAGAACGCTAAGGGATACAGCTGTGTATATTCTATGAAATCCTTGGTTTCTATAGTCCTGAGATTGTATACCAAGCATAATTAAAGAAAAATACATTTGACCTTAAAGTAGAAATGATAAATAAACCTACTGATAACCCAGATCTTTTTTTTCGAATAGAATTTAGAGATGGATTTCTCCTATTGTGTAAGTTGTGATTTTTAAATGCTCTGCAAAATGGAAGCTCATTCATATATTGAGGGAGTGTATTTTTTGTAGAGTGTTAGTAATGTCTATGTATTGCATGCCTGAAGACTCCTTCCTTAGTGAGACTGCTGTATAATAAAGTCTTTCCAATACTTGCATATGTGAATTATGTTTGGAAATAATGTGAAATACTGTGAAGATAGCTACAGCAATAGACTTATAATGCCCAGAGTACCGTTACCATTTATAAAGGTTCATGTAAACCTTTTTTTCTCTTTAGTATGCATGCTATGCTATTGGTAAGGATGTGCAGGCCATGAAAGCCGTAGTTGGAGAAGAAGCCCTTACCTCAGATGATGTGCTTTACTTGGAATTTCTGCAGAAGTTTGAGAGGAACTTCATTGCTCAGGGTAAGATTACTATTTTCCTATGAATAGAAACAGCATCATATGTAGTTTTGAGGACTTCTTTCCTAGTCTGAGAGAATTTACATTGGTCTCCATACAATTTTCCTTCTGATTAGAGAAGAGGTTCTTCCAGCCGCCTGCCATGTCTTCGTTCTTAGCCCTCTGGTTCCTTCCCCTCTACCTTCAATTTCTTTATCCATTTATTTAGCTCCTGTCTTATTTTTTATCTTCCTTAAAACCGGCCTTCTGCTCTCCTACCTCCATTGCCACTTCTCCTCGCTCTTAACCTCTCTGCAATGCTCTCCTCTGGCTTTGGGGGTTTTGAACTTTCCCAGTCCATCTGTTTCCAGCCTCCTGATTTCTTATCTTCCTGCTTCTTAATTGTTAATGTTCCCAAAGGCTTAATTACCTGTTCTTTCTGTGCTTTTTTTCCCCTATGCTGATGACTAACTTGCTATGTATGAGCCTTTACCCTCTTTCTGAAGCTCTAATCCCACATCTCCAGCTAGGAAGCCTGTGTTTATGCCGCCATCCTCTCTGGCTCAGCGTGGTGAGAACCAAAGTCTTTTCCCAACTGACCACCTGCCTAGCAATTCCCTTTTCAATTTCTGTCTACCTCTGGCATGACCATTACCCTAGTTAGCCCAAGCTCAGGAATTGGGCATTCTTAAGCCTCTTCATTTATTCTCCAGTCATCAAATATTTGCTAATTTGCATTGTTCTCCTTTGAAACATCTTATCCTGTTCTCTTTTCATTCCTATGAAAAAAACTTAGGCCAGTGTTTCTCAAAGTTGAATATGCTTTTGAATCTACCAGGGATCTTGTTGAAGTGCAGATTGTGATTCGGTAGGTGTGGGTGGGGCCAGAGAGCCTGTATTTTGACAAGTTCCTGGGCGATTTTGAAGCTGCTGATCTCTGACCACTCTTTGTGTCCCAAGACCTAGTCCAGGCCTTTGTCCCATCATCCTTGGCCGTTAGTGCCAGCATCTTCACCAGTCTCCCTGACTCTCTATGTGCCATTGCCGGGGTAAATTTAGTATTAATTTTATTGATTGTCCTTCTGTTAAAAAGTCTATAATGGTTTTTATTACATAGCATGTGTAGGGCTTTCAAGCTGTTTTGTTTGGTCTCTTCCCTGCCACCCCTGCTAATGCTGGTAAACTCTATTTTTGACCTCAGTGATACTTACAAACGATGTGTTTATTTTGGAATAATGCATCAGCTGCACACTTAGGATTTGTGCACTTTTCTATTTGTGTGATACATTTTTTAAGTACCATTAAAATCCCCAGAACATGATTGTTGGGTTTTCTAAAAAAAAAAAAAAAAATTATGCAGAACCTTAATATCTTAAAAAAATAAAAATTATTCTGGTAGAGAAAAGAATGCAGAACTCTAGCCACTCTAACTCCTTAGTTAAAAAATGAGATTTATTTGCAGGATAAGAATGATGCTGCTATTAAAAATAATAATAGCAATAGTAAGTTTGAAAACTTTCACGTGGACCTATTCAGGTGCTTCATTGGCATTTAAGGCCTTCTAAGTATCTGTGCTAGCCTCCTTCAGGTCAGCCTGTGTTGCTGGGAAACTGCTTTTCTCACTACTCTCTGGACAAAACTCTGGGTCTAGTTGCCATTATTCCGTGGAGTGTTTTTAGATCCCACCCGTTGTTAAACACACACGCACGCACGCGCCCAACGTCTCGCCTGCGGGCTTTCTCCCTTTTCTCTGATTCCCAGGGGTACTTACTGTCTAGACCCTCATTTCCACATTTGGTCACATCCAGTCCTGGGAGACCTGACTGCTTTGTGTTTCTTTTTTATACTTCATGCTCACAGTGCTAGACCCATAACAATAAATTTTGAATAACGCTGGTAAGTTGGAAGTACTTGGCCTTTATTCATCTAATCTCAATTTTTTGTAAGGTCCTTACGAAAACCGCACTGTCTATGAGACTTTGGACATTGGCTGGCAACTGCTCCGAATCTTCCCCAAAGAAATGCTGAAGAGAATCCCTTAGAGCACCTTGAGCGAATTCTACCCTCGAGACTCTGCAAAGCATTAGCTGCTACTTCATCGCTGGCTCGATGCTCTTGTGAAATACTGGTTCTGTTTTCTTTATTCCTTTTGCAGTCCCCCATCCCCACCTTTGTGTTGGAGTTTACTGTGTTACCCTGTAATGAAAAACAAAGAATAGGTAACATATTGTGCCAGTGTTGCAATGTTTTAAATTGCTAACAGACTTTAAAATATCCCCTGTTCCGAAAACCTGGAACTGCAGTGCTTTGTTTAAAGTAGCTGAGGGTTGGAGGTGAAGTTTTCTTACTGATGTGTGTATTTGTACGTAGTGGTGTAGTTAGCTGCCTAGTGTCCTCATTATTTGGGTCTCTCAGACCTTCCCTGTCCACCCCCTCCAGAGTATCACTATCTGAAGTTACAATGCTTTGATCTCCAAACTAGGGACAAGATAGGGTCTGAAAGACGCTTCCTCTCCGAGCCGAGACGCTTTCCTGAGCGCTTGTTTTTAGACTTTGGTGGGCCTCTGGGTCTGCTCTAAGCAGATGGCTTTTCCTGTCCACCTGCTGTTTCCTATTGAATGAATAGGTTAGAAAAGGAGTTTCCTTTTCCTCTTTGGTGCGGATAAGTTTCAACTCCTGTGTCTTACTGTTCTCCCTCCCTCTGAGTAACACAGAATCATGCAGCTTTTGCCCAACTGGCATTGATCTGATAGTAGTGAGATGCCCTGTCTTGATGATCCCTTACTGGGTTTCCATGCAGAGGAATCATAATGAAAATAATTAATAGAATTGTTGGTTGGAAAGAGTGGGATACAATTTTTTAAGAAAGAAAAAACCTATATCGGTTCTACATTCGGACATGCTAACAGTGGTTTTAAGTTTCTAAAGTGTTGACCGGATGCTAAAGGCAAGGTGGGGAAGAGAAAGCTCTTCTGTGTATGGAATCTTTTTTATATATATATAATCTGTGGATATTTTAAACTCTGTTAGATAGCAGCCTTTGGAAAGTCCCCTATTTGGTCCTGCTTTCTGACCTATCTGCCTTTTCAGGGTAATCTTGTGGCACAAGTGATAGCATTTAAAAGCTTTAGTCTTTTAATTCTTCTCCTTCCTGCTGCGAGCCCTGAGCTGTCTTCTATGCACTTCTGGCATGTTTACTGTTTGGTCTCTCTGTGTTCTTTGTTACAGTAAAAAGAACTGTTCTTGGGTGCAGTAGCAAGTTCTCTGTGCATTCCATCTTTCTTTCAAGTTGTGTAAAGTTCTTCACTTTTTTTCTCTGAGGGTGTAGGGGGTGGGGGGAGTCAGCATGATTATATTTTAATGTAGAAAATGTGACCTGGATATAAAATGAAAATAAATATTAAATTAAATGGAAGTTACCTAAAGTGACTCTGTATCTTCTAATCAGAAAAGCAATAGCAACAAGCAAATATATAATAATGCACCTCTCTTTGATTGACAGTTTTGAACATCATAACCAGTATTGTGAACCAGCCCCTTGATTCACAATATTATGAACCATGTCCCCTTTACAGGGACATGGCCCATGTTCTGTACCCTCTGCCTTTTAGGCTGCCCTTTCAAGCTCTTTTCAGTAATACCTCTTCCAACATATTGTTGTTTGATCCAAGGTTGAGAGTTGCTAGGGTGTGGGGTTGTTTGTTTATTTGTTTGTTTTGCAGATCGTTAGTGGCTGTAAGTTCTCTGAAACTTGAAGTTTTGATTCAGGGTCCACTTAGCATTTTCGAGAGTTACTAAAGTGTTTTATAGCATTCTTTGTTTCAGACATTCTCAGGACCTCTAGAGCCTGTCTGCCATGAATGAAAGAGGGTAATAAATAGAAAATGAAATACATACTGAAGCAAGCCAAAACTTGCTTCAAATAAAATCTGAACTAGATGGTCCAGTATATAAAGGAAACATACTGGTTAAAGCACAGGGATGTGGCATCACGGTGGTCTCCTATTTCTTTCCCCTCTTCAACTCAGAGTGACATTTAGGAGATGTAGAGGAAGAGGCTCAGTCATAGCAAGAGTTGGTAGACCTGTGTTCTGATTCTGGTGCTGCCACTAACTGTATGGTCTTGCTTAGTCATTTAACAGATTTGTGTTCCTTTTCGGGTTATTATAAGGACTAGAGATTTTGCTTTTTATATCGCTTTTTAACTTATGTAAAAAAAAAAACCAGTTTGTTGTATTGGCATGTGTCTATTTCTGTATTCTCTATCCTATTCATTGAACCATGTATCTATCCTTCCACCAATACCACACTGTCTTACTTATAGCTTTACAGTAGGTCTTAATATCCTCTAACTATATTCTGCTTTCTCAAAATTGTTTTACTTATTCTGGTTCCTTTGCCTTTACCTTTTGTTCATACATTTTAGAATAAGCTTGTCCATGTTGACAAAAAAATTCTGTTGGAAGTTGACCTTTTATTATGTTGAGTCTTCCAATCCATGAATGCGATATGTCTCTCCATTGATTTAGGTCTTGTTTGTTGTATCATACAGATCCTCTATTAAAATATTTATAATCAAATATTTCATGTTTTGGAAGCATTGTGTATGGCATTGTGTTGTTGTTTTTTTTTTTAATTTTTCTTTTTTTCTTTTTGTCTGTGTTGGGTCTTCGTTTCTGTGCGAGGGCTTTCTCTAGTTGTGGCGAGTGGGGGCCACTCTTCATCGCGGTGCGCGTGCCTCTCACTGCCGCGGCCTCTCTTGTTGCAGAGCACAGGCTCCAGACGCACAGGCTCAGTAGTTGTGGCTCACGGGCCTAGTCACTCCACGGCATGTGGGATCTTCCCAGACCAGGGCTCAAACCCGTGTCCCCTGCATTGGCAGGCAGATTCTCAACCACTGCTCCACCAGGGAAGCCCCGGCATTGTGTTTTTAGTTTTGGTTTCCAGTTGTTCATTGTTAATATTTGGAAATATGACTAATGTTTTTGTGTTGATCTTGTATCCTGAGACTTTGTTAAAGTAATTGCCACTTATTAATTGCTTCTTAGAGATTTCTTGGGATTTTCTATGCAGACAGTCATGCTATCCATGAGTATGGACAGTAATATTTCTTCCTTTCTAATCTGTGTGTCTTTCTTTCTTTTTCTTGCCATGCTGCACTGGCTAATACCTACAGTACTAAGTTGAAAAGGAGAGATGAAAGAGGACATTCTGGCCTTCTTTTGAATTTAGGAGGAAAACATTCATTCTCTCACCATTAAGTATGATGTTCACTGTCGGTTTTTTGTAGATATTCTTTACTGGGTTGAAGTAGAGCCCTTCTATTCCTGAGAGTTTCTGACATGAATGTGTGTTGAAGTTCATCAAATGCTTTTTCTTCATTAATTGATGTGGCCATGTAGAGTTTCTTCTTCAATCTATTAATATGGCAAATTACGCTGATGATTTTTGAATAGTAAACCAAGCTTGTGTTCCGAGAATAGACTCCAGTTGGTCAGAGTGTATTGTTATTTGCTTCCTTCTTCATGTGTTGATTTTATTGTGCAATTTTTTTCCCGTTTCCGTGTGTGAAAGCTTAGATTATTGATCTGAGACCTTCCCTCTTTTCTATTATAAGCATTTAGTGCCATTCGTTTCCCTCTTAATAATGTTTTATCTGGATCCTTCCACATTTTATGTGTTGTATTTTCATTTTCACTCAGTTCTATTTATCTTAAAGATTTTCCTTGAAATTCCTCTTTAACCATGGATTATTTAGAAGTGTGCATCTTAATTTCCAAATGTTTGGAGGCATTCTACTTCTCGTTCTCATTTTTTTTATTTATTTATTTATTTATTTATTCATTTATTTAATTTTTGGCTGCATTGGGTCTTCGCTGCTGCACGCGGGCTTTCTCTAGTTGCAGTGAGCGGGGGCTACTCTTTGTTGTGGGGCTCAGGCTTCTCATTGTGGTGGCTTCTCTTGTTGCAGAGCACAGGCTCTAGGCACGCGGTCTTCAGTAGTTGTGGCACATGGGCTTCAGTAGTTGTGGCTCGCGGGCTCTAGAGCGCAGGCTCAGTAGTTGTGGCGCACGGGCTTAGTTGCTCCGCGGCATGTGGGATCTTCCCGGACCAGGGCTCGAACCCGTGTCCCCTGCATTGGCAGGTGGATTCTTAAGCACTGCGCCACCAGGGAAGCCCTCGTTCTCATTTTTATACAATTTAAAGCTTAGACTTTGGACACAGTGGAATAAAATGCAATTATGTTTGTTTAGTTATTTTATAGAGGTTCTTCAAATATCACTGGAGTGAAGTTTTCAAATATTAGTTTTACATAGTAGTTCTCAGTCTTTTGCACTTGTAACCATAAGAGAGTTCCCTAAAAATATGTAACCCTGGCTGCTGGAGCCATGTTTATCAGGGGCAGTACACGGTCACAGGAATAGTGGGGAGTTTGTGGGTCCCCACTGCACACTTTGTTCTGGGCCAGCACACAGGGATCCAGTAGGGATCCAGGGTCCAGGAGAGGGACCCAAACTTTGGGCTCTGGTGTTTATATTGCAGAATCAGGGAAGCCCAGGTCCCGTGTGGGCAGGAACTAGGACCAGCACTGGGACACACAGGACCCAGGTCCAGTCCCTCTCCATGGAACGAGCAGTCAGGCTGAGGGAGGCCCAGCCTCTCTCCTGCTGGTCAGGGCTGAGCCAAGCTGCGGTTGCAGCTGTATTGCTCAGTAGGCCCATGGCTGAGTCACCAGCTATGACAGCCGTAAGCCCTGGCTATGGGTAGTGTCCATGAAGTCTTGAGGAAGGCCGGCCTTCCTCCTGCAGGGAGGCAATCTTGAACAAGTTAGCCCTGCCCTGTCACTACTTCAACAACCAAAATTTTCATTACTCCCTCTTGCTCCCCAACTCCACTCAGATAAAAGCATAGTTTCTCATGGGGTGGCCAACCTTTTATTTTTCAAACATTATCAACATCATTTCATACAAGAAAGGACATTCGAACCCCAATTAACTAAGAAGCACATATTGCAGAATAAGCTCGTTTGCCCTAAAACAAGACCCTTAGCTATTTCCATGGACCATCCTTGATTTCTCCATTATGCTGCTGAGTAGTGCAAAGTTGGTGCTCAAGAACTCCTCGGATGATGGTGTGCTATCAACAGCTGCTGTGAAAGCAAGCAGCTGGCACCCTCGGTGGCTATATGGGCAGAGGAGTTGCGGAGACAGTAGGTGATGGCTCTGTGCTGTCAGTGAGGGCTGTCCTCTGCCCGCACCCCTTTTAATCCCTTTGTATCCCTACCACCTGAGGAATGAAGGCAGTGATGAGTTATTGGCAGAATTGCCCTGTCTGATAAGAGGGTCACCTGCAAGCCAGAGGGCCCAAATGCTCCCTGGAACACATCACTCCCTACCCACCACTTAACAATTCCCTTCAAACAAAGGTGCAAATTTGTAATAGCTGTACCGTTAAGATATGCCGTCTGTGATTTGGACAACTGTGACTCCTTGCCCTGTTCCTGGAGGAACTTGACCTTTTGTAGGGAGAACCCAGGCCAGGTGGCCAAAGTCTCTGTCAAGTCTGTTTCTTCAGCCAATACTTTGATTCAAGTTGAGGGTGGTGGAGATGAGTGGGCCTTCACCATGATAGCCTTTCCCTGGTATCACTGGCCAAGGTTCCCTTTGGTGAACATTACATACAAAACTTGCCCAGCACATGCCTCGCTCTCAGCTGAGCCGTGGCCATGCTGCTCCTGGGATCAGGCACCTCCTTTGCACACCCTGTGGATGGTGCTCAGTTCCTTGATTCTGTGAATGGGGCATTTGTTAAACTATTATTTCTTGAGGCCTGTAAACTATTATTTCTTGATGTCTGTGCAAGTTTCAATTCTGCAATTTCTATTTCCTTCTTCTTACGGATTGAAAAACACTAGTGAAATTCCTCATCTTACAATCTATGCTCCTTAACATTAACCGTAGTCTTCTTAAAGTCCTTGGTCTTGCTCTCTCAAAGGCTCCCTGGGGCTTGATTCCAGTGGGCTGGTGAGGTGGACACCACTGAGCTTGACAACATGCCATACTGCACCCAAGCCTGGAGATCTCCGGTGTCTGGGGGAAAAGGCAGGGGCCATGAGACAGGAGACAAGAATGGAGGTAAATTCAGGGGTAAAGCCCAGGGAAGAGTCCATATGTCAGTTGCAGGTCAGCTATGTGCCCTGTGTCCGAGAAGACGCCCCTCAGTGTGGGATGAGCAGCTGCTCTCAGAGAGAGCGAGGCTCCTGGGCCCGGCTTCTCATGTGATACTGGGGCAGATCCTCTGCACAGAGGCTGTGGCCTGCAGGGGGCGTGTATCAGCACCTCTGCAGGGTCGAGGGGCCAAAGGGGGCCATGGGCAGCCTCTCCCAGGAGAAGTCACCTGCCCTGGGGCTGGGGCATCAGTCCCTCAGCCCCACACCATCTACCTTTCTACCTGGGTTCCAAGCCCAGCAAGGCACAATCCTGACTTCCCCAGTGTAGGATTTCCCCAGTGTGTGACAAGCCAGGCTGTGGCCACCTACCCCGAGGGTATAGTTCAGCAGGGCAAAGCCCGTCACTGCCCCCTGGTGAGGCAACTACAACAGAAAGGTGAGCTTTTGAGAGCAAGGGTCAGGAGTCAGGGAGGAGAGGCAGAAACCCAAGAAAGGACCCATCGCCTGAGCCCACGTCCTTGTCCACCTCTGTGGGGTCAGTCAGCCTCCAGTGTCTGCTCTGAGATCACAAGACCCCACAGTACTGGCCATCACAACCACCTGCCTCAGAACAAAACAAGAGGGCACAAGAGCAGGAGGCCCATATGATAAGTGTGGTCCGTTGAGGAGGTGCTCCCTGGGCCAAGTGACAAGACATGGCTTCTCAGGGCACAGCTGCCCCCAGACTCAGCATAAATGTCTGGGCTGTGAGCCCATTGATTCTGGGAAGGGCACCAGCACAAGGTGAACAGATGCTCCACACTTTGCGTCAGGCAAGCCAGGAGCCAAGCACTGACAAGCAGCCTGCGTTACACCCTCGTGTTTCACAGGGCAGGAGCCTCGGGGCGGGCGGATGGGGCCTGCCCTGAGGTCACAGCAGAGAAGGTTTGCTGCTGGAGGGCCACACACAGGACAGCTGTATAGAATGTGATCAAAGGCTCTCTGGTGCTTCATGCCATTCAAAACCAGGGGCTCTTAAACAGCCCGAGGGTAAGATACCGCCAAATCCTTGCTGAAATTTCTGAGCCCACCCTCAGATCCCAAATTTTGCCCAGATTGCCAAAAGTTTCATGGACTTCTGGTCAAGGACCCGATTCATCTGGACTGCTCAGTGCACAGCAAGATTGCCAGGACGGGGCCTAGGGATCTTGCCCACACAACCGTCCCTGACATTTGCTCCTGGAGAACCACCTGCCCAGCTACCGACATCTCCTCCTTCCCTCTCATCAGGCTAAATGCACCTGGGAGAAAGGCAACACAAAAGGAGGCAAATGTGGAAACATAAACCCGACAGTGCTGTCTCCCCCAGCCAAGACTAAGAGTCCATGAGTCTACCCACTGCACTCGCCTGAAAGCCCCCACATATCACCAGGAGCACAGAAAGCACGCAGGCCGTCAGATACACCTGACCTCAATTTCCTCCTGAGAGAGCACTCAGGGGCCTCCCTGGGATTTGGAGGTGTCAACAATTCACTGCATTGTGGCTTATGCCACAGAGCAATTTTGAACAAGGATTATAGTACCAGTAAACTTTAAGCACTGCTTTAAGTCCAATCACTTTATGTTTAAAGAGAGAGGAATTGGGGCTCAACCACCAGAGGGCAGACAGCAGAAGCAAGAAAAACTACAATCCTGCAGCCTGTGGACCAAAAACCAGTTACAGAAAGATAGACAAGATGAAAAGGCAGAGGGCTATGTACCAGATGAAGGAACAAGAAAAAACCCCAGAAAAACAACTAAATGAAGTGGAGATAGGCAACCTTCCAGAAAAAGAATTCAGAATAATGATAGTGAAGATGATCCAGGACCTCGGAATAAGAATGGAGGCAAAGATTGAGAAGATGCAAGAAATGATTAACAAAGACCTAGAAGAATTAAAGAACAAACAAACAGAGATGACCAATACAATAACTGAAATGAAAACTACACTAGAAGGAATCAATAGCAGAATAACTGAGGCAGAAGAACGGATAAGTGACCTGGAAGACAGAATGGTGGAATTCACTGCTGCGGAACAAGATAAAGAAAAAAGAATGAAAAGAAATGAAGACAGCCTAAGAGTCCTCTGGGACAACATTAAACGCAACAACATTCGCATTATAGGGGTCCCAGGAGGAGAAGAGAGAGAGAAAGGACCAGAGAAAATATTTGAAGAGATTATAGTAGAAAACTTCCCTAACATGGGAAAGGAAATAGCCACCCAAGTCCAGGAAGTGCAGAGATTCCCATACAGGATAAACCCAAGGAGAAACACGCCGAGACACATAGTCATCAAAGTGGCAAAAATTAAAGACAAAGAAAAATTATTGAAAGCAGCAAGGGAAAAACGACAAATAACATACAAGGGAACTCCCATAAGGTTAACAGCTGATTTCTCAGCAGAAACTCTACAAGCCAGAAGGGAGTGGCATGATATACTTAAAGTGATGAAAGGGAAGAACCTACAACCAAGATTACTCTACCCGGCAAGGGTCTTACTTAGATTTGATGGAGAAATCAAAAGCTTTACAGACAAGCAAAAGCTACGAGAATTCAGCACCACCAAACCAGCTCTACAACAAATGCTAAAGGAACTTCTCTAAGTGGGAAACACAAGAGAAGAAAAGGACCTACAAACACAAACCCAAAACAATTAAGAAAATGGTCATAGGAACATACATATCGATAATTACCTTAAACGTGAATGGATTAAATGCCCCAACCAAAAGACATAGACTGGCTGAATGGATACAAAAACAAGACCCATATATATGCTGTCTACAAGGGACCCACTTTAGACCTAGGGACACATACAGACTGAAAGTGAGGGGATGGAAAAAGATATTCCATGCAAATGGAAATCAAAAGAAAGCTGGAGTAGCTATACTCATATCAGATAAAATAGACTTTAAAATAAAGAATGTTACAAGAGACAAGGAAGGACACTACATAATGATCCAGGGATCAATCCAAGAAGAAGATATAAAAATTATAAATATATATGCACCCAACATAGGAACACCTCAATACATAAGGCAACTGCTAACAGCTATAAAAGAGGAAATCGACAGTAACACAGTAATAGTGGGGGACTTTAACACCTCACTTACACCAATGGACAGATCATCCAAAATGAAAATGAATAAGGAAACAGAAGCTTTAAATGACACAATAGACCAGTTAGATTTAATTGATATATATAGGACATTCCATCCAAAAACAGCAGATTACACGTTCTTCTCAAGTGCGCACGGAACATTCTCCAGGATAGATCACATCTTGGGTCACAAATCAAGCCTCAGTAAATTTAAGAAAATTGAAATCATATCAAGCATCTTTTCGGATCACAACGCTATGAGATTAGAAATGAATTACAGGGAAAAAAACGTAAAACAGACAAACCCATGGAGGCTAAACAATACGTTACTAAATAACCAAGAGATTACTGAAGAAATCAGAGAGGAAATCAAAAAATACCTAGAGACAAATGACAATGAAAACACGACAACCCAAAACCTATGGGATGCAGCAAAAGCAGTTCTAAGAGGGAAGTTTATAGCTATACAAGCCTACCTAAAGAAACAAGAAAAATCTCAAGTAAACAATCTAACCTTACACCTAAAGAAACTAGAGAAAGAAGAACAAACAAAACCCAAAGTTAGCAGAAGGAAAGAAATCATAAAGATCAGAGCAGAAATAAATGAAATAGAAACAAAGAAAACAATAGCAAAGATCAATAAAACTAAAAGTTGGTTCTTTGAGAAGATAAAATTGATAAGCCATTAGCCAGACTCATCAAGAAAAAGAGGGAGAGGACTCAAATCAATAAAATCAGAAATGAAAAAGGAGAAGTTACAACAGACACTGCAGAAATACAAAGCATCCTAAGAGACTACTACAAGCAACTTTATGCCAATAAAATGGACAACCTGGAAGAAATGGACAAATTCTTAGAAAGGTATAACCTTCCAAGACTGAACCAGGAAGAAACAGAAAATATGAACAGACGAATCACAAGTAATGAAATTGAAACTGTGTTTAAAAATCTTCCAACAAACAAAAGTCCAGGACCAGATGGCTTCACAGGTGAATTCTATCAAACATTTAGAGAAGAGCTAACACCCAGCCTTCTCAAACTCTTCCAAAAAATTGCAGAGGAAGGAACACTCCCAAACTCATTCTATGAGGCCACCATCACCCTGATACCAAAACCACACAACGACACTACAAAAAAAGAAAATTACAGACCAATATCACTGATGAATATAGATGCAAAAATCCTCAACAAAATACTAGCAAACAGAATCCAACAACACATTAAACGGATCATACACCACGATCAAGTGGGATTTATCCCAGGGATGCAAGGATTCTTCAATATACGCAAATCAATCAATGTGATACACCATATTAACAAACTGAAGAATAAAAACCATATGATCATCTCAATAGATGCAGAAAAAGCTTTTGACAAAATTCAACACCCATTTCTGATAAAAACTCTCCAGAAAGTGGGCATAGAGGGAACCTACCTCAACATAATAAAGGCCATATATGACAAACCCACAGCAAATATCATTCTCAATGGTGAAAAACTGAAAGCATTTCCTCTAAGATCAGGAACGAGACAAGGATGTCCACTCTCACCACTATTATTCAACATAGTTCTGGAAGTCCTAGCCACGGCAATCAGAGAAGAAAAAGAAATAAAAGGAATACAAATTGGAAAAGAAGAAGTAAAACTGTCACTGTTTGCGGATGACATGATACTATACATAGAGAATCCTAAAACTGCCACCAGAAAACTGCTAGAGCTAATTAATGAATATGGTAAAGTTGCAAGATACAAAATTAATGCACAGAAATCTCTTGCATTCCTATACACTAATGATGAAAAAATCTGAAAGAGAAATTATGGAAACACTCCCATTTACCATTGCAACAAAAAGAATAAAATACCTAGGAATAAACCTACCTAGGGAGACAAAAGACCTGTATGCAGAAAACTATAAGACACTGATGAAAGAAATTAAAGATGATACCAACAGATGGAGAGATATACCATGTTCTTGGATTGGAAGAATCAACATTGTGAAAATGAGTATACTACCCAAAGCAATCTACAGATTCAATGCAATCCTTATCAAATTACCAATGCCATTTCTTACAGAGCTAGAACAAATCATCTTAAAATTTGTATGGAGACAGAAAAGACCCCGAATAGCCAAAGCAGTCTTGAGGCAAAAAAATGGAGCTGGAGGAATCAGACTCCCTGACTTCAGACTATACTACAAAGCTACAGTAATCAAGACAATATGGTACTGGCACAAAAACAGAGACATAGATCAATGGAACAAGATAGAAAGCCCAGAGATTTACCCACGCACCTATGGTCAACTAATCTATGACAAAGGAGGCAAAGATATACAATGGAGAAAAGACAGTCTCTTCAATAAGTGGTGCTGGGAAAACTGGACAGCTACATGTAAAAGAATGAAATTAGAATACTCCCTAACACCATACACAAAAATAAACTCAAAATGGATTAGAGACCTAAATATAAGACTGGACACTATAAAACTCTTAGAGGAAAACATAGGAAGAACACTCTTTGACATAAATCACAGCAAGATCTTTTTTGATCCACCTCCTAGAGTATTGGAAATAAAAACAAAAATAAACAAGTGGGACCTAATGAAACTTCAAAGCTTTAGCACAGCAAAGGAAACCATAAACAAGACGAAAAGACAACCCTCAGAATGGGAGAAAATATTTGCAAATGAATCAACGGACAAAGGATTAATCTCCAAAATATATAAACAGCTCATTCAGCTCAATATTAAAGAAACAAACACCCCAATCCAAAAATGGGCAGAAGACCTAAATAGACATTTCTCCAAAGAAGACATACAGACGGCCACAAAGCACATGAAAAGATGCTCAACATCACTAATTATTAGAGAAATACAAATCAAAACTACAATGAGGTATCACCTCATACCAGGTTAGAATGGGCATCATCAGAAAATCTACACACAACAAATGCTGGAGAGGGTGTGGAGAAAAGGGAACCCTCTTGCACTGTTGGTGGGAATGTAAATTGATACAGCCACTATGGAGAACAATATGGAGGTTCCTTAAAAAACTAAAAATAGAATTACCATATGACCCAGCAATCCCACTACTGGGCATATACCCAGAGAAAACCGTAATTCAAAAAGACACATGCACCTGAATGTTCATTGCAGCACTATTTACAATAGCCAGGTCGTGGAAGCAACCTAAATGCCCATCAAGAGACGAATGGATAAAGAAGTTGTAGTACATATATACAATGGAATATTACTCAGCCATAAAAAGGAACGAAATTGAGTCATTTGTAGAGACGTGGATGGATCTAGAGACTGTCATACAGAGTGAAGTAAGTCAGAAAGAGAAAAACAAATATCGTATATTAATGCATGTATGTGGAACCTAGAAAAATGGTACAGATGAGCCAGTTTGCAGGGCAGAAGTTGAGACACAGATGTAGAGAATGGACATATGGACACCAAGGGGGGGAAACTGCGGTGAGGTGGGGATGGTGGTGTGCTGAATTGGGCGATTGGGATTGACATGTATACACTGATGTGTATAAAATTGATGCCTAATAAGAACCTGCAGTATAAAAAAACAAACAAAACAACTAATACTAAACTTTCATTGGGTTATTTGTATGGAAATATGTTAATATAAATGTTTCAGACATTACATGAAATTTCTCAAAATCTTATATTTGTATTTGTATGGAAATATGTATGGAAATATGTTCATATAAATGTTTCAGACATTACATGAAATTTCTAAAAATCTTATATGTTCTGGTATAATGTTATAAGTAATAATCCTAGTTATTACTTTAAAATGTATATCTCAGAAATAACTAATTTTCTTGTCAACTGCATTATTATGAACTTTCATCAAATCTTTAACCGTGGTCATTTTTAAGTGTTTTGTCATTTACAGACCGTTCTGGGTGTACTCTGATGATTTTGCAAATATGTTCCTATAAAAGGGTTTCATCTTCAAGAAATTCATGGAAAAGACTCTGACAAGTACAGGTTTCTGGTAACTGACTGTACTGCTGAACTGAATGAATAAGCATTTTCAGAACTCTAATGAAAAACTGATGAACTCATAAAAGTGCTAACAAAAGATCAAGATGAAAAAAAAATTAATTACATGGGACTGAGTGAACTGATGAGGATGAGTATAATTTTTGTGACTTTCTGTCTGAATTAAAAAAAAAAAAATCCCACAAGGACTCAGAGGCAAAGAATATACAAATCAATTTTCACTGCAAAGTAAAGGAGCTGTTACAGTGGAGGATTACTGGACTGAATGTCAATATTATGACATAGTATGAGTGTGTTTCATGTTTGGTAATTGCAATCATTGTTGCTTTTGTTGTGGTCATCCATGTACAATGCTTGGTGTCAGTCTATTTATCTCTTGTAAAAATAAAATACAGTGTGTGTGTGTGAAAAAAAAAGTTTATTAAAGGACACTTTGATTACTTCCATATTTTGTCTTTTGTAAATAATGCTGCAATGAAAATTGGGGTGCATATATGTTTTCTAATTAGTGTTTTTTTCTTCCAGTAAATACCTAGGAGTGGAATTGCTGGATCATATGGTAGTTCTATTTTTAATTTTTTGAGGAATCTCCGTACTGTTTTCCATAGTGGCTACACCAGTTTACGTCTCCACCAACAGTGCACAAAGGTTCCCTTTTCTCCACATCCTTGCCAACATGGCTTTGATAGTAACCATTCTGACAGATGTGAGGTGATATCTCATTGTGGTTTTGAGTTGTATTTCCCTGATGATTAGCAATGTTGAGCATCTTTTCATGTGCCTATTGGCATCTGTGTGTCTTCTTTGGAAAAATGTATGTTCAGATCCTCTGTGCATATTTTAATTGGGATGTTTGTTTTTTTTGATATTGAGTTGTATGAGTTCTTTGTATATTTTGGATTATTAACCCCTTATTGGACATATCATTTGTAAATATCTTCTCCCATTCAGCACAGCCACTATGGAAAGCAGTACGCAGGTTCCTCAAAAAATTAAAAATAGAATTACCAGACGATCCAGCAGTTCCACTCTTCATATCCAAAGAAAATGAAAAAAGAAATTTGAAAAGGTATATGCATCCCAGTGTTCATAGCAGCATTACTTATAGTAGCCAAGACATGGAAGCAACCTAAGTATCCATCAACAGATAAGTGGATAAAGAAGATGTGATATAATGGAATATTTCTCAGCTATAAAAAAAGAGTGAAATTTTGCCATTTGCAACAACATGGATGGCCCTACAGGGTATTACGCTTCGTGAAATAAGTCAGACAGAGAAAGACAAATACTGTATGTTTTTAGTTTATATGGAATCTGAAAAATAAAACACATTAACGAATATAACAAAACAGAAACAGACTCACAGATACAGAGATCAAGGAGAGGGACAAGATAGGTGAGGGGTATTAAGAGGTACAGACTACTATGTATAAAATAAAATTAAAAAAAAATAAGTTACAAGGATGTAATGTGCAGCACAGGGGAATATAGCCAATATGCAATAATAACTTTATATGGTGTATAAGCTGTAAAAACATCGAATCAGTGTGTTGTACACCTGAAACTAATATACTATTGTAAGTCAACTATACTTAAAAAAAAAAAAAAAACTTCTCAGTAAAAGATACCATTAAGAAAGACTGACAGCACCAACTATTGGAGAGAATGAGGGTTTGAGTGGATCTGCATATATCTTGCATAACATACATGCCCCAAATAGATACACGTTTATACTATATAAAGAGCTCTTAAATAAGAACAAATTGTAAGGTACGAAGGATATAACAAGGTGATTCACAGAAAAAGAAATAGAAATAGCTAATAAACATAGGAAAAAGTGTTTCAATTTCAGTAAATAAGGAAATGCAAACTAGAACAATGATAAATCTCTTTTATCCACCTAACTGGCAACAAATCTTTAGAAATAAAATGTTGCATTTTGCCAGAGTTGTGGGGTATAAGGTGCTTTTTCATACCACTTGGTGGAATTGTGAGTTGGTATAAACATTTTTCTCAGTGTTGCTATCAAATTTAAAGTGGAATTGTGTCTTTTGACCTAGCAATTCTACTTCTAGAAAAATTTGTCCTAGAGAAATACTTGCTTATGTGTGTGTGGAGAGAACATGTATAAGGATTCCAGCATTGTTCACAATAGTGAAAAACTGGAAGCAGTCAAATTGTCAGCCTTTGTTACAGTTACTCAGAATATTTAAAGTATTTGTTTATTTATTTATTTATGACTGTGTTGGGTCTTCATTTCTGCGCGAGGGCTTTCTCTAGTTGTGGCAAGCGGGGGCCACTCTTCATCGCGGTGCGTGGGCCTCTCACTATCGTGGCCTCTCTTGTTGCGGAGCACAGGCTCCAGACGCGCAGGCTCAGTAATTGTGGCTCACGGGCCTCGTTGCTCCGCGGCATGTGGGATCCTCCCAGACCAGGGCTCGAACCCATGTCCCCTGCATTGGCAGGCAGATTCTCAACCACTGTGCCACCAGGGAAGCCCCCAGAATATTTAAAGAGGAAATATCCTGGTACAATAATCCTTGGATAATTAACTTTATCATCACTTGGTTTAAGGCAGGAATCTCACTTTTCGGTGAGACATGTTAGTAGAAAATGCTATTTTGTTTTTTCTTTTTTCATAGCACTGGCTAATTTTGTATGTGCTTCTTATTTGACTTTTCTGCCCTTTATTCATGCCCAGATTTTATGAACTACAAGATAACGTTTGGTTATAAATCATTTATGTAGAAAAGTATTCCCAAACTCAGGGACTTTTCACTGAAGAAGTTTTTTGTTTGTTCATTTTTAACTTTTTTACTTGGCTCAGGTTTGCTATTTGGTCTCCTGAAAATGTAAGCTGTAAACTCATTAAGCAAGCAGATGATCCAGTCTAATCTAGAGAAGGCAGACTTCCTCAGACTTCCTCTATGTCTTTCAGTTCATCGAATTATGGAGTGGTTCAAACAGAGAACAATTTAGGGTGCTAAGAATTAGAAGTGGTCCTTCCTAAACACACACAGGGAGAAGAAAAAGAAACATCGTGCCAACTGTCTCCTGTTTTTTAGCGTTTTTTTGGAATTTCATGTTACTTATGAAGAGGTATTGTTCTGGAATCTGGGAAAGAGATGTAAATGTTAGGAACACAGAAGCAGTATTATTATTTGCTGATGATATAGTCGTGGGCCTAGAAGAGCCAGGATAATCAGTGAATATATGGAGGCTTATAATAAAGTCCTCAGTTACTTTGTATTATTAATGAAATTTTTTTCCAAAATTTCCTTTTCAGTAGCCTTTTCTGACTTTTTATTTGTAGTTTTCAGGATTTTGATATTCAAGGGTCCAGAAGATGCAGTTTGGACTGGTTGACGATAGAAACATACAAGAATATTGAAAGCTACAGAGCCTGTGGTTCTACAATCCCACCACCATATATTCCTTCACAAGACCACGTCTGGATCAGGTTCCATTCCGATGACAGTATCTCTAGGAAGGGTTTCAGACTGGCATACTTTTCAGGTGTGTTTTTAAATAAGAAGAAAGATATGGAACAGAATTCTATAGTATTTACTGCTCAGTCACTTTGGGACTCGCCTTCTAAACAATGTCCATTTAATTGTGACTCAATCCTCAAGGCAGCTGAGATTGAGGAATTAGAGGCTAAAGGTTCAGGTGCCGTAGATCCGGGTCTCCAAAAGGCATTTTGTATAATCCTAATAAAATGATTAATTTTACAAACTAAGGTCAGTTTTCTTTTTAAATATTTTGAATACGTTTATTTTAAAAGGAACTTTTTCCCCTCAAGTGTTTACCAGTATCCTGCAAGTTACTTCAGAATGTATTTTTGTGTGTGCATTACCCTTGTCTTGACACCTTCAAAGAAAAGACAATCAATTTCACTTTCGTAGTTTGTAGTATCAGAAGTCTTCTTATGCTAATTCTTAAACTTTATCCAAAAAGAGTGAGCAGATCATACAAATATGAAGAACTCAGAGCATTAGAGTGATGTAAATTTTTGCTGAAAATCATTTTACATTTTCTGAAATTACATGGTCTCCTTTAGCAACATATGCTGCTTTTTCTCTTTTTTATTAAAAGCACAGTCTTTGTAATATTTACTTAGGTGCTGAAGCACATTTTCTGTCACCTATTTGCCAGTAAATAAAAGTTGTTAATGGAGAGGTAAGCATTGGCCGACATCATCAGTGTGGACTGTAGGAATCTAATGTTTGGTTTTCTTTCCCTACCTCATTATTGTTATATATTTAAGGTAGTCCACTAAGATAATCAGAATTCTATAAACATTTCAATTCTTTTCTCTCTTCTTCCCCCTACTGTTTTGTTGAGTAAATTTATACCTTTAGCTCAGATTCATAAAATATTTTGCAGTTGTATTAAAACAATAGAAATTATAAAATGGAAGTACCATGTTGTGGTTACATGAAATGTGAGAAATAGAATAAAGTTAACTTATGATAATCTTAGCAAAAATTTGAGTCTAAATAATGGGCTCGCAAAATATGCTATGATACACAAAGCAAAATATTGTGTGTATGTGTATATATATATATATATATATAATATATATAAACAACTCAAAAAGAATATTAAAACTGGATTTGAAAAGGTGATTATTATAGAGGAGTTTTTCTTCATTGCAAAATGTTTATACAATACAGTATTTGAAATTCTTAGGCAATACATCCTACTAACTTATATATCTTACATCACTTTACTAAATGTTCTGCAGTAAAATAGCTTCTGCAAAAACAGGATTGGTCTTTTCTCTTTAGATCAGCTGTAGAGATCTTCATGGAACAAATCATAAGTGTTTAATAAATTGTTGAGTAATCAGTAAGCCAATATTAATTTGTCATTAGAGTTTAACCTATTTTTGATCAAGCCCAACTATCATTTGGGCTAATCAACATTTATGATAAAAATGCCACTTGCTGTTACATACCCTTTAAAGAGTATGTTTTTTCCTCCTTATCTCTCCATCTCCCTCCTCCCAATGTCCTCCCAGGGAAATCTGAGGAACCAAACTGTGCTTGTGACCAGTTTCGTTGTGGTAATGGAAAGTGTATACCAGCAGCCTGGAAATGCAATAACATGGACGAATGTGGAGATAGTTCTGATGAAGAGATCTGTGCCAAAGAAGTGAATCCTGCAACATCGGCCGCTTTCCAACCCTGTGCTTACAACCAGTTCCAGGGTCTATCTCGGTTTACCAAAGTTTACACTTGCCTCCCCGAATCTTTACAATGTGATGGGAACATTGACTGCCTTGACCTTGGAGACGAGATAGACTGTGATGTGCCAACTTGTGGGCAGTGGTTAAAATATTTTTATGCTACTTTTAATTCTCCCAATTATCCAGACTTTTATCCTCCTGGAAGCAATTGCACCTGGTTAATAGACACTGGTGATCATCGCAAAGTCATCTTACGCTTCACTGACTTTAAACTGGATGGTACTGGTTATGGTGATGATGTCAAAATATACGATGGATTAGAGGAGAATCCACACAAGCTTTTGCGTGTGTTAACTGCTTTTGATTCTCATGCGCCTCTCACTGTCGTGTCTTCTTCTGGACAGATAAGGGTACATTTCTGTGCCGATAAAGTCAACGCTGCCAGGGGATTTAATGCTACTTACCAAGTAGACGGCTTCTGTTTGCCATGGGAAATACCCTGCGGAGGGAACTGGGGGTGTTATACGGGGCAGCAGCGCTGTGATGGGTATTGGCATTGCCCAAACGGAAGGGATGAAATCAATTGTACCATGTGCCAAAAGGAAGAGTTCCCATGTTCCCGGAACGGCGTCTGTTACCCTCGTTCTGATCGCTGCAACTACCAGAATCATTGCCCAAATGGCTCCGATGAAAAAAACTGCTTTTTTGGCCAGCCAGGAAATTTTCATTGTAAAAACCATCGTTGTGTGTTTGAAAGCTGGGTGTGTGACTCTCAGGACGACTGTGGCGATGGCAGCGACGAGGAGAATTGCCCGGTAATCGTGCCTACCCGAGTCATAACTGCAGCCGTCATAGGCAGCCTTATCTGTGGCCTGTTACTGGTCATTGCCTTGGGATGTACTTGTAAGCTTTATTCTCTGAGAATGTTTGAACGAAGGTCAGTATCAAGACAAAACTATAGTGCTTATGCTCTCTACAGTAAAAGCGTGGCCCAAATATTTACAACACATTTTTTTAAATGAGATTAGCAATATATTTTTGTTATATTGTTGAGAAATAAATACTTCTTATGATTTATAAAATGACTATGAAAAGCCTATGACTCAAAAACCTAATAAGAACATTAAAAAACAAATAAATACTAAGAGTTATGAGGTGAGAAAAGCCAATCAGTATTTATCAGTTCCTGTTTTCAGGTTAATCTGTCTTACAGGAATTTTGCAAGCTGTAATTCTCGGTGGTTGCTCTTTAACCTCGGTTTTTATAAATATTAATTCAACAATTCCAGATATTTGAGAACCTTCTGTGTTGAAAGCATTATACAGGTGAATAGAGAAATGCATAGGAGTAATCTCATGGGCAGTTTACAGTTAGAAGGAAGGAACTGTTGGGTAGAATTAGATGACAAAAAATATAAATGTTGTAAGAGCTATAAAATAAAGTGGTATAAAAGTCGAAGATCTCAGTTAAGAAGTGGTTCAGCGTTAAAGGGTGGCCTTCAGGGAGAGCTGTCTTTTGTGTGGTAGAGGAGAGACTGGACCTGGGAGAAGTTGATGGCAGAGGGGCCTTCTAGAAAGCTCCTGTGGAGACCATGACCGTCAGTCCCAGGAGAATTACAAATGATAGATACAACAAAGAAGTCACATACCAGACAGCTAAGAATAGATGCACAGTATCACAATAACCAAGTGCATCTTATCTTTGGTTCAGTATAAATGGCCAGAAAATGTTTTACTACATTGCAACATAAGAGTACAATGAAGACCAGAGGTCTTGAGTTTAAGAACAAGTTATTCCAGAAAGGGTTTTGGTGACTCATTTCACTCTTTTCCTTATCTGAAAAGTAAATGTGTCGGACTTGATGAATAAAGTGTCTTCTAAGAATTTTCAAATACTTTCACCTCAAGTCTCAAGCCCCTATGTTCTTAGGGGTTTAAAGATCTAGTACTTTTATCTTTTACGGGGATATCTAATTTATTAAAACTTAGTGATCCAGACCCCTAGTGTAAAACCGCATGAGACTAAACTGTCTGCTTCATCTTTGTGTTCTCAGTGTAGGGTAGTATAGATACTCATCAAATGTTGGCTAAGTAAGCTTTACAAATGAACAAGTATATTAAAATTCAGATTGTTTTAATTGTTGATAATTTAAAAATTACTGTTTTGGCTTGCCTTTTTTTAAAATCCTTTTCATCCCCCTGTTTCTCTCAAAGATCATTTGAAACACAGTTGTCCAGAGTGGAAGCAGAATTGTTAAGAAGAGAAGCTCCTCCCTCTTATGGACAATTGATTGCTCAGGGTTTAATTCCACCAGTTGAAGATTTTCCTGTTTGTCCACCTAATCAGGTATGTTGCAACTTATTATTTGTCTTTCTGTACCTCTTAAAATGAAATCTATTCTTGTATATAATGGTAAAGTATCCTTGACTGTGTCAGAATTTTTGCAGTCAAGTTAAGAATTAAATATATGGAGGATTTGAAATTATACAGTTGACCCCTGAACAACGAGGGGGCTAGGGACACCCACCCTCCGTGCAGGTGAAAATTCACATGTAACTTTCTAGTCAGACCTCTGTGTCTGGGGCTCAACATCCATAAATTCAACCAACCATGTATCATGTAGTACTATAGTATTTGCTATTGAAAAAAATCCACATATAAGTGGACCCGTGCATTTCAAGCCCATGTTGTTCAAGGGTCAACTCTAATTGTTTCATTGTATTTTAACACATTCAGAAGTCTACTTTTCATTCTTTACTTCTGATTTGGTTAGGTGATTCTTAAGCATTTTACTGTTTAGGATAATTTAGTGCGTTAAAATTCAAAAGTAAAGTTTGACAGCTTATTTTCTACTTGAACTATTTCAAAGATTTAAAAAGAACTACTAAAGTTGATATGCTTAGTAATAGATTAGTAACATGCTAGATTAAAATAAAAGTTGTTGAAATTAAGTTAACATTTCTACCTGACTTGAGAGAAAACTTCTTCACAGCTGGATTTTACAGTGCTTAAAAATTCATATCATTTTCTTTAAATAGTAACTCATTCTTTATTAATGTTTCTGAATTCTTTAAATTTTTGTGAGTGATTTTTTACTTCGGGTGTACATTAAAGTGATCCAGTTATACATATATATATATATATTCTTTTTCAGATTCTTTTCCATAATAGATTATTATAAGATATCAAATATAGTTCCCTGCAATTTGTTTTTTAATTTCTTTTTCAATGCTTACAATTGTGCCCAGGGTTCTTAAGGGCATTAAGGTTTCTACATTTAAAATGTAAATTCATCCAGAATCATTTCTAAAAGTTGTTCCCAGTATCAGAATTAAGAAAAATTGATGAACATTGTTTTCCCAGTAATTTAATTCTGTTCAAAATGAAAGACCGTTTCCTTTTTGTTAAATAGGTTTCCAATTACAGTGGGTCATCTTATTTGAGTCTTTTAGGAAATCTTTGTGAGAATTTGATGTAATTTGCTAAGTAAGTAATTCAGAACTTCCACTGGTTGGAATTTTGTGTGCAACATAGGAAGAACCTACATTGTAGCTTTTATATATTGTTGTCCCTGCCATGGGGAAGGGTTCTTTTTAGGTAGGAATTCAGAGGATGGTTAATTCCATCCACTCACTCCACCATGTATCACCCCACCCCTATATCCTGAGGCTACCTTCAAGAGGTTAGTCAACTGTGAAGTTAGAGGGGGCACAGTCCACACAAGACAGCCCTTACTTCTAAAACCAATTTTAAGTTCCGGGGCTCCCAAACCATCCTCAGGTTTGATAATTCACTAGAAGGACTGAGAACTCATTGAAAGCTGTTTTACTTAATAGTATAAGCTGGTGTAACTATTATTGCTGGGAAAGGATCCAGATTAAATCAGCCAAAGGAAGAGACACGTAGGACAGGGTTCAGGAGGGTACCAAACACGACCCTTCCAATTGTCTTCTCCCCATAAAGTCAGGACAGTGTTATTCTCTCGACACAGGTGTGTGACAGTATGCACGAAACATTGCCAACTAGGGGAGCTCACCCAAACTCGGTGTCCAGGGTTTTTACTGGAGCTCCATCACATAGGCATGATTAATTGCACACGTGGCTGATCCCAGTCTCTAGCCTCTCCAGAGGTTGACTGATTCTGCTGACTCAACTCTCCCACGCTACATCACATTGGTGTGGCTCAGAGCCTCCACCGAAAACGCGGTGCTACTCTCTGGCTGGCCCAAGTCTCCATGCAATGACACTCCTGTCAAAGCTGACACTCCAAGGTCTGAGGTCTCATCCCAGAAGTAAAGGGCAAAGGTCAGACCTCACTTTGGGTAAGGTTTCAATTCTTTACTACCTACTACAGCATTTTTGTAGGGTTATAATTTACCCTTGTGAGGGAATTCTGCTTCAACAAAGTTTTAAAATAAAATATGTTTGCAAATGGTAAACTAGATTTTATTCAGTTAATGAGATTACACTCTTATGTTTGAAACTTTTGGTAATAAATTATCAAATTTCCTTATTTGTTTTTAAAAAGAAAAATAATCTTCTGATTACCAACTCATTCAAAATAGCGATCCTTTCTGAAGAATCCTTTTCTTCTGCTTCATAAATGGAAGAAGTATATAAAATTATTCCTAAAACAATCATGAGATCCCCTTGTAGAATCTAATGTTAAATTGGCAATCATTTAATTAAACAGACTTTGAAGCCAGTAGAGAGCTTCATCTCACTGACAGACTATACTGTTAAAGTTGGCTTTGAAGTGTGCTGAAGGCATTGTGGGTGGCAGCTGCATAAAAGTGGAGGATATCTGAAGAGCCTTGTATTCATTGCTGGATTTAATGACAGTGCTCACACAAAGCCTTAGAACGTGAATGCCAAATGAGGAGGACCAACTCTATGGAGCTCATAGGGATGTGAGCCACTTTTTTTGTTTGTTTCAGTTAGTTTATAGTTACATTCCCAATTGGTGAAAACTCTTACTTATTTATATAGTAAATTTTATGTGCTGATATTCAGATTTCTTATTGGCAATCTGTTATTTACTAAGGCTAGACTATGAAATATTCCTGTGATAGTAGCTTCTTAGCTTTCTGTGAATTATATTCCAGGGATTATGTTCAAAGGGTGTATATGGAAATCACAAATCTATATGGAAAACCTGAGGCTAGCTGTACGGTATCAGCTTGGATTTACTTCAATACCAGTCACAAACAGAGATGGAAAACATATGTTATCACATCTTCTTATTCTCTTCCCTTCCTTTTTTCTGTGGGGGGATAGGCAAGAGCCATTCATTTTGGCGGAGGGAAACTGTATCACCTTTTGAAAGGGAGTATATCAATTCACCATTGTTTCTTGGAAATACTGTATTTTAAATACTAAATGCCAGATTGATGAAAGCTGTGTTTGTTCCAAGTTTGATTACTCCTTTTTGTAACCACTAGCTGGAGCTTAAAGACTGTTTTTGTAAATACTGTAGTTTTTTTTTTTTTTAATTCCGATATTCATTCATCTAGAAAAAAGAAAATCTAGATGATTTTTCTTTCAGTTGGGCAATATGGTCACCTCCCATATGCACTAATTAAAAATCACCAATTTTCAAAGAATAAGGTTATAATTTATGTTTAACATGAAGCTGTAGAAAATAAGACATAAATCTTTTTTTTTAAAGACTTTTTTTTTAAAGGAATTCCTTTATTTTTATTATTTATTTACTTATTTATTTATTTTTGGCTGTGTTCGGTCTTCGTTTCTGTGCAAGGGCTTTCTCTAGCTGCGGCAAGCGGGGGCCACTCTTCATCGCGGTGCGCGGGCCTCTCACTATCGCGGCCTCTCTTGTTGCGGAGCACAAGCTCCAGATGCGCAGGCTCAGTAGTTGTGGCTCACGGGCCCAGTTGCTCCTTGGCATGTGGGATCTTCCCAGACCAGGGCTCGAGCCCGTGTCCCCTGCATTAGCAGGCAGATTCTCAACCACTGCGCCACCAGGGAAGCCCAAGACTTAAATCTTTAAGATTGAGAAGGAACCCAAATGTCTCAGATACCATTGAATAGGGCTATAAACAAGTTAATTTCTTTGGCTTTTTGTTTCCTGTGCTGCATTACAAATACAGTAATTCCTTTGTTTATGACAATATAAATAAATTTGTATTTATTTATAATAAATATTTATGGATATTTATTTATGGATATCCTCAATTTATGGATATCCTCAATATCCACTCATTCAACAAATCCTTGAGAACCAACTGTGAGATATAATTTTTACAGGTTTTGGAAGGTTTCATCCTTGTAAATCAAGTCTAACTTGTGCTGTGTTAAAACAAAAAAACAAACAGCCTAGTTTTCACACTCCTTTAGGTCATTTAGAGAATTATTGTAGAGATTCTTCTATCTTCGTAGCTAAAGAAGTATCAAATACTTTTATTTTCCATCTTTGGTGCATTTCTAGGATTGGATTACTATGTGAAGTTTTGAAATAAAATTGCTGTTGTAATTGGCATTAAACATCATTTTAAAGTTCATATATAAAATGAAGTATCGAGAAAATCTTAAACACAGTGAACAGTGGTTCAAGTTATAGGTTAGATTCTGGAGTGAGGTGAACCTGTATCGATGAGAGAATTTAATTCATCCACCATAGACCGTAAAATGAGTAATAGAACTTTCATCCACAACACATGCTGAATAGAAGGGTGTTTTCCATCTTAATACCTCGTTGTTAGCTGTTTTAAGATCTTTTCTTTCTTTCTTTCTTTCTTTCTTTGTTTTTTTCCGCAGGCTTCTGTTTTGGAAAACCTGAGGCTAGCTGTACGGTCTCAGCCTGGATTTACTTCAATCAGACTTCCTATGGCAGGCAGATCGAGCAACATCTGGAATCGTATTTTTAATTTCGCAAGATCACGCCATTCAGGGTCATTGGCTCTGGTCTCAGCAGATGGGGATGAGGTTGCCCCTAGTCAGAGTACCAACAGAGAACCTGAAAGAAATCATACTCACAGAAGTTTGTTTTCTGTGGAATCTGACGACACAGACACAGAAAATGAGAGAAGAGATACGGTAGGAGCATCTGGCGGGGTTGCAGCTCCTTTGCCTCAAAAAATCCCTGCCACAACAGCGGTAGAAGCAACAGTGGGAGCAAGTGGAAGTTCCTCCACTCAGAATACCCGAGGTGGTCACACAGAAACCGGACGGGATGTGACAAGTGCGGAACCCCCAAGTGTGAGTCCGGCGCGTCACCAGCTCACAAGTGCGCTAAGTCGTATGACTCAGGGGCTACGTTGGGTACGTTTTACATTAGGGCAATCACACTCCGTAAGTCAGAACCAGAGCCCTTTGAGACAACTTGATAATGGGGTAAATGGAAGAGAAGAAGATGATGATGTCGAAATGCTGATTCCAGTTTCTGAAGGAGCTTCAGACTTTGACGCGAATGACTGTTCCAGACCCCTTCTTGATCTTGCCTCCGATCAAGGGCAAAGGTTCAGACAACCATATAGTGCAGCAGACCCTGGAGTAAGACCAAGTAATCGCGATGGCCCCTGTGAGCGCTGCGGTATTGTCCACACTGCCCAGATACCAGACTCTTGCTTAGAAGCAATGCTGAAAAATGAAACGGGTGATGATGAAGCTTTGTGACTTTGTTAGGTACAAGAATCCCGTCAGGGAGATTGGATACAAGTTGGAGCAATATCCATTCATTGTTTTGGAACTTTACAATTAAACTAGTTTTAATTTAAAAAGAAAAAAGATGCAGGGTGATTTCTTACTATCATATGTTAGCCTGCATGCTTAAATTAAACACCTGTAACTCTATAAACTTTAGAGTTTACTATTTTAGCAGCTAAAAATGCATTATGTATTCAGATTGTTCAATAATGTTCTTCCATTTGTTTCTAATTGTTTTCATCCTGGTACTATAGTTCGCAGTAGAGATATGGCTGCAGAAACTCATTTGACTGTCAGTTTCTATCTATCCTATGTTAAAACGTTTCTTTGTTCAAAATAATACCTTCTTTTAATTGAACCCTTTATGCTTTTGCCAATACATCTTGTAACTTAATATACTAGATGTTAAGGTTGTTAATATAAAAAGAGAAAAAGTCCTTATTCTCACCTGTTTTTATTTGTATAACATCTGTCTAAACATTATTAGATTTTATAATATGAGCTTGTCAAAGGGAAAAAAACTGTCTAAAATTTTTTCTCATGTTTAACATGCAGTGATGTGAAATTTAGATAGAGTTAGATAAATTAATGGCAAAAACAAAACTCTTTTATAAATTTTCTAATGTTGACTTTAATACTCTAATATGGTACAAACCAAATGGTAAAAAGCCCAAATCATTTCTTTTTTTATCTCTATTTAAGGACAGAATTAAGCGGATGAAGATATTCTACTATGCATTAAATCTTGAACTTTATAAAATATGTACAAAAATTGTACAAGATAAGTTCCAACTGGTAATGTCTTTCCCTGATACAGGGTTATGCTTGTATTGGACCCTAGGGATTTGCACTAAAATCATATCAAGGTCTCAGATGAGTTTCGTGCAGAAGCACTATGACTTTAAATACTATTATTTGCTATCATAATGACTATATATTTCCATAGCTTATGGGGGGGGGCGTGAGGGGGCATTTTTATTACAACTTGAGGTTGCTTTGCTAGTTTCATATTTATTTGTTGTATTTAAAAACTGCTTTATAGTAAGACAGTGATTTTTTCAATATATTTGATTCATAAGGGGAGGATCATGCTACATGTTGAAAAGCAAATTAAGAAATCATTCAGATCACCTCCCTTTTTTAAGTAAAATGAATTGCAAAACCCCGCATATTTTTTTATTGTCAATTCCCATTTATTTATTCTTTAGCTGTCTGTTTTAGTAGCTTAATGTTTGAGTATGAAAAATGTATTTGTGTATGATTATTGCTATTTATTAAATTTTAAATACTTTGCTGAATGTCATTTTAAAGCATGTTTGAGGTCTTGTGTATTTGTCGTGTTATGCTGTCAGGAAGAACTGACTGAAATGTTTTAATATGTATCAAAAATTAAAATGACTTCTTTTTTTTGTATTGCCTTGAGGTACTTTTTAAATCAAAGTTTCTATTTATTTTTGTTCATTTGGTGCATATACAATTTCAGGCCATGAAATATGCAGTGTGTCTAGAAGAAAAATTAAAGAGGGGATGTCTTTCTTAACTCCCTTATAGTAAAGTAGTAGCTTACACCAGTTCTCAAGGGTAAAAAAATCCCTAAGGACCTGGACATTATTTTGCCTTTAATTGATGTGTCTTATAAGAGTCAGTAACTATATCAGTTCTCTTTTTATATTATTTTCAGATACATTTTAGACCCCTATACAATATTTTACTGGCAGAATTTGGGTTACCAAATTAACCTTGTTTAGGTCCTACTAATTATATACTATTATGTATAGGTTTTTTGTTTTTGTTTTCTGACATATATTTTAATTTCTTTGTTTAATTAACTAATACATCTTCTTGATTCAAACAGTAAAAAAATTAAGTCTCTCTCCTATCCCTGACAGGCATCTTCTAGTTCCCTTTCAAAGAAATAGGTACCAAGACCAAATTCTTGTATACCCTCCAGAAATACCATATAGATACATAAATGTATCTATATGTATAAATGCTATATGATGGAATACAAATTGTAACATACTATGCATTCTTTTTCTGCACCTTTTTTCAAGGGAAAAAGTGTATCTGCTACTGGTTGAATGTTAAAAGTACAGTTGGGTATTTCTGTTATTTGACTTTTCACATTTAAAAATTTGATCTATCCTGAATTTAAGGCTCCAGTTTTTCTTCCTAGGTAACTACCTAGTTACTGCAAGGCTGTTTATTAAATCTGTCCTTTCCTTGCTGTTGGAAATGGCCCTTTTATCATATTGCAGATTCTCATATTATGTGGATGTATTTCTAGACTCTAATTCCATTCTCTTCAATTGACTTGCCTTTTTTTTTTGTACCAGTCCTACACTGTTTTAATAACAGTAATTTTTAAATGTTCAAATATTCTTGCTTATTTCTCCATTTGAACTTTAGAATCAACCCTTTGTGTTCCACAAAACAAATCCATTGTACATTTATTTTTTTGGACAGTTTTACTTTTATAGGTCAACTTGGGGAAATTTGACATCATTATCATGTTAAAGCTTCTATCTAAACCATGGTGCCCTATCCAAAAATGGTTCCCAATTTGTTCAAGTTTTTTGGTGTTTCCTCCACAGATGCTTCGCATTTTACTTTACAGAGATCTTGTACATGTTTTTCAAGAGTTCTTAGAAATTTTATTATTTTTGTTACCATTATTAAGGAAGTCCTTTCTGTTTATAATTTAGTCTGATTTTAGTATATATGAAAGCTAATGACTTATTTATGTTAATTTTCTGCCCAGCTACCAGACTCTCATTTTCTTATGGTTTGTAATAGTACTTCAGTTAATTCTTTTGTGTTTTCCAGTTATACAGTCATGTCTTCCAGTTTGCCTACCTCTTTATGTCTTGATTGCATTGTCTAGTACTTCTAGAATAATGTTAAAATATATTGGCTATAATGAACTGGGGTGAGATATATACATTTAATCATGTTAAGGAGTATCCATTGATCCCTGTTTTAAACTAAATTAGTCAAGAATGCATGTTGAATTTTATCACATGCCTTTTCATTTTCTATGGAGATGATCATACGATTTTTCTCCTTTGACCTTTTAATATATTTTGTCATTTTGAACCATCCTTGCGTTCCTGAAATAAACTACTTGACCATATGTATTATTCTTTTAATATATTTCCAGATTATGTTTCATATTTTATTTAATATATTTGCATCTGTATTCATCAGTGCAGTTAGTCCTGTGTGTGTGTGTGTGTGTGTGTGTGTGTTGCACGCTATCTTTAATAAGTTTTGTTATTAATTTTATGCTGGTAAATTGGAAATGTTTTTCCTTTTCCTGAGTTCTGGAACAGTTTGCACAGCATTGGAATTTTCTCTTCCTTAAAATTTCAGTGAATTTATCTGGTGCTGGTGGATGTTCGGCAATAGCTCTTTGACAGCTCTTTTAGTATCTGTTACAGTAATTGGTCTGTGTAGTTTTTATGTCTTAGCTAGGATCATCAACCATCCATTTTGTCCATGTTTTCAAGTTCATTTGCCTAGAGGTGAGCAAAGTTTCCCTCCTCTTTTCTGCATATGGCTCTTTCCCCCTTACTATGTATTATGCTTGCTCCCTTGTTTTCTTAATTAAGATGGCTAATGGTTGACCTATTTTGTTGTTGTTTTTGTTTGCTTATTTCCCCCAAGTGGTATGCTTTGAACGTCTCTTCTGTTATTTTTCTGTTTTCCAATTAATTGATTTCCTTAAATGTCCTACTTTTTGCTTTCCTTAGTTTATTTTGTTGTTTTTTTTCTAACTCCTTGAGTTAGCATTCAGTTTAATCATTTTTATTTTTTCTTAATTATTAATATGAGATTTAAGGTGTGGACTTGAGTACTGCTTAAGCTGAATCACTTAGGTGAACTAGTGTTGTCATTACTATTATATTCTAGGTATTCTGAAGTTTCAGTTTTTATTTCCTCCTTAACCGACAAGTTGTATAAAAGAAGGCTTTTTCCCTTTTTCTTTGCTGTTTTTTTCCCCCAGATAATGGCAGTTTGGTGTGGGTAGTGGTTTTGTTTTCTGACTCTTTTATTAGTTGTCATGTTTTGGCATCAGGATCAGAGAATGTTATGGGTATTATATTTACTGTGGAGAGTTTATTGTCTTTTCTTAATTTTAAAATATTCCAGGATCACTTTAAAAAAGTATATTCTCGGTTTACAGGATATAGATTTTAATAGATATTACTCAGGTTTATCATGTATCAGTTAGATCTTCCCTCCTGTACTTTGTCTTGTCTTATCCATCTGTCTGTCAGAGCTCCAGTGTTGGTATAAAGGAAGAGAGGGGGAACCAAGGGGCTGTGTCAGACGAGCTCCCGGGGCAAGATCCCCGCCTCAGGTCATGTCACTTACTAGGACTGAGAATATAAGCACTTGATGAGGGCAGTCTTCCAACAAGCTGTTGGGGGTTTGGCTGCTACTACTGCTTACCACCGGCATCCACCGTTAAGCTGGAAATAAATGCATACGACAGGTTAAAAGAATAAAGGAAGAACGAGCAGATTGACTCCACAAGGTGTTTGTCGAGTCCCTACCACAGACCCAGTAATGCTGACAGCGGTGACCTGCCTGCTGCTGCTCTCCATTCAAGCTGCTTGGCCATTCCCTCTCACCCTGCTGAATTCCAGGCAGAAGATGACAGCAACTTGATCGGACTCATTTTACTCAAGTGGGCCCTTGTTTAAAAATTGATAGACATCTCTGCAGAAACTTCTTATGAGCTAGTCCCCGAAGGCCCAAAATGTCACTTACGCCACATTCTGTTGGTCAAACGAATCACTAAGGCCAACCCAGGTTCCATAGAAAGAGAGACTCCACTCTCCATAGCAGATGTAACAATTTGTGACGTCTGTAATCGACCCCAGGACAGTGCCTGATACATAAGAAACACCAAGTTGCCAGAATTCATATTTTAAGCAGAAAAAGAGTGCTACAGTCCCAGTAAGAAGCTCATTTGCCAAAAGGTTATCAAATTAGCTCCTCTGTCACGTCACATACATGAATTGTGCATATCTTAGTTGATTAGAAATACAGTAGTGTAACAATTTGCTTTAGCATATTCGAATGAGAAATCATAGCATTGATGCAAATTTAGATAAGCATGTTTAGGCATTTGATGAATGTTAACAATTAGTTATTTTTCAGCTAAGTTTATTTCAACATGTTATCATAACCTGTAAAATATTTTTAAATTTATTAGAGGCAACATCGTGGATGAAAACAATGGCGCCACATTGCCTGTCCCGCTCCTTCCTATCGTGCAATCTGCAGCAAGTCCCTTCATCGCTCTGTACTTAAGTTCTTCATCTGTAAATGGGGATAATAGGGCTGTTGGAAGATTAAATTAATGTATGTAAAGCTCTTGGAGCAGTGCCTGGCTCATTGTAAGGACTACATCTTTGCTATTATTGTCATTGTCTGAATGTTAAACAGAGAACATCTCTGAAGCTTGAATTAAATCAGATCTTGTACGTGAAAAGTCCGAAATGATCCGTGGTTTCCAAAGGTCGTGAAGATGTGCTTCCCAGGTGCTTCTGAATGCAGCCGCTTCCCCTGGGATCATCGTGGAAGTGAACCGGCAGCTCAAAGTCAAAAGGGGAGCAAGAAAAGGGGGGGAAGAAAGCAGTAGCAGCCCGCTTGTGATGAGTTGAAGGGAGCTCCAAGACCCAGGAAACAGGATCGTGCTGTGCTTGGGGCCTGAGGAAATTACCACAGTGACTGAATCTGGAGAAAAGTCTTCACAGGTCTCCTAGAACCTGGTAATTTTTAGACCACTTAGTTCTTCCATTGTAGCAAATGTGCATCCTCCACATCCAGAGGGAGAGAAGCCTCATTTTAAGGGTTTGGGGAAAGGATAAAAGAAGCCTGATGTCTCTGAGCAACTGCACAGCCTTGGCCTGGCTCCCTCAGCTTCCCGGTTCCATGCAGCAAGGGGGGTAGGCTTCTCCGTCCCCCGCGGAGCAAGACACGCCTAGCTCATGGGCGGGTTCTTAAGCTGGGAATAACAGCAGTGGTTGGGGGGATTAAATGAGAGTTAATGAGGATTAGTGAGTTAAAATAGTGTCAGGTGAGTGCTCGGTAAACGATCAATGTGGCTACAGTTGATGATGGTCAGGTTATCAATGCACTGCTCACCCTGCTCTCTTCCAGCAGCAACTCTGTTTATGTCTTGGGCTTTCCTATAAGATTTCATTTGAACAAAGGGTTTTGAGAGTTAATAAAATTTAGAAACCAGTGCTAGAACATGACAAGACTAAGTTGCCGTATGCTAATCTAGGGCACATATGGTTTACTGATCATGAAGTGCCTTGAAAAGAATCTACAGAGTGATTTCAAGTAACGATACTGAGATGTCAATTGGAGTGGATTTTCCCACGTGCTGGAGGGAGGCTAAAGCCCAAGGAAGCTTAAGATCCTCCAAAAAAGGGATATGTAAGCTTTACTAAGGAGAAATAATAGAGTGTGGTGGGAAAGCATGGACTCTGAAGTCAGACACATAACAGTTTGACTCCTGGCTCTGCTACTTTAGGAGTTTTATAACTGAATAAATCACTTGATCTCAGTAAGCCTTGTTGTGTCATCTGAAAAATGGGCTAACATCCAGGCTTGAGGGTTACTGTAAGGATTAAACTAAAGAAAGAAATAAGAGGTTGAAATAAATTTTAATTGTGATTATTACAGACTCATTTTCAAAGAAAAATGACCTTTTTTTCGAGCTCCCCTCCACTGAGTGTTATGCATTTTGTATATTAGTAGAGCTTTCTTTAAGAGCATATTTCTTACAGTAATCATTCTCCTGTTTTCTTGATTACAGGGCAACTTATGGCTGTATCTCAATGAAAAGTAGATTCACTAAACAAAGGTAGAGTGGCATCTTGGCACAGACGTCTTTATTTTATTATAAAAAGGCCAAAATGGTGACCTTCCATAGAGCCCCAGACCAAGAAAGATGTGGCTACAAGCTATGGACTTCGTAACATACGTTGAGCAAGTATAAATAAAAGACATACAGAGAAGTGATTTCTATTAAAACATTATAGTAACAAACAATATTAAAAACACTTTTCTCAATTTCACTACAGTATCAAATTTCACTTGAATATTTCTACTTCTCTCATCTGCTGAGCTCTGATTTCAAGGAGCATAGAAATTCCTTATCTAATTTGGCTTTTAGATTTAGTTTTTACTTACCTTAAACATAGACTTTGTTATTGTGCATTGTGTAAATTTCAACTTCACTGGGTTCTTATTACTTTCCTTGGGTTGGAACTTACATTATTGCTGTTTTCGATGGAGATTTCACCATACAACATAATTTCCATTTCTCTAGCTCATGAGTTGCCATTAGAGATGTTAGCCAAGTGCACAAAGCAATTCTTCGTAACCTTTTCCTAGATTTGGAATGAAAATAAGCATCCATGTTTAGAGTACTTCCTGAGAACCAACCACAGTACTAGATATATCACACTTTGTTTACCCATTTATCAAATGAGGTTTTTTTGAGTTATTTCTCCTTTCTGACTATTAAGAATAATGCTACTATAAACATTCATGTACAAGTTTTTGGGTATATACCTAGGAGTAGAATTTCTGGGTCATAGGGTAACTCTATGTAACTTTTGAGGCACTGCCAAACCACTTCCCACTGTAACTGTACATTTCATTCCTACCAGCAATGTATGAGGGTTTCAATTTCTCCACATCCTTGCAATGTGAAAATATAATACAGCAAAGAGTCATATTGCTTCCAATCCCAATGAGAAAGGCACTTCCTGAAGCTTCTGCTGATGTTTGAGAGGATAAGACCTACCCCACAGATTTGTTCTGAGGATTAGAAATGAAGTACATCAGGTACACAGTGAACTCTTCTTAGACGTCACCATGGTCTGTGATAGGTCTTTGAATACAAAAATAAATACCATGCAGTTTTCATTTTCCAGAAGCTCACAGATTAGTGCCCTTAAGTACAGTTACACAACAGACGGGTAGTTGGTATTATCCTTGACCTTAAATCACATTTTCACTGTGCTTGCCTTGTCTAATACTAAAGACCTCTCACAGCAAGCAGAACAGTAAGTTTCTCCCAAGACGTATTTGTTTAAGATGAACAAAAGTTTTAATAAAGAAGGAAGATATACAAATCTAGTCCCTTCCAGTTATATTAGAGAAATGAAGTATAAAATGAGATGGCACAGACAGTGCAGAGACAGAAAGGTTCTAATTCAGAGGGTGTGGGCCCCGGTGGGACAAGTGCAGGTAAAAGGGGCAGCACCTTGACTACCGTCTCTCTCTATCTTATGGTCTTCCTTTTACACTGATGCCTCCAACATCTGGGGCATCAGTCTCGACACTGTCCTGTCTACATAACTGTAAACAGTGTCATGAGGGCTCCAGAACAGCACCTGCTGTCCCTGCTTCAGCCCCAACTGTGGTCACGCTCAGGACCTCCCAGGATTCCTGGAAAAGTTGAGGTAAATCCTAGTAAGGTCCGCCTCTGAATCTTTTCAGCTTTAGATCTTGACAGCATCAACAGCAGGGCATAGGAAGAGTTTTACTAAGTGGCAGAACCGAAGTTGAACTCTCCAGAAGATACCCAGCAACTTACTTTGTTTCCATGTCTCAAGTCAACAAAATACAAAAGACTGAAAGTAGATCAGTGGTTGCCAGGGGCCAGGGCTGGGGGAAGAGGATTGACTGCAAAGGGGCACCCGGAAACTTTTCTGAGTGATGGAAATATCTTCTATCTTGATTGTGGTGGTGGTTACATGACAGCGTGTTTCTGTCAGAATTCATAGTACTGTACACTTGAAAAGATGGATTTTGCTCTATGTGCTTTACTTTAATTTTTGTTAAGAAATTAAATATATAAAATGCATATTCAAACCCTCTTTGGTCTGTGTAGCAAAGTCCAAGTAATTTTTTTAATGATTTATTCTTGACTCTTAAAAAAATAAAACTTTCTCAAAATGAAATCTCAGAGATGGTGGTTTCTGCACTCTCATGTTCATTGCAGCATTGTTTCCAATAGCCAAAACATAAAAGTGTCCATTAACACATGAATGGATAAAAATGTGGCATATATATATATATATATATATATATACACATATATTTTGTGTGTGTGTGTGTGTGTAAAATTAATAAACAGAAACCTCAATCAAATACAGCTGGGAGACCAGAGGGGGAGCTCTCACCTCCTGCACCTATAGCAGAGCCCCGCAGGAATAATGACTCCTCCTCATTCCTGGCAAGGACTCAGCCAATGAAAAGCCATGGACTCTTTGTTTACTGTAGCCCTCCCTGCTTCTGTTTCCCTCTCTTAAAGCCTGTTCCTTCCTTTGCCCAGTGGCTTGCCATGGCTGGAGACCCCAAATTGCAATCCTTTGCTGATCCCAAATAAACCCATCTTTGCTGGAGAAATATCTGGCAGTCTATTTGTTTCAGGTCAACAAATGGAATATTATTCAGAAAAAAGAGAAGGAAATCCTGCCATTTGCAACAACGTGGATGGACGGTGAGGATATTATGCTCATAGTGAAATAGATCAGAGAAAGACAAATACCACATATGATCACATATGATCTCACTCATATGTGGAATCTAACAAAACCAGACTCATAGAAACAGAGAACAGATTAGTGATTGTCATGGGCAGGGCTGTAAGTGAGTGAAGGTGGTCAAAAGGTGCAAACTTCCAATTATAAGATGAATAAGTTCTGGGGACTTAATATACAGCTTGGTGACTAGAGTTAACAATACTGTGTTGCGTACTTGAAAGTTGCTGGAAGAGTAAATTTTAAATATTCTCACCACACACACGTACACAAAGTTGTAACTATGTGAGGTGATGGATGTGTTAACTCACCTTATTGTGGTAAACGTTTCACAATATATGCACATATCAAATTATTACATGTACCCCTTACACTTACACAGTGTTATATGTCAATTACATCTCCATAAAGCTGGAAAAAGTTCTTCTCAAGATCAGTAAAATAATTTCATAAGCATGTGGATCTCACATTTTAAAAAGTGAAACTATTAATAAGAAGAAAATGCTAGAATAGAGAAATGAAACAGTTGGTTTTGCTAAAAATAATATCTAACAAGCACTATGCTATGGGCTTTTGCTAAAAATAATATCTAACAAGCACTATGCTATGGGCTTTACATGAATTATCTCATTTAAAGTGTACAGCCCTTAATGGGTTGCTACCACTATTCAAAAAACGAACAAAACAAACAAAACAAAACAAACAGACAAAAGAAAACAACAAACCCCCCCAAAAAAAAAAAACAAAAAAAACCAAGAGGCTTAGGACCATTAAGAAACTTAACCAAGAATCCACAGATGTGGACTTCCCTGGTGGTGCAGTGATTAAGAATCCGCCTGCCAATGCAGGGGACATGGGTTCAATCCCTGGGCCAGGAAGATCCCACATGCCGCAGAGCAACTAAGCCCACAAGCCACAACTGCTGAGCCCGCGCACCACAACTACTGAAGCCTGCGTGCTCTAGGGCCTGCGTGCCGCAACTTCTGAGCCCGCATGCTGCAACTACTGAAGCCCACGCACCTAGAGCCCGTGCTCCACAACAAGAGAAGCCACTACAATGAGAAGCCCGTGCACTGCAACGAAGAGTAGCCTTGACTCGCCGCAACTAGAGAAAGCCTGTGCGCAGCAGCGAAGACCCAACACAGCCAAAAAAAAAAAAAACCAAAGAATCCACAGATGATAGGTGATAAAACCAGAACTCAAATCTAGATCAATTTGGCTCCAAAGTACAAGCTTTTTAATTTTACTTTATTACATTTTTTCTAATCAAGGGGGCGCTTCCTCTATTTCCTTGAGTATTATTTCACTGCTGAAATATAGTTTGCTAGGAAAGCTCAAAATAACTTGGAAACCGTGGCACAGTACGCATGAGGTCAAGGGGCAAGAGAGTTTCTGGAAGCATACATTAGTGCTGCTGGCAGAAAGGGCAGAAGAAACCTTTGAGCCGAGCTTGGTGCTCCTAGGCCATCCCTTGAGAAAGCAGCGTCTTTTTGTTCAAGGGGGGACACTGATAGGCACTGTCATAGGCTGAATTACAGGGCGCGAAGATACCCAGATATCTTTCTAGTCCCTGGAACCTGGGAAAGTTACCTTACATGGCAAAAGGGACTTTGCAGATGTGGCAAACTGAAGGATTTATTGAAATGAAGAGATCATCCTGGATTATCTAGGTGGCATGTCCTGAAAGTTTTCCCCCAAGGCAGGTCAGTATTGGTATATTAGATCTGGACTCACTAAATATGTTTGTTACAGGATGGAGCACTTTTTTTAAACCCTCATGACATTAGTTATCTGAGCAAAAACATAGACCAGCTCCCCAATATTTAGATAACAATCTGAAGCAGCTTTGCAGCCCCATGTCAGAAGTGCTCGAGGTATAAAGACTGATGGATGTAGGAGTTCATTCCGGGATTACGCTCATCCATTTACATAACCTGAGCCCCAAATGCAGCCAGGATTTGAACCTGGCTTTAGAGTTTGGACTCACATAATGAGTAAATTACAGGTTCCGGAATGAAAGGCTTACCTCCAGCATTTACTGTTAGGTGACCTTGAGCAGGTCATTTTACCTCAAAAGGCTCATCTGTTAAACAGGGAAATAGTATTTAGCTCAAAGAGGTGTTGCGGAGGACGAAGTAAAATAAGGCATGTGAAGCATTTGGCCCAGTACTGACTTGATTCAAGTACTCAATAAACCTTAGCTCCCGATGCTGGTATTGTTATTCAGGGCTATTATTTCCTCTTTCTGCCTGGGAGGTTCAGGGAAGAGTGCCCTCTGGAGTTGTGCAGTGGCCAGCTTTCTCTCTCTGGTCCTACAGAGACCACTGCCGGCTGCCAGAGAGAAAGATGTTGTCCCTGCTCATGACCGAAAGGTCCCACCAAGCATCGTCCCCCCATGACCTACATCTGGATTTACACTCTATGCTTGGCACCCTTTCCTAGCACATCCCCTCTGCCTCAGTGGAGGGACCAGAAATAAAAGAGCCCCAAATCTAGAAGGCAAGTCCTTCTTGGTCTCCATTTCACTTATCTAGACCTGAGAAGAGTTTAGCTCTAGGACTATGCCAGGCACTCCGTGGATGGGCGTCTTGTCCCTGTTCACAGAATCACAAGACTTTTAAAAGTGCAAAGGCTGGGTCTTACGAGCTCTTGTCAACTTAGCTCCTGATTTTTCAGTTGAGGAGAGAGAGGCCCTAAGAGTAAGTGGGTTGCCCAGACTCACACCAGAAGCTTGCATCAGAGCCAGGATTAGACGCCTAATTCCCATCCATGCTGCCTACCTGCCTCTCCTATCGCTGATTCAGGTAGAACCTCATCACCCTGCCAGGGACTTTGATCCCAGCGAGGGTCAGGGGACTGGGGCTGCCCAGAGCCCCCAGCTGGGGCGCACTGGAGACGCCCGGCTCTGCCCCCTCTCTCCTTGCTCACTCTGGCTCACACACCCTCGTTGTCTGCTCTTTCTGCCCCACGGACAGCTTTTCCTCCAGAGGAAACAATACCCTGAAATCCCCTCAGAGCCACAGGGGCCTGGAGTAGGAGTGGGGGTGGGTTAGGAGAGTAGGGAAAGCAAACTCAGTGACTCCAGGGCTTCAGAGGACTGAAATACACCTGGGCCTGGTGGCTTTGTTTCCCCAAAACCCTGAGCTGCTCAGTGAAGGAAGTCACCCTTTTCTGCTCTGCCTTTCTGTCCCTTTAGACCATCAGTCAGGGCTGGGAAGGCCTTCCTTTCGAATTGCTCTCACCTACACTTCAAAGTAGATATGTTTCTGTGGGTTAAGCTTTCACAACCTTTGTAACCCTCCTTTAAAATGAGTCCTCTAAGGAGTAATGGGTCCTCAGACACACTTTGGTATGTTAGTTAATCAAACTGATTCTTTCTCCAGCAAGAAGAAGGCAAAACAGCAGGAGTCTTGCTTCCCGCCTTCCTCCAGTGCCAAGATCATCGTGTCTGGGATTACTTGTTTCATGCCCACTGAGGGCCCGTCTGGGTCTGGGTGCAGAGGTGGCTGAGTAGGGCAGAGAAAAGGGAGGTGAGGGGTTTCTGAGGACAAGCTTCCCCTCTGAGCACGTTTGCTCGCCTCCCACCCGGCAAGCTGGTGGACGACATCCGGCATCTAGACATGCCCAGCGTCTGGACAGTGGTGGCCAGAAAGGGGGAAGACACCTTCTTTCTGCGAGCTGGCTTTTCTCCTTAAACTTACCCAACACTCTCTTCTGTGCGGTCAGTGAATCTTAATGAGCTATTTCCTCCTGCTTCAGTGACATTCTACAAATCCCCTTTTCTGATCAAGTTTGAGTTAATTAAATGTGGAGAGTTTATGCTGCATTGTGTTACAGGGCATTTTGTGATATAAAGTGTCTGAGATAACGAAACCTTTGAAATCATCATCTGAGCTTCAGAAAGGATGTCACAACCACCCTGACACCCAATCTTACTTTCCTAGAGTGCTGTTATGTGTGTAGCTTGGCAGAGTTGCATATTTATTCTTCTTCTTTTCATCTTTACACAATGGTCTTTTGACAATAATTGCATAACCTTCTTGGGCTTCTTATTCCTGGCTTGACAGCCAAATCTATGGCACTTTATGGATGTTTCCTAATTTTTAATCATTTTGAGGTTTGTGTGATCTGAGACTTGAGGAAATTTGATAATAATAACACCTTGCATTCCACTATTAAAAATGCCATCTCCGAAGTCACATGTGACCGACCACCTACCTACTCCCCAAACTCGAAGTACCTTCCCATCCTCTGTCAGTTGATGGTTGAAAAGGACAAAAGAACCAAAGTAAACCAGCTGAAGCAAACACTGGAGAGTCTGAAAGAGGGGACATCAGGCATGGCTGGTTCCAGGAGCACCAACGGTGTCATGAGAACCCAGTTCCTCTCCATCTCTCCTTCCTGTTCTCTGTGTTGGCTCTGTTCACAGGACTATTCCCTTGTTGTCTTTTACTCCCTCCAGGATTCAAGTCCAGCAGCAAAGAGAAAGCCCCTCATCTGCTCAACCTAACACAAGTTAGGATCAGCTCTCACTGAGCACAGTTAGTCTTCTTGGGACCCGTGTCATCCCCGAACGCATCACCGTGGCCGTGAGGACTTCCTACTGTGATTGGAAGTGCTTAGAGAAGCAGATCAGTCCCAGAGCCGGAGGTCCCATCAGTTCCACCCAGGCGAGTGTTCTGAGAATGCACGGGGAGGATTTCCTGCTAAAGAAACTCCAGTGACTGTTGGCAGAACGAGGAAGAGAATAGACGATGCAGCAGCATGCGTCCACCACGCTCCCCACGCTTCCTGCGGCATTCGATCTCGGTGCTCTTGAAATCCCGCATTGCCGTCTTCCCCCACGCAGGGCTCCCCGAGCTCCCTTCTCTCTCACGGCTCCTCCTCTGCCTTCTCTTCATCCTTCTCACCTGGGAGGAAGGGGGTGGTCCACAGCTGTCCAACCCTATCCCCTCAGCTTGACCACGTGGAGGTCACACTCAACTTGCCATCACCTTCTTGGCGCCTTTATCCAGCTGTTCCCTCACCCAGAGCATCGTCCCTCTTCCCACCCCTCCTCTCTCCATGTCCACGTCCTCTGCGTCCTGCTTCAGATACCTCTTTGTGAATCTTCCATAGCTAATTTCCTTCAAGGCAGAAATAAACTCCCCCTTTCCTCTCAACTCGTATCTTTAGCCTCTCTCGAAGGTAGAATTTTCTGGTTTCTTTATTGTTATCCATTGAAATATGTATGTGTGTCACTGTTGGCTCTTAGCTCCTTGACGACGAGAATGTCATTTATCTTTGTTCCTCACATAGTTAAGAATATTTAAAAGGAAATCCAGATCAAGTGGTTCTTCGGGGCGTGGGTATTTTCATTGCTGCTGGTGGTGTCTGTCTGTCTCCCTCCCTTCCTCTCTCTCTCTGCCTGTCTCTCTGCGTTTTGGTACAGACACACTCTTCATAAAGGGAAGAAATGAGGTGGATTTCTTTCCCCAAAGTGCCTTTTCTTAGAAAGGAAAACAAACGTCCCTCGTCTTTAAAAGTGCCTCCAAGATTTTTCCCTTCCAATGACTGGAAGGGAAAAAATCTCGGTGTACATCCAGGGTCTGGACGTACACCTGGATTCAGGTCGGTGGAACTTTCAGGTCAGAACCCCGCTGACCTCTGCGCCCGCCCCAGCCTTTCGCGCAGGCCCAGCCCCCCGGGGGTGGAGCCGCTCCTCCCCCACCCCCTCGCAGCGGGTCCTTGATAAACCCGGAGCCGGGCCAGCGCGCCCGCCCCGTGCCGCCGGAAGGAGGGCGGCTCCGCAGCGTGTGCGCCCCTCGCCATGGCGGCGCCGTCGCGGTTCCTGATACGCGGTGGGCGCGTGGTCAACGACGACTCCTCGCAGGTGGCCGACGTGCTGGTGGAGGACGGCGTGGTGCGGGAGCTGGGGCGCGACCTGCTGCCGCCCGGGGACGCGCCGGCCGGGCTGCGGGTCCTAGACGCCGCCGGCAAGCTGGTCTTGCCCGGCGGCATCGACACGCACACGCAGTTCCCCTTCATGGGCTCGCGGTCCGTGGACGACTTCTACCAGCGCACCAAGGTACTCGCCTCGCCGCGCCCTGCACCGCGGTACGCCCGCCGAGCCCTCAGCCGCCTCTGAGGCTGCCCCCCGGGGTCTGGCCGGGCCGGCTCGCGCCGGCGTTGCACGGGGGCCTGAGGGGGCGGGAGCGAGGCGCGGGGGCCTGAGGGGGCGGGAGCGAGCCTCGGGGGCCTGAGGGGGCCGGAGCGAGCCTCGGGGGCCTGAGGGGGCGGGAGCGAGGCGCGGGGGCCTGAGGGGGCGGGAGCGAGCCTCGGGGGCCTGAGGAGGCGGGAGCGAGCCTCGGGGGCCTGAGAGGGCGGGAGCGAGGCGCGCGGGCCTGAGGGGGCGGGAGCGCGGCGCGGGGGCCTGAGGGGGCGGGAGCGAGGGGCGGGGGCCTGAGGGGGCGGGAGCGAGCCTCGGGGGTCTGAGGGGGCGGGAGCGAGGCGCGGGGGCCTGAGGGGGCGGGAGCGAGGGGCGGGGGCCTGAGGGGGCGGGAGCGAGCCTCGGGGGTCTGAGGGGGCGGGAGCGAGACGCGGAGCCCCGAGCGGGGTCAAGGCGCCCACGCTGAGCTTCCTTCTTCTAGGTGGCCCTCCTCGGTGGCATCAGCCCGGCTTTGGCCAAGCCGGGCGCCCCCTACTCACTTTGGGTATTTGTCTAAGTGCATTGCTGATGGCAGGGCATTCCATTGACACCCCCGTTTGCCAAGTGGGGACCTGCTGCTATGGCTGACCATCAGTCACCAGATCCACTAGCGTTTATTCCCCCTCATTATTTCCCTTTCTCTGATCAGGGTTCCAGATGAAGCAGCCAAGAAGAGGGGTTAGAATGTTGCCCGGGCAGGACATTCCTTCTCATTCTCAAGTTTATCTGTGCATGCCCCAAGACCCTGGGAGGTGGTTCTTAGTTTTCTATCTGTTCTTGGCCATTCTGGGATTCCAGTGTGGAGAGATTTACGGTTCCATACTTAGAAGGCAGGTTTTTGTAGCATATATATATATAGTCTGTTCTCACTATTTGACAGAACTTACTCACCAGTTGATTCTGTAGGCGTTTCTGTACTTAAAGGTTGTCAAAACATTAATAAGACCCAGGACTTCAGATGTAAAAGGTTTTATGGATAATCCTCCTCCTCTTGAAATATTTATAATAATCCAGGACATACCTTCTGGTCAATCATATCATCTAGATAAATACTATTTTTAGTTTTTATTACTTATTCAGTACCTATGGAGTATTACATAATGCAGTGTAGTCCAATTTATATATGAAATACAAATTTAAATAACAGAATTTGGTGTATAGTGCACCTTTATTTCTTTTAAACATAGACATATTTTAAGAGGTGAACTTTATCAACTTTACATGGACATATCTTTTTGGAAGTGGAGTATTAAGTTTGAATAGAATAAAGGTTTACAAATGGATATTGGCTAATATATGCATTTATATATATATATATATGTTATAAAAATAATTTTGTTTTGTTCTCTAAAACATCACATACATGTTTTCACCTTGGGAATCATTCCTATGTAAGTCAGTGCCTTAAAATATATATGCTAATAAACAATATTCAATGTGCTACAAAATAATTTAGTTAAATTTTTAAATGAACTTACCTTCTAGTTACCTCATTTCAATATTTATAGATTATAGGAATGAAGTACAGGAAACTGAATTTTACCTTATAGGGAACTTGCATTCAGGAGCACCATCAATTTTAGCCTGCAATGATTGTGCAAATATGTCTAAGAAAAGAAGCATGCACTTAGATGCAGAAATTCTTCCATCTTACAGCTTACAGTGTTTAAGAAGTTGATCTATATGCATATATAATAAGAAAGCTTTTAAAAATATGCCTTTGAAATTCAGTTGTTTATACAAATATTTTTAGGACAATAAGTTTGAAGAATATGACAAGAATTTAGAGCACCAAAGTGTTTTTTTTTTTTAATTGCCAGGTGGTTAAACATCTTTGTCATAAAGCTACAGTAAAGGCACGCATGTGAAATGTACATGTGTTAGGTGTAAGAAGGGATCTCCTCTCTTGGTTACACTATTGCCAATAGCTATTTCAGTCTCTTGAATTCAAACATAATTGGTGGATGCTCCAAGCTTAGAGTCCAAAATCATCCACGTGTTTTTTTTTTTTTTTTTTTTTTTTATATAATGAATGTATTTAATGGAACTTCATTTACAGTTCTTTTTTTTTTTTTTTTAACGCATTGTTTACTTTATTTATTTATTTATTTTTGGCTGTGTTGGGTCTTCGTTTCTGTGCGAGGGCTTACTCTAGTTGCTGCGAGCGGGGGCCCCTCTTCATCGCGGTGCGCGGGCCTCTCATTATCGTGGCCTCTCTTGTTGCGGAGCACAGGCTCCAGACGCGCAGGCTCAGTAATTGTGGCTCACAGGCCTAGTTGCTCCGCGGCATGTGGGATCTTCCCAGACCAGGGCTCGAACCCGTGTCCCCTGCATTAGCAGGCAGAGTGTCAACCACTGTGCCACCAGGGAAACCCCCGAGTTCTTCAGCTTTTTTATAAGATAGCCTCAATTTAAAATAATTACACTAATTAGTTTCACTCAGTAAGAGAATGAGATTCTGTGCAATCAGTTTGTCAGACATATATCACAAAATAAAACAACCGAATAAAATAATTGAGCATCCCTTCTCCAAACCGTCTTCCTCTCTGTTGCGCTCATGTTCCCTCTTTCTAACACCTAATTTCTATTCGTGGCAAGCCCTCCACCTCGGGTGACGCTTACTGTGTGAGTCCCCATAAACCAGACGTCCATCTGTTCTTTCTTTCTTTCGATTACTTCCGATGATAAAGCCACTCCTCTGTTATTGAGGTGGTGGCAACAATGGATATTTGTAGTGCGCTCCATCTTTTGTATGCCCTTCATTGAAGGCTGCTGAGTTGGTAGCTTCACGAAGGAGGATGCACTCTTCGGCATTTGTATGTGTGTGTTTGGGGAAGAGGGTTTTGTAATCGTTTTCATTCAAAAATAAATGCTGACAGCTTCACTCCAAATTAATAGTGTATACTTTTCCATGTCATCAATATTGACATTTGGAAATCTTATTCATTAGTCTGTGATCTGGAAGGAAACTATTTTAATGGCTCTTGGCCCTTGCATCTGTGATTCTCTTGTCATTGAAATCTGTAAAACATTGATATTAACTCTGAAATTGTATACTTTTAAACATTATTGACTTCCTGGGAAGAAGTCATATGTTAGAACCTTACAGCATACACTTCAGCTATAGAAAAACTATTAAGTGCTGTTTATTTAATTTAATAACACAGATCTAGGCCATTTAATTTTTTAGCCAGATTTATTAAGATATAATTCACATATGATTATAACTCATCCATTTAGAGTGTAAAATTCAGTCGTTTTTAGTATATTCACAGATATGTGCAGTGATCACGACGGTTAATTTTAAAACAGTTTTGTCACCTCAAGAAGAAATCCCATACCTATCACCCTACTATCCCCACAAGCCTCCTAGCCCTAAGCAATCACTTACTGCATTTTTGTTAAATCTCTAAAACCTTCATGAATCAGCACTTTGCTACAAATCTACAACTCTCTCTGCCACTATTTCTTTAAGTAGAAACTTTTTTTTGAGCAGTGTTAGGTTTACAGAAATATTAAGCAGATATAGAGATTCCATTTATTCTATTCTGCCAACGCCCCATTCCCTTTTCCCCAATTATTAACATCTTGCATTAGTGGTACATTTTTACAATTGATGAACCAATACTGATATATTGTTGTTAATTAAGTTTTACATTAGAGTTCACTATTTGTGTTGTACGTTCTATAGGTTTGGATAAATGTATAATGACATGTATTGACCATTACAATCTCATACATAATAGTTTCACTGCCCTAAAAATTCTTGTAATCTACCTGTTCATCATTCCTCTCTTGTCCCTAATTCCTGGCAACCCCTAATCTTTTTAGTGTCTCCATAATTTTGCCTTTTCCAGAGTGTTGTAGAGTTGGAAGATTTTCTTCCATGTTATCTTCCAGAAGTTTTATAGCTTTGTGTTTTATATTTAGGTCTGTGCTCTATTTTCACTTAATGTTCGTGAAAGGTGTAAGGTTTGTTTCTAAATTCACTTTTTTTTTTTTTTTTTGCATGTGGATGTCTAGTTATTCCAACATTGTTTGTTGAAAAGACTATCTTTGTTCATCATATTGCCTCTGTTCCTTTGTCAAAATCAGTTGACTGTATATGTCTTTGTCTATTTCTGGGCTTTCTATTCAGTTCCATTGATCTATTTGTCTATTCTTTTGCCCATACCACACTGTCTTGATTACTGTTAACTTTATAGTAAGTCTTGATTTTGGGTAATGTTAATCCTCCAACTTCGTTCTCTCCCTTCAATACTGTGTCAGCCATTCTGGGTTTTTACAAACTTTAGAATCAGTTGGTCAATATCCACAAGATCACTTGGGATTTTAATTGGGATTAATTAAATCTGTAGATCAAGTTGGGAAGAACTGACATCTTAACAATTTTGATCATCCTATACATGAACATGTAGTATCTCTCCATTTATTTAAATTATTTGATTGCTTTCATCACAGGTTTGTAGTATTTCCTCATATAGATATTACACATATTTTCTTCGACTTATACCTAAGTATTTCATTTTTGGGTGTTAATGTAAATGATATTGTGTTTTTAATTTCAAAACCCAGTTGTACATTGCTGGTGTACAGGGAAGCAATTAATTTGTATATGTGAAAAATGTATCCTGCAACCTTGCTATAATTGCTTATTAGTTCTCAAAGTTTTTTGTTGATTCTGTGAGATTTCCTACATAGATGATCATGTCATCTACAAAAACAGTTTTGTTTCTTCCTTTCCAATTTATATACTTTTAATTTCCTTTTTTTGTCTAATTATATTAGCTGTGAATTCTAGGACAATGTTGAAAAATGTGTTAAGAGGCGATATCCTTGCCTTGTTCTTTTTTATTTATTTATTTATTTATTTTTGGCTGTGTTGGGTCTTCGTTTCTGTGCGAGGGCTTTCTCCAGTTGCGGCAAGCGGGGGCCACTCTTCATCGCGGTGCGTGGGCCCCTCGCTATCGTTGCCTCTCTTGTTGTGGAGCACAGGCTCCAGGCGCGCAGGCTCAGTAGTTGTGGCTCACGGGCCTGGCTGCTCCGCGGCATGTGGGATCTTCCCAGACCAGGGCTCGAGCCCGTGTCCCCTGCATTAGCAGGCAGATTCTCAACCACTGCGCCACCAGGGAAGCCCCCTTGCCTTGTTCTTAATCTTAGTGAGAAAGCATCTAGTTTCTCACTAATAAATATTATATTAGCTGTAGGTGTTTTGTAAATTCTCATTCTTAAGTTGCAATAGTTCCCTTCTATTTCTAGTTTACTGAACGTTTTTGTCATGAATGAATGCTGGATTTGTCAAATGCTTTTTCTGTATCTATTAATAGGACCATATAGTTTTTCTTCTTTAACCTGTTTATATGATGAATTACACTAGTTGGTTTTCTTATGTTGAACCAGCCTTGTATACCTGGAATAAATCCCACTTGCCCATGGTGTATAATTCTGTTCGTACATAGTTGGATTTGATTGACTAATATTTTGTTCAGGATTTTTGCAACTATATTCATTTGTCTGAATTTTTCCCTTTTTTTTGTAATGCTTTGTATGCTTTTGGTGTTAGGAGAATGCTGGTTTCATAGAATGAGTTAGAAAGTATTCATTCTAGTTCCATTTTTAGAGAATAAGCATACATTTTCCCTAAAATATTTGTTAAAATTCACCAGTGAACCAATCTGGCCCTAGTGCTTTCTTTTTGGCAGGTTATTAATTATAGTTTCAAATCCTTTAATAGATACAGGCCTATTGAGATTGTCTGTTTCTCCGTGTGTAATTTTGGTGCTGGAACAACTGGACAGCTACATGCAAAAAAAAAAAAAAAGAATCTAGACAAAGACCTTACACTTTTCATACACATTAAATGGATCATAGAACTCAATATAAAATGCAACAGGACTTCATTAAAATAAAATAATAATAAAATAAAATGTAATGCCCCCGGTAAGCCTTTTTAGATTCTTAAATCATGTGTTTCTCCCTAATTATGCCTTAATTTCACCAGGTTTATACCTCTGCAATATTTATAAAAGAAATCTTGCATGTTATATGTACATGCCTATCAACTCCATTGGACTGTGACCTCGTTGAGGGCTGGTAGGATGTGTCATTCATCTTTGGTGCCAGTTCAACATTTGTTCTGGTACAAAATAGTAAGTAGAATATATCCTTTGAATTGAACAATGCAGAGTTTTTGTTAATTTAAAATTCAGTTTCACAGGCCTACAATTACTAAATGGTATAAGGACACAAAACTCTTTATAACTAAAACATTCACGAGTCCATTTATGAAATCAGTGTCCGCTCAGCTCTCCTTTGCTCATCATAGTGGAATTGATCCCCACCCACCAGGTCAGGTGTTTGATTAGTTCTTTTTGATAGGGGAATGGTGCCAATAACCACTAATCAAAACAATTGCAATGAAGTTGATTGCAAGGGAAATAGTCCCATCAAAGGAGTATGATTAGACTTGGTAAAAGAGGGGCAAAGGGAAGGGAGAAGGAAAAGCAGAAGTGTACAAGCAATCTCCCCAAGTAAGGGGGAAGACCAAAAAGAAGGAAGAGTGGGGCAGTGGTGGAGGTTCTCCCCAGGGTTCTCTCCAGGCAGACAGCGGGAACAAGCAGGGCAGGGAGGTGGTGGTGCGTAAGGACACCTCAGTGTTGTAGGTGTACGGACACCTACAGTATGGAGCTGCAGGCTTAAACTTTCCAGAATAAATCTCAGCTTTGGATAGGAGCCTGTTATCAGACCCACCCTCAAATCACTAGGCACCAACTATCCTATGGAAAAGGGCAGAGTCCAAAATTTTGATTAAAAATAATATATGAGCTTAAAACAAATATAAGCCTACATATTTTTAACAGAGAAACTTAACATATCTACTAGATATTGGGAAATCTGAGCTCTTATGAACCCAAATAAAAGCAGGGGAAAGATAGCAGAGATACTGTTTGAAAGTGACCGGTTTTTTGGTGTGTATGTCCATGCAGGTAGCCCTTACTTTGTGTGCCCATGGTTTGTTGACTGGTGCACATTGTGCTACTCACAATTGCTCCGTGTCAAAGTATCATTTTCATAAATTAAACTCATGACTCTCATGCAAATGTAAAATGAGTATATGGCACAGATTTAATGAACCCATTAAGAAGAGAACTGGCATGATGGTAGTGCTGATTCAAAAGAACTAAATGGGGTGGAAGCTTTTATAGTAGCTGGAAGAATTCTTAAATAGGATTACTGATTTTAGATAAAAAATAGCTAATGTTCTGTAGGGAAAATCAGCTAACATTCTGAATTTTGGAAATTGTATTTTCCATCAGAAAGGAATCATTTGCATCCCTACTGAACAGACGTTATTTGTATTGCTATCTGACAGAAATCAAGGTACCAATTAACATCAACCCCTTCAGAATTACACCATACCTTTACCAATAGTAAATAACAAGTTAAACAAAGATGCAAAGGTACATGCCTAGAGATTCAGATAATCCGCAGGCAGGCCTGATAATCAAACCCTAGCATAACTAAGAAAGAACAGGCAAAAGTCCCTTTAGTTTTTTTCAGGCTTTTGGATCCTTTTCCTTAGCACCATTTTACAAAGGTTTTTCTCTTCCGTATCTTACTGATGTCAAGGAGACTAGAATTACTGGGAAGGGTATTCTCAGATATATTATCAAGTTATCCCATTGTAAAAAATACCAAAAACCAAAAAACTAACCTTGAAGCTATCCACATGATTAAAGAAAAACTATACAATTTTGAGTGAGAGCAGAAACTGCTCTTAGAAAGCATAGTATTAGTGAGTTCTTACAGGCTCCCAGGTAGCTATATCATCAGAGAGAAGGAAGCACCAGAAGAGGTATTTTACCCATGTTTGGTCAATACGAGGGAGTGCAGAATTGCTTTTGACACAGTCTAGAGGCTGACATTGATACCATGCCAGAGACCCGTAAGCATGTTGTGCTTTCTCAAAGGTCTTCTCTGTGAGCTGAGCTGCCTTCGAACTTAGAACATGAATTGTATGGTTTTAGCCTGAACAAGATTCTGGAAATAGTTTATAAAATAATATCTGCATATAGGCCTCACCTTGGAGAGAGCTCATTACATTCCTGGGCACTGCAGTGCTACCAGATATCATGAGAAATAGAGGCAGGACAAGAATGCCAAGGGAGGGTTGCTCAGCATAGATGACTGATGTGACCATTGTGATGATTTGACCAACTCCAAAGTTCATTCCCATGTCACCACTAAAACATTTTTTCCCCTTCATTGCTAATGTCTGAGAGGAAATTTCTTTCCTCTACCCTCTTAGGTTTATTCGTAGGGGCCTGCAAAGTAAACTGACAAACGACAGAATAATGGAAGAAAAAACATCAATTATTTTAATGAATATTTTCTGTGTGAAAGAGTCCAACAGGAAGGAAGTGAAACTCAAAGAAGTAGTTAGACTTGGGAGCTTATATTCCATTTTTAAGAAAGGAAAGGGGGTTTGGAGGAAAGTGAGTAGGAAATGAATGGGGAAACTGATGGGAGATAAGCGGTATTTTCATAAGGTTTGTTTACGTAGACTCACCTCAGTGCCCATTCTCCACCTTTGGTGACAAGAGTCACTCTCTTCTTCCTGGTTCGGGAGAGGGGGCCCCGGTCTCAGGGAAAATTCATGCCCTGCTTTTAGGGAGAAAAGGGGAGGGAAGATTTCTTCCTGCATCTGCTGATTTTCAATTGCTTTCAGCTCAAAACCATATTTATGCCAAAGTGGCATTTTTTGAGGTGGCATTTTTTTTTTTTTAATTTATTGATTTTTGGCTGTGTTGGGTCTTCGTTTCTGTGCGAGGGCTTTCTCCAGTTGCGGCAAGTGGGGGCCACTCTTCATCGCGGTGCGCAGGCCTCTTATTATCGTGGCCTCTCTTGTTGCGGAGCACAGGCTCCAGACGCGCAGGCTCAGTAGTTGTGGCTCACGGGCCCAGTTGCTCCGCGGCATGTGGGATCTTCCCAGACCAGGGCTCGAACCCATGTTCCCTGCATTGGCAGGCAGATTCTCAACCACTGCACCACCAGGGAAGCCTTCCCCAAAGATTTTTATTGTTCCTTTATAAACTTGCCCTCCCACCCCTCTTTGCTCTTCCCATCAACTGACCATTAGACATGATGCCATTAGACATCAGGTTAATTTGCATAGAGAATTTTATATAAATAGAGTCGTACAGTATATATTGTCTTTTACCTGGTTTCTTCCACTGCATAATTATCATGTAATTAATCCACATTCTTGCACTTATCTATAATGTATTTATTTTTATTATCCACTATTCTACTATATGGATTTACCACAGTTTGTTTATCCTTTCCCTTACTGATAAATATTTGTGTTGTTTCCAGGTTAGGCATTATAAATAAAACATTTGCTGTCATTAATCTTTTTAATTTTAGCCATCTAATAGGTGTGTAGAAGAATACCATTGTGACTTTTGTTTGCATTTCCCTAATGACTATCCTATAGAATAGCTTTTTATGTGCTAAATTGTGTTACATATATCTTTGGTAAAGTGTCTATTCAAAATTTTTGGCCACTTTTTCAAAAGGTGGGTTTTTAAATTTGTATTATTATTTTAAAAAATTAAAGTATAATGACACACAACATTATATTAGTCTCAGGTGTACACCTAATGATTCAAAATTTGTATATATTGCAAAATGATCATTGCAATAATTCTAGTTAACACCCGTCACCATACATAGTTACAAAATTGTTTTTTCTTGTATTGACAACTTTTAAGATTTACACTCTTAGCAACTTTCAAATATGCTATACAGTATTAACTATAGTCTCAGTGCTGTAGTTTACATTCTAATGACTTATTTATTTTATAACTGCAAGTTTGTACCTTTTGATCCCCTTTACCTATTTCATGCATACCACCATCCCCCACCTCTGGCAACCACGAATTTGTTCTCTAAATCTATAACATTGTTTTGTTTATTTGTTTGTTTCTGTTTTCCTTAGATTCCACATATAGGTAAGATCATATGGTATTTGTCTTTCTCTATCCGACATATTTTTCTAAGCATAATGCCCTCAAGGTCCATCCATGTTATCTCAAATGTCAAGATTTCTTTCTTTTTTTATGACTGAATAATATTTCATTGTGTATATATACTTTTTTTATATACATTCATTCATCAGTGGACACTTTGTTTCCATATCTTGGCTATAGTAAATAATGCTGCAATGAACATGGGGGTGCATATATCTTTTCGAGTTATTGTTTTTATTTTCTTTGTCTAAAAACCCAGAAGTGGAATTGCTGGATCCCATGAGAGTTCCAGTTTTAATTTTTTGAGTAACCTCATACTGCTTTTCACAATGGCTATACCAATTTACTTTCCCACCAAGAGTGCAGAGGGGTTCCCTTTATTCCACGTTCTTGCCAATGCTTATCTCTTATGTTTTTGGTGATAGCCATACTAACAGGTGTAAAGTGATATCTCCTTGTGATTTTGATTCCCATTTCCTAGTAATTAGTGATATTGAGCATCTTTTATGTGCTACCTGTTGGCCATTTGAATACCTTCTTTGGAAAAATGTCTTTTCAGATTCTTTGTTCATTTTTTACTTGGATTATTTGACTTTTCTGCTATTCAGTTGCATGAGTTCCTTACAAATTTTGGATATTAACTCCTAATCAAATATGTGGTTCACAAATAGTTTTTCCCATTCCATAGGTTGCCTTTTCATTTTGTTTATTATTTCCTTTGGTGCTCAGAAGCTTTTTAATTTGATATAGACTCACTTGTTTGTTTTTTATTTTGTTGCTTGTGCTTTAGGTGTCATATCCAAAAAAATCATTGCCAAGATCCTTGTGAAGGAGGATTTTTTTTATGTTTTCATCTGGGAGTTTTATGTAAACCTGGTTTCAGGGCTTCCATTCAAGTCTTTCATCTATTTTGTGTTAATATCTGTGTATGGCGGAAGACACTGGTCTTGTTTTATTCTTTTACGTGTAGTTGTCCAGTTTCCCCAGCACCATTTATTAAAAAGACTGTCCTTTCCCCATTGTATATTCTTGGCTCCTTTGTTACAAATTAATTTACCATATACATGTGGGTTTATTCCTGGTCTCTCTATTTTGTTCCATTAATCAATGTATCTTTTTTTTATACCAATGTATATCATAGTTTTGATTACTATAGCTTTATAATATAATTTGAAATCAAGGAGCATGATGCCTCCAGCTTTGTTCGTCTATCTCAAGACTGGTTTGGCTATTTGGGGTCTTTTGTGATTCCATACAAATTTTAGAATGTTTTGTTCATTTTGTTAATGCAGTGTGTCACATTGATTGATTTGTGGATATTGAACAATCCTTGCATCCCTAGAATAAATCCCAGTTGCTCAGGTATGTGATTCTATTAATTACTGTAGAATCTTGTTTGCTAATGTCTTGTTGAGGATTTTTGCATCTATATTTACTGTTCATCAGGGATTAAATCTTTGGGAAAGAAATAGGTGATCCAAAATGATTAGGTTATAAAACATGTTCTTATTAGATTCTTGTATTTATTTTTATTAGTCATTCTATGAGCCATTTATTGATTTTATTTTTTTGGCGTCCTTTTCTGGTTTTGGTATCAGGGTAATGCTGGCCTCCTCAACTGAGTTTCAAAGTGTTTCCACTTCATTTTTTGGAAAATTTTGAAAAGGATTGGTATTAATTCTTCTTTGAATGTTTGGTAGAATTTACCAGTGAAGTCATCTGGTTCTGGACTCTTTTGTTGGGATATTTTTGATCACTAATTCAATCTCTTCTTGGTTTGTTCAAATCTTATTATTGGGTTTTAAGAGTTCTTTATATGTTCTTTATAGATACAAGTTCTTTATCAAATATGTTACTTACAAGTATTTTCTCCAGTCCATGGCTCCTATTTCGATTTTCTTAACTGTGAATGCTTTTTTCAAAGAGCAGACATTTTTATCATGATGAAGTCCAGTTGATTGATTTTTTTCTTTTATGTATTGTGATTTTAGTGTCATATCAAAGAAATATTTGCCTAACCCAAGGTCACAAAGATTTTCTCCTATGTTTTCTTGTAAAAGTTGTATAATTTTAGGTTTTACAATTAGGTCTACAATCCATTTTGAGCTAACTTTTGTATAAAGTGTGAGATATGAATGAAAATTGATTTTTTGTTTACACAAGGATCAAATTGCTCCAGGACTATTTGTTGCACAGACGATCTTTTCTCTACTGAGTTGCCTTTGTAGCACAAACGCAAAACTATTATGTCATGAGTTTTGCTCAAACCCAGTCAGATTCCCATCTTGAAAATCCACCTTAAACCATTGAAGTTCAGACCCCTAATCTTGTCAATATGTTCCCACAACTCCTGCTTCTGATAACTGCTAAGATTCTGCCAAGGTGGTGTTCTCACTCGCTGATGGAGGTTTAAAAAACTTAGCGGTGCTTCATGGAGAGAGAACCAACTGACAAATTCCAACCCAATCTGATAATTTCTTTATTTTAAATTGAAATCATTATTTAAGAATGTGTTTAGATAGGAGATATTATACTTTATTAGGGTTCATTTTGTCAGGTGTGATTTCACAAGGAATTTTTTGATCATAACTTAAGACTTACTGTTGTGAAAAATATTTGACAGTAGTTTTGAAAAGCACAATTAGTCAAATTTGCACTTAAAATTATAATTCTTTTATTTTTAAATTAGAACTGTTTATCCTTTAATATTTAATAAGGGCTTCATAGGAGTGCTTCTCACTTTTATTTGTTTATTCATACAAAAATTACTTTTGGGAAACATTAGTTTGTAACACTGCAACAAGAAACTACAGGAACTATAGGACTAAAAACAGTCACATTTGGTCACAGCAACTCGTGGCAAATATAATATAAACTACGGCTTAGAGACCACGATGGTATAGATTAAATCTTTGGGATAGAAATGAGTGATCCAAAATGCATTAGGTTATAAAACATATTCTTATTAGATTCTTGTATTTATTTCTGTTAGTAATTATAAATATAAGCCATTTATTGAAGTCTCATGATATTTCTAGCCGTGACCATTTTCTAGGAAGTGTTTTTATAAAATACACGTGATTTTATTCTCATATTAAAACTGTGGATACTGAGGGCTTCCCTGGTGGCGCAGTGGTTAAGAATCCGCTTGCCAATGCAGGGGACACGGGTTCGAGCCCTGGTCTGGGAAGATCTCACATGCTGCGGAGCAGCTAAGCCTGCAAGCTACAACTACTGAAGGCCCCGCCTAGATCCCGTGCTCTGCAACAAGAGAAGCCACCGCAATGAGAAGCCTGCGCACCGCAAGAAAGGGTAGCTCCCGCTTGCCGCAGCTAGAGAAAGCCCACGAGCCCAAGGCAACCAAAAATAAAACAAATAAACATAAATAAATTTTTTTTTAAATGTGGATACTGAGATTTAGAGAGCTCTGGTGAGGAGCAGAGCTCCAACGCCTTCCTTGTCTCCTATCCTGTTGGGGCTCTGTACCCTCTCCTTCCCTAGGTCCACAGAGCCTCAAGTCTATTGAAACTGATTTGGTCCTCTCTCCTCAATGTCAACCTGCCTGTTTTCTTTGTTACTTCTTTGCTCTAATACACTACCCACATCGTGGCTTGGAGGATTTGTATGCAGGGTTATTTACCATACACAATTAGGAAACCCCTCCCCGTGTGTTCTTCGGTCTCTGGCCATGGCATTGGCAGTAGTCTGGGCTCACTCTCACTTATCACTGAGCCTCTGATTGGAGTCCTGGCGGCCAAGGCACTGTCACTCATGACAGCACAGCCTTTCTCCTTTGATACTTTCATAATCTGAAAATGAAATGCACATCTTTCACTGGTAGATTAGAAATGGAATTTTCTTCTCTACTTTTCGGTGGCAGACTAGGTTTTAAAGCCTCAAGTGACTGTGTGAACTTGTATCTTGTCTCTGCCAGCTGTCTGCATCAGCAGCATGGGGTGACTTTGGTTGCCAGACCGTTCTCATGCTGTCCACCCATCAAATGGCTTCCACCCAGGGTCCCAGGAGTGTGTTGGTTTCCTGAGGAACAAAATCCTATCTTCCAGTAGAACGCTTACTTCCAGCTACTCACTGGCACATACAGAGTCCTACAGAGTTTGTAAACCTAGCTTTTCTTCTTACCACTTGGAGATTAATCCTATAATGCCCTCATTCTTCCAGAACAATAGTTCTCCACCTGAGAATTAAACAATTGCTTCTTTAAGCCACATTGAGCCACATCTGGCAGGAAATGTTGTACTGAAAATTGGAAGATCTAACTGGTGGCTGGATTTGACATCGCTGAGTCTTTTGTAATATTCTCCGCTTCATTTTGCTGAGAAATGAAAGTTTGCATTAGGTGGTCTGGAGTTGTGAAACACAAATGTGGACATATGGAAAAAATTCTCAAAGCTCTTTTTATTTTTCTTGAAGTGGCAATATTGCCTTATGTTTAAATCCATTGAGTAGAATAATATTACTTATTTAAAAGCCTACATATTTTCAGCTTTATAATATCAGGCATGCCTATGGAAAGAAGCCTTTCCTCAGAGAGGGGAAATAGTGAGTATTTAGAATGACAATTGTAATTTTAGCAGTTTAACTGGGACTTTTTGTTTTTTATTATTTGGTTAAAGGGCCAGATAGTAAATATTTAGGCTCTGTGGGCCTGGAACTACTGAACGCTGCCACTGCAGAGTGAAAGCAGCCCTGGACTGTACTTAATTGAATGGGTGTGGCAGTGTTTCAATGAAACATTGTTTAGACAGGAACAAAGCAGATTTGGACCTCATGCCAATTTGTTGACCCTTACCCTAGAAAAAACTCTGAGTTTCACATTCTTTTCTTATATCCCCATGACCCTCCTTTTTAAAATCATCTGCCATCTATCTATACGGTGCAGTGCAATGTTAGGTTGCCAGATTTATGTTTGTTGATTGTATGTCTCCCAAACTATATATTTATATGAAATTCAAATTTATCTGGGCATGGTGTATTTTACCTGGCAACCCTATCCCAGTGACCTTTTTCCCACATAGTCCACCTTAATTTGGAGCTTGATGTCCTTCCCTAGATCAAAATCTTCTTTGGAAAATGTCTGAAGTTCTTAAAGATCAGCTGAGGGGGAATTTAGGGCCACACTGCCTTTCCTACGATTGCCTTTGTTGCATGTTAGGAACAATAATGAAGGAAAAGGAACAAAGTTTTTGTCTCAGGCTAAATACAAGCACATCTGTACTTGTGCAAGAGAGGTTTGGTGGAGCCGTAATTTCCTTTCCATTCCCTGAACATCTGCCCTGGTCACAGGTTACCTGTTGTTTCTAGGTAAGTGAATCCTGATGGAGTCAACATGGAGGACGATATTCAGAGAGGAGGGGTCTTAAAGGGATATGATACAGAAGAGAACCTACCTAGTACAGAGTAAATGCTTCAGTGCATACATGTTCATTATCATTCCCTAGTCCTTTAACATCCCAATTATTTCAATTCATTCAATATAAAATATTCAAAGAAAAATTCTGCCCATATACTCTGTACTTGCTTAATAAATAAGCATCATTAAAGTTAAAATTTAGAAGAATGAGACTATACAAGTCACAAGATCAAGGTATGATTTCAGTCATTCTAAATGATGTTGGTATTTGAGTTCAAATTACATTGCACGCTGGCTCTGAAAGGGGCAGAATTATTTTCCAGAAAATGTTGGCAAAGATCTGCTAGGCTGTGAGAAGTTGGTTCTCATGTACTCTGGGCTGTGAGAGAACACTGTGTCTTTTCCCATAAACAGGAGGGAAGGTGAACGGGCTCTGGGGACTTCTGATGGGGAAGATAATGAAAGGTGCCTTCATACCTCAGCTGTTCAGCACCATTAACCTTCCCAGTAATTGAAACACACAAAAGGGGGTGGTAAGTGAGAGGCCTCCCTCTCGTCAATTACCTGGCAGGTACAATTACTTAAGCCTTCAAACAAAGGAACGACTTTAGGTTCCTTTAAACCATTCTTTACAAACAAATCAACCAAAGCTTTTTGTTTTTTAACTCTAATGGTATAATCATTTCTTTCTTTTGATTTGTGCCTGTGGATTAAAGCATACCCAGCTCAATAAGGTGGGCATTTGTTATTTAATTAATGTAACTAATAAAGTCCACCATGTAGAAAAGGTTACAGCAACAAAAAAAAGAGGTCTTAAAGGTTTACCATGGGAGACCAATTTACGATTCAAAGTGGTTTTAGACTGACAGGCAAAAAAAAGATTTCATTTTCCACATGGAAATGAAAAATACAAATGCAAAATTTTAATCTAGTTCCAGCTGAGGAATAACATCATATTGCAATGACAATACAAGGAAAATGAACCTAATCCTATCAATGTGTGTATGGACATGAAGGAAACTAGTTTTCATCAGTTATGTCAATGACATAACAATAGAGCAATGGAAGTGTGTGTGTGTGGGTGGGTTCAGGTTCATTTGCAAGTGCAGATGCTTGCAGCGGGTGGGGGTGGGGGTGGGGGTGGGGGTGTGGCTGCAGGTTGGGGCTCCCGCCCCGCCGGCTGCGCGGGTTCGCCGAGCCCGGAGGAGGGAGCGCTAGCTACCCCGAGCGGGAGGGAGCTTGCAGACTCCGGCTCAGAGCAGCTGTCTGGACACCTTGGGTTTTGGGGTGGGGAGCGCCGGCGACTGTGAACACGGACTCCGCCGCGGGAGCCTGTCTCAGGATGCTCTTTCTTTTGTCTGCCCAGCCCTGGAGTACATTAGCAGCAGGGAATACTTGTGAGTACAGCAAATCTTTTAAAACTTATACTGTCAACTGAGAATTCGTGTTTTTGAAAAAAACTAATTGAATTTTACAAATGGAATCACTGGTCTGCTTCTGAAAATGAGGCATTTAAAAACCATCGCAAAGTCCCCACGCTTGGATAGGATGGTTTACAATGGTTTTTCCACTTGTCAAGTCTGTAATACACAAAGCCTGTTTTGACTTGTCTGTGAGCTGAATTTTGTCTGTGTGCTGTTGTTTTGAATATTCATTGAGAAAGCTCCAGTTCTAGTAAAACCTAAAATTAGCATGAGAATATTGAGGCGGAGAGAGACCAGAGATAGAGGATAGCAGGAGATGAGGAGAGAAGAGCATGCCAATATGTCATTTCTTTCTTTTTACTATGACTACATTTTGGAGGATTTATGTCAGAAAGGAAATCGTTGGCCGACCTGGCCGGGTCCTGCATTAGCGTAGATGTTTGCAGCTGGCGCCCTGCGGAATCGGGTACCAAGAACTCGGGCGCTGCAGCGGCGGGCAGGCTCCGCAGCAGAGCCCAGGCGGCAAACCTGGTTAGTCCCCAGAATTACGAGAAGGATAGACCCCTCAGAATTAGAAGGCTTTTGCTTAAAGGAAAAACATAACCTGCCATTCAGGTTCATTTGCAAGTGCACATGCTTGTATATTGTGATGTGCTGTGTTTCTCATTTTGTTGGTTCAGTGAAGATGTATTAACCTCTCAGTTCTGGACTGGCAATGCGAGTCTGATCTAAAGATGCTAGCCAAATTGATTCAGCCGACCTCAAGGCATTTTAATCTGGAAATCGGAAAAAGTTTTCAAAGTGTTATTCAGATTGAAATCTGCATCATAGGGCTTTTCTTTCCTTGAGGGATTGGAAGAAAGCCCCCTTAGTCCTACATCCACACCCCATCCCCCTCAAGAATTTTTTTAAAATCAGGTTGTAGGGAGTAAGGCAAGCTATTATGCATTTCAAGAAAGTGCTAGTAGGCATGTTAGAAACCGACCTTGCTGCTGGGTATCCAGTTTTATCTGGGGGTGCGGTGGGCTGGGGAACTCCGCCCTTACCGGGAAGTTTGTGCTAAAGTGAAAAGCATTTTGTACAAATAGTTACCCTTCCAGCATTCATCCATATATGCCCCGAGGCTGTGATAAGTTTGTGTTGTCATCATTTAGTATCACCTCATTTAATGCCATATTATATGAGCCACGCCTGAAAACGAGCCTTAGTCTCCTTTAAGAAAATACTGCCCCGTGTTTCAGACAGAAGTTTAATTTAGCTTTGGGCACAATTTCCATGAATTAATGACAATGGGGGCATTTACATGAAATCCTTAGGTCGTGCAGTAAAGCATTTATCACTTTGCTAAGAAATTAAAAATGTAGTACTAAATGATTTGCTAGTATACAAGAATTGTAGAATAATTTAACATAGTACACTGAGGTGCAATTAAAAAGTCACCAGAGGTCACTCTTACTTAAAGGAAACATGGCTTCAAAAATCCTTCCCTTAGAAGAGAAGCAGAGTGCTGTGCTGCCTTTCTTGTCTCCTTAGTTGTGATTACAGGATATTGCAAGATCAGTTATTTTGATATTTCTTTATTTTCTGTTTGTATTTTATTCCCTGAAATCCACAGAGGTATCATGTTCTTCATACTGAGCATCTTTTTTAAGAGTCACATGCTCTGAGGTGCTCCATGTCTGAATATCCAGGCAGATAGCCCTTTCTGAATTGAATATATCTCTAAGCTCAGTTCGTCTGGGTCTCTGGCTGACTCTTCAAATGTCAATGCTAGTTTTCACTTTTCAGCCTCTGTTTTATTTAGATGTGTTTAGTACTCTGATTAAAAGTTCAGTAAGTTAAAAGTACCTATGTAAATTTGCATGGCTAAGAACACTTTAGATACTATAGAGTCCTTGATCACCGCAAAGATGGCTACTATAGTTGTTCAAGTGTCAAGTATATATTTAAAGGTCTTTGCAGGCTTAAAGATTCATAGAGGGTACACAAACTGTGTTTGATAATTGCTTGCTAATCTCATTTGACAGTATCCTTTGGAGCAGTAGAAGTAATGGTGAATGAATCTTATTATAGTCTAGATTAGGTAATTTGACCAATTGGATTTTTCCTTAACTCTCGAATATTTGGGAGGTGTTTGTTTGTATGTGTAGATGTATATACAAGGAAGGTATTTCAAACCCATATTTGAAATTTGTTACTACATAAATCGAGGTAGAGGGTTCTTTTCGTCCTGTCCCATCATTTGAGAAATTCTAAAGAGGAGTTTGCCAGCAGGATGGGATTTAGGCTACCAACAAGAAATCACGAACACCAGCATTTGCTCAAGTCTTTTGATCGCTAACCTTTTATTCCTAAGAAGTGTTTTAAGAACTCAAGTAATCTTTTCAGACAAGACTTTAAAACTAACAAAAATGAAATATTCTTAAGCCCTGATAAAATAATGAGAACTGTATGTAAATTTTTAAAAAGGTAAAGATCTTCTCCCCAAAAGGATACAGTGACATTTTTCCTCTATTTACAACTGGTTCTCAGTAGTAAATTAGTCAGACCGGGGTGGGGGTGGGGGGTCAACCTGGGTGAGGTTCTGGCATAAGACATACTCTCATACAGGACTTGGTTGAAACATTTGACATCTCAGAAATTATCCATGTTTTGACATGAATCTTTATAATTAATGGGAAATTTTAAGTCAGGAGGAGTCTACACAGGGCGAGAGTAATGTTTCTAAATAGCCAAAAACATGGGCCTTTTTTTTTTTTTTTCTCTTCTTCTCTGTCTTTTTGCAGATAAAACAAGTTGAATGGACAGCATCCTCTGGGACCTGATATTTAAAAATTGTGCATCTCTACTTGGTCTGCCTTCTAGAACTCTTTGTATTTAGTCAAGATGAAAGTGTTACTCTAATGGAGTTATCCTCTTAAATGGAATGCAAGAGGAAAGTTAGACTATAGATTCCAAGTTAGAGCCCTGTTTTCCAGAAGTTGTTGTGCAGACAGTGGTTGGTTTGCTCACTTCCTACCATGAGCCGCAAGTGGAAGAGGGCAGTAGCTCTCTGTTTTAGGATTATCCCTGTGCATCTACTATTTGTTTATGAACTTTCAGATCTTTGGGGGGGGGGGCGGGGAGGAAGAAGAGATATAATCTGAATAAGAAAATGTCAGTATTTTGATTGCATATTTAGTATTGTAAATCTGTCTCCTGGATCGCATGTCACTTTGAGGAGTAATGTTCACTCTTTCCCGACTAAGGAACAACACAATTGGAAGTTAATTTACAGCTGAATTATTTTCCCCATATAAGTAAAGTACCAGCTATAGCTAGTAGCTGCTGTCCTCCCTAACCCTACCCCCCAGTGAAAAGAAAAAGGACTGAAGTCTCTGAAAAGGACTGAAGCCAGTGTTAGACATTTCAGCCGCTGTTGATGGTGATTATTTGACGTAAATGATGATATTTGTAGACCCAGGGGTTCAATTTAGTGAGTGTTACACACTCATCCGCACCTTGTTAAATCTCAGTACTTGTAATTTTCTCTAGAAGTCTTCTTTTGTTTCCTTCCCCTGTCAAAAGTGCCCTTCTTGTTGTGAGAATAAAAGATGTATTTCTGGCCCACTACAGGTGGGGCACACAACTTGAATCACTGTTCTAGGAGTGGTAATCAGGATTTGTTTTTATCCAACAATGTCTCCTCCCTGTTATGTCCTGCATATGTATGAGAGGTCTCTGCCCTTGGTTGGGGGAGCAGATCAAGCCCATTTTGTTGGACAGCATGGGAGACAAACATGTGCTCTTCATGTAGTAATACCTAGTGCTTGATCTAGGCAAATATATTAGCACCTCAATTTGAAGATTTGTATCAGATTTGAATCCTTTCTTCACTGGAGCAATGGCTCCTTATGTGCTAAAGTGTTACTGTATCATCTTTCATGAAAGTTTATTAATATGGTCCTCTAATAGATATTATCACACAATATTATTCTTTTAAAAGAAAAATAACATAACACAGTATAATAGTGAGACACTTGTTGTATAAATTATCCTAACCCAATAACATGATTAACCTTAAGAATTTGGTATAAAAATACATGAATTGCAGACTGGAGGAACTGAACATAATGCTACAACTGCTAAGAAGTATAAAATCGTGAGAACTGATTTAAGTGAATGTCTAATAGTGTGTTTATCAAATGTCTCTTCTCAAGGGTATTGTTTGTCAGAACTCCTGTCATTTCAGTGGGCACAGATTCTTTGTAATTATTTGCTAAGTGTCATCAACATATTCTATTGCTATGTGAGCACAGTCAGTCTCAAGTAATGCCATGTGTGCTAAGACAATACAGTCCATAAAGAAGTTTTCACCTTGGGTAATATGGACTAAAATCCTGCTACTGTTTTAATTGGTGCAGGCTTCTTTTTGTCTCAATAGTGTGCTTAGTGGTTTTCTAGAGTGAGTCGAATCCCCCAAGTTAATCAGGATTATCCCTGTGAATCTACTGTTTCTTTATGAATTTTCAGATCTTTGGGGAGGAAGAAGAGAGATAATCTGAATAAGAAAATGTCAGTATTTTGGTTGATATTTAGATTGAATTACTTACGTCTACCTGTTTCTGAAAGGCATGAGACCATATGTACTATGTTCCTTGGTGTAGGGAGGGAGCCTATCAGGAGATGTGCCCCGGGAGCAGGTGAGTGGGGAATCCATTCGTGAGTCGGTGAAACATGTTGGGGAAAATGAGCATAGACTATGGAGGGAGGTATTTAGTCAGCACTGGAGCTTGGACTTGTTGGAAAGAGTCTTCCACAAACTGGTAAACGGACCGTTTTTTTAAAAAAAATCATATTTGAATAAACTTCCCAGAAATACTGAGGTCAGAATATTTTTGAAAACTTCGGGAAAACAACAACATTTTTTTCTCCAAAAAAACTTACAAAGTCCATGTGACTATCAACACAGAGTGACAGGCAAGGCTAGAGCTGTGAGGGTCCTGAAGCTTATGCAACTGGGGGAGACTCTTTAAGCAAACAAACAAACAAAACGACCCTAAAGACACATTATCAGTGACCCTCCCATGCCTGAAAGCCTGTTCTGGGGAGAAGACTGGAGCTCAAGAATGTCTGCTCCTTTGAGTTGATTTGGAAAAAAACCCCCAAATCATTCAAGAGTACTAAATAAAGGACATATTCACTGACAAAAATCTCAATTAACTGAGCAAATTTGAATTTGAATTTTTCCCTTTAAATCAAAATCAGAATTTGAATATTATAAAAGTATACTTATAAAAGTATAAAAGAGTTCAAACAATTTGGAATGACTAGATCCAGGGTTTACCTGCAATTCTAATTCTAATCCTGAAAAACAAATAGGAAATTAACCTCTGGATCTTCTCCCCACTTAACTTTTCAGAGCCTTTAAAGGCTTGGCTTCAACATACAAAGTTCTTCAGAGAAACTTCCAAAGTGTCCCCACTCAATCTGCCTACCTGGGGCCCGTTGCGGTGCTGATTGCTAGAGGCTCTGTTGCATCATATTGAATAACTTTAAAAAACTGAATTATTTATGTCTACCTATTTCTTTTTTTTTTTTTTTTTTTTAAAGATTTATTTTTTTATTGATTAATTGATTGATTGATTGATTGCTATGTTGGGTCTTCGTTTCTGTGCTAGGGCCTTCTCTAGTTGTGGCAAGCGGGGGCCACTCCTCATCACGGTGCGCGGGCCTCTCACCATCGCGGCCCCTCCTGTTGCGGAGCACAGCTCCAGACGCGCAGGCTCAGTAATTGTGGCTCCCGGGCCCAGCCGCTCTGCGGCATGTGGGATCTTCCCAGACCAGGGCTCGAACCCGCGTCCCCTGCATTAGCAGGCAGACTCCCAACCACTGCGCCACCAGGGAAGCCCATATGTCTACCTATTTCTGAGAGGCAGGAAACCATATGTAATACGTTCCTTCAAAATATCATACTTGTTTTGTCCAGTTTGAGTTCTATGGCATAAGGTTAAAATCTGTGTGCTAGTTAAAGTTATACACAACTTGTAAATACTGTAAAAACTAACACAACATTGTAAATCAACTAGACTCCAATGTAAAATAAAATGTTAAAAAAAGAGAGGGTATGATAGAGTGACCTTTTGACATTATGCAGGAACATTGTTTAATAGGCCCACATGATTGTTTAATTACCTAGAAGAATGCACCCACGTCTGACTTGGTCATTTACCATTTGACTGGCGTTTAGACGCTGAAATTGATGATTTCTTTTTTTTTTTTTTTTTTCAGGTACATATGGTAACTACAAAGGTTGTATTGCCCTGTAGGACACTGATCAGTTTTTTTGTAACCTAGCAATCTCATTCTAATGTTCTTCTGTAAATGCCTGTAAATTCCTAGTTTCTCAAAATGCTCTTTTACTGGATTAGTCATTAATGAGTTTATGATTCTTTGGCATGCATTTGTTCTGTATTTGTACGTGTTGTGTTTTTAACTTTTTGAAAATAATGCTTTGACATAGAGATTGCACATGTCTGGTAGGTGTACACATAACCTTGTGTGATAATACATGTGCTTAGTTTGAGTGTTGCTTTACAATAAATTTCCTTTCTGGTTCATTAGAAACTTTACTTTTCAGTAATAATATAGGGAGTCTGGCTCGCCATAAAAAATAAAAATATTCTCCTTAGTTTCCAGGTAATGGGTATTTTCAGTGTACTGATTTGAAATAGAATTGAAACATAAAGTACTTGAAATTTTGAGTAGCTTAAAGTTGGAAACTGTATAGTTTTTATTTAAATATATGCCCGTTTAATGGACCAGTTTAAAAAAAACCCTCCCTCCAAGGCTGTTAATCACAAATGAAAAAATGATATATTTTATCTAGGCTATGGCTTTTATTAAGTTTTTACTCGGTAGTACATCAGGAAAAGATACTCATGGAGGATGTGCTAGTTATAGCTAACTCATGGAGAGAAACTTGAAAAAAGTTTGTTTTTTAAACTGGCAAATATGATCCTTTCGGATGAGTCATTTTAGGGCTATGGTAAATGGTGTATCAGATATTTAAATTGATGTGTTCCTAAGTTGTATCACCTGTGGTTCCACCTCTGGCCTTAGTGGCTGTCACCTGTGGAGAAGGAATTTGTATGCCACATGTTCCCTGGACCACTGTGGGAGGAAGGGGCTGGTGAACCTTGTTTGGAATCAGTGGCAGTTTCGATAACCTCAGAAGCCACTTAACGCTGTGGCGTAGACCTAGGGTCCCCACATGCTCGTTTCAGTAGCATCTCATTACTTGGGGTCTTCGAGACCCAACAGAGGGTTTCTCTGGAGCTTAGGAGCAAGCAGTGACATTGCTGCTTGGATGATGCAGGAGCGACCTGCTGCCTTGAGACATAAGACCAGGTGCCACCTGCAGTTGTCAAGGTTGTAATTAGTTTTTATTTTAACATTTATAAATCCTCAGGCAGCCAAAGAGCTTGCTAAAGTGAAGCTAAATACACTCTTCCTCGGAGTGGTGAATTGGTGGGAGAAGTGGCAGAATGAACCATGTGTGTGTAAGGGAGGCTGGTTGGGTAGAGAGACCTGCCGAAGGAATTAAAAACCACTGTCAATAGTTGTAAGAGAGGCACAGATTGGATTAGGTGACGATCCAGTTACGTGGGATTGAGCTATTTCTTACTTGTTACCATGCAGAACGGATATTCTCCACTTTGGATTTCTGAGCATGTGAGCAATCAGGAAATACAAAGCCATCTGCCCTGACCCAGTTGAACCCCAGTTGAACCCCAGTTGAAACGATTGCCTTCACGGGTCGGAGGTGTTTTGTGTTCTAGGATATTGCTGTGCAGCCACCGTTAGAACCAGCAGCACTTCACCTGCCTCTGAGGCCTTCCCAGGTCCTGGTTCCTGTTAATACAGTTCTAAGGAATGGCTGGTAGGATTTTGATTTAAAGGCGAGTAGAGATAATAAAGGGAATCTGATTAGCATGCGAAAATAATTCAGTAATTTGATTCAGGTCAAAGAAAGTAATTTTAATATAAACTTCTATTATGGAAGAAAATATTTTAAGAACTGTTAAGTATTTTAATGTCTCAGATTTGGCTGATGTAAGAACAATAATATGTTTCTGTAGACATCTGTTCAAATGTTTGGAGATGATCAAAATTAAGGATTTGTCATATAGCTTTACGTTTGCTGTGTCTTTGATGATTAGAAACTTGAGAATAAGGACATTGCTATACACTAAAAGTATAATAATACAACATAAAAAAAAAAGAAAAATATGGCTGTGTAATGTCATCAAGCTGGCTAGCTGCTGTGTGTCTGGGATTCTTAGGCTTCTCTGCAACGTTGTGTTAACTCATGGAAGTTTTCTTTTTTTAATTAATTAATTTTTGGCTGTGTTGGGTCTTCATTGCGGCACTGAGGCTACGGGCTTTCTCTAGTTGCGACCAGCGTGGGTTACTCTTTGTTGTGGTGCGCGGACTTCTCATTGAGGTGCCTTCTCTTGTTTCGGAGCATGGGCTCTAGGCGCAAGGGCTTCAGTAGCTGCGGTGCGTGGGCTTAGTTGCTCCGCGGCATGTGGGATCTTCCTGGACTAGGGATCGAACCCGTGTTCCCTGTATTGGCAGGCGGACTCTTCACCACAACTCCACCAGGGAAGTCTCGATTCACGGAAGTTCTGATAAGAAAACCTGTGAGCCTTGACATTTCAGAGCACATCCTTTTCTATGGTGTGAACCATGCTGTCATTGCGAGGGGTTAAAAAAATTGGGGGACTGAAAGAGGATATGTTGACTAGAGTTTAGTTAAGGTATGTATAAGAGAGTTTAAGGGAGCAAACGCCAAATTACTCTTTGCTTTCTTAAAGTGACAAGGAACATTTCTGAAAAATATTTTTTCTGGCATAGAACACAGTAGAATTGACAGATCTCAGAGTCAATTACCTATTAGAGGTAAGTCAAATGACCTATTTTGAACTATGGTACAAGGTTAACAAACATAATATTGATTTTCCAGTTTAGAAGAATAAATTTTGGATCATAATTATTTACTATTCTTTTGTCATGATGAACTACTGATCTATTTTAAGAAACCTGACAACCTGATCTTTGGGAGACTTGCATCGCTGTGGACTGATTTCACTTGTTCTTCTTCTAAGTGATAGGATTCATTTGTTGGAAGATAGGCTGCATGTTTGCCTAGGGAAAGTTCCTTTTCCTCATGAATATTGCTGCAAGGTGAAGCAGGAGTGGGGAGATACATCCTGCAGGCTATTGCGCATTTGAGCATGAAAAGGACATATGCTGTATCTTAATCACCATCCCAATTCCCTAGGGATGAGACTGGCTTCCCCACCCTCCCAAGGCCTCCTTCCCAACCCCCAGCATCAGCATGCCCAGAGCCTTCATGAGCATCTTCTTCCATTTTCTTAGATGGAGGTGATGCCGAATGACTTCCTGGGTTGACTTGCGTGGATTTGGCCAGCCAAAGAGGTGTCCTTCCTCCTTCACTACTTCCTGTGGGATCCATCCCCCTGAGGTCTTCCACTGTTATTCCATTTCCCAGGTGTAAGAGGGACTGAAGTGGGAGGATGGCAGTGAGAATGAAAAAGTGACACTGCACACAAAGAACACTTTCAGGACTCAATGGTTGTTTGATTCTATGTGGAGTAATAAGAAATGGGAGTGTGAAGGACTGGGGTATTGGCAAGTGACTTCAACACAACGGGGAATTGTTGGTTCACATCATTGCATTTCAGGCAAGGTTAGATCCAGATGAGGCTGTGCCATCAGGATCAGCCTCTCTTCATGTTTCCGCTCTGTCTTCCCAGTGTCAGCCTGATGCTCAGGCAGGAATCTGCTTGGTAGCTCCATGTCCAAGGTCGACCTTCCTAATCACAGTGGTAGAGAGAATGCTTTCCTCTATTTGGACTTTGGTCCTTACTACCCTGAAGCACTAAGCATGTATTTATTTGTTTATTCCCTCAACTCAAGCTCCAAGAAAGCAGAGACTTCCTCTTTCTTTTTTGTTGTTATTCCTACTTCCTAATCCCCAGAGCCCAGGGATGGTCCTGGAAGACAGTGGGTTCTCAATACATATTTGTTGGATAAGTAAAAAGGTGAATGATTCTCTTTCCCCAAACCACCAGCAAGATCCCCAGATCTGACTTCCACTGTTTTGTCTGTGTTGTGACTGCTCTTATCCAGCTACTGTGACAGGAAAGGTTGGCCCTCATGACCAGTGGTGGAGCCAGGAAGTGATTGCAACTTGATCCTTGACCAGGTGCTTTGACTGCATCACTTTGACAAGAAAGCAAAATGCACAATCCACATTTAGGTAATTAGTTTAACATCTATTATGAAAAGCACTAGCTTTCAGGCTCTTACTGGCTTCATAGAACAGATGCTTGGTTACACGTCTCCCTCCTTCATCAGATTTTAAACTTCCTGAAAACAGAATCACGCTTCTTTGTTCCTGCAGTGCTTTGCTGATGGTACTCAGTAAGTACCAAAGAAATGGAGAAATGAATATATGTTAAATATGCTACCTTGAAAGTATATAGACTATCTGCAGAATCCCCCTGTGTATTTTATCATCATTTTTTAGGTGGCCTAATAAAAATGCATTTTTATGTGACTATCCCTGAGCTCTCTACTAGCCAACTGATTTGTTCATGGAAGGATCCATTGGCTGATTTTGAGTGTTTTGTTTTCTTCCAGTAGGAAAATGCCTGACATAACTTCTGACCCAAGGCTTTGATAAAAAGCATGGTGCCTGTTCTAAAAGTTGCTGGGAAGCCCTGAGGGAGAGCTTGAAAAGGCCAGGTGTCAGGGGAACTACCAAAGACCAACAAGCAGCAAAGAGGAGGCCTTCTGGCAGGTATTATTAGGCAAGATGACTGTTATCTAGGGAGATCTTGATCAAGTCTGATCTCAGCAAGGCTCCATATTCAGGAGGAGCCTGAAACAGAGGTGCCTGGGGGCAGTGTGTAATTGGCCTTCTCCACAAGCCTGCTTCACAGTGTCTACCTGATACTGGAAGCAGCATCTAATCCAGGTGGGAAAGGCTCACTGCACATCAGGGCAGAGGGCCTGCAGGTGCACAGGTGGCCATTGCACTTCAGTGTAGGTGTCCAGGTGTCTCCTTGGCACCCATGAGGCTAAATTCATTTGGGTCACAGCTGCCTCTGGGAGTGAGAACCATGGACTCTGTGTCCAGTAACCTGCAACATCAAGTGGAAGCTCCCATTGTGCTTGCAGACTTGACCCCCTGGTCTAGGGTGAGGAATTTCTGAGTCTGTTTATGGCTGGCCATTATTGTCAACAAAACCTGTTACTATCTTTGAGAAGTTGTATGACTAGCTAGCTCAAAGGCATGACAAAATGCACATGCTATCACTTCAAGACTACCTCTATTTTCAAACAAAGATCGTTCGTATTTTCAGAATTACATAGAAGGGCCCAGTGGAGGTGTAGAAATGAAGATGATTCCAGCAGCACTCCTGCAAACAGCATAAAACTATAAAATTCAACAAGATGTACTAACATAATGAGTCACACTTTCAGATAGGCAGTGGAGTGGAGTGGTTATGAAAGGAATGTTTGGATTAGGCTTCTGCTTCCACTGATGAATGCCAGCTGTGTGACCCTGGGTAATTTGCTTATCCTTTCTGTGTCTCAGCTTCCTTGTCTCCAAAAATAGAAGTAATAATTATAAACCATCTCATAGACTTGTTATGAAGATTAAATTAATTAATATATATAAAGAATGCCTGGAACATAGTAAGTCCTCAGTGAATTTTAGCCATTACTATTGCTCCTGTTGATCTCAAGTGTAAAATCAGAAATGTGACTTTGGTCCATGACTTTGGGTAGAATAATCAGATAAGGAATTTTAGGGAAAGGCATTTATACTGGGTATTTCCATTATTCAAAGTATTATCACTAATACTGCAAGATTAAGACAATATTACAAAAGAAGAATATTTAAAAATAAGTTTATGTCATAGAATTAGAAACTCTAACAGTACATTGATATGTTTCAGCTTTCCGTAATATTATATCTCTCTAAGCAATAAAGCTTTTCAGATTAAGCTATTTGGATTAAATTGTCACTAGCAACTTTGACTTCTTTCGGTTTTATATATTTTTCCACTAGCTGAAAAGGACTCCCCAGATCAAGGCAATATGCTCCTGAAACATACACTGCTTGTTATCTGGCTGTTTTTTATGAAGTCTTCTAAGACATATAGTATCTGACCATCAGTATGGGTTGTTTGACATTTATGATAGTGAAATGAGTGTTAGTGTCCAAGTCAAACATGTTTTGTATGCTTTGGAATGTCATCTCACTTAGAATGGGTATGAAAACTTTGGTGTGGATCCTTGGAAAGAGAGCATTACTGTTTGATTGTGAAAGGTTAGGTTTAGCCCCATCTCTTGAATTTTCTCATGTCCCCTTTTCTTCAGTCATCTTATTCAAACCCTCTAAATCTCTGGCATTTACTATTGTTGTCTTCATGATTTTCCTGTCTCTACCTCACCTCCTTCTGATCCATTTGCTATCCTGCTGCCAGAATAATCTTTCTAAAGACCACTTACCTGATGATCTTGCTTTTCTGGGTAAAGATTTTCGAATCTTCCCTCACATCACACACACACACACACACACACACACACACACACACACACGCATACATTTATTCCTTGAAAGGTCCCTTCCCTTCACTTACTGTTCCTAGTCCCTCCTTTAACTGACCCTAAACTACAACCACCACCTAGCTACACTGGCATTCTTCCATCAGGACTTTCAGTTACCCCTCCCTCTACTTCTGGCACTTTCTCTCCATGTCTTGTCTTCCTGTTGAATATAGTCATCTAGGCTCTTACAGATCCATTTCCAGGAAACATATGCTCACAATAAAAATAAAAACATAAAATGCAAGAGGAAGAATCATCAGAAATAATAAACTACAGAATTAGACCAAAATAAATGTATATATTGAAATAGATTTAGGATATAAAATTTGTTTCATATGTATAAAGAAATAAAAGAGTAGAAGAATGGAAAGAATACCCTCTCCTTCCCTAGGCCCACAGAGCCTCAAGTCTATTGAAACTGATTTGGTCCTCTCTCCTCAATGTCAACCTGCCTGTTTTCTTTGTTACTTTGCTCTAATAGACTACCCAGGTCGTGGCTTGGAGGATTTGTATGCAGGGTTATTTACCATACACAATTAGGAAACCCTCCCCGTGTGTTCTTCGGTCTCTGGCCATGGCATTGGCAGTAGTCTGGGCTCACTCTCACTTATCACTGAGCCTCTGATTGGAGTCCTGGCGGCCAAGGCACTGTCACTCATGACAGCACAGCCTTTCTCCTTTGATACTTTCATAATCTGAAAATGAAATGCACATCTTTCACTGGTAGATTAGAAATAGAATTTTCTTCTCTACTTTTCGTTTGCAGACTAGGTTTTAAAGCCTCAAGTGACTGTGTGAACTTGTATCTTGTCTCTGCCAGCTGTCTGCATCAGCAGCATGGGGTGACTTTGGTTGCCAGACCTTTCTCATGCTATCCACCCATCAAATGGCTTCAACCCAGGGTCCCAGGAGTGTGTTGGTTTCCTGAGGAACGAAATCCTATCTTCCAGTAGAACGCTTACTTCCAGCTACTCACTGGCACATACAGAGTCCTACAGAGTTTGTAAACCTAGCTTTTCTTCTTACCACTTGGAGATTAATCCTATAATGCCCTCATTCTTCCAGAACAATAGTTCTCCACCTGAGAATTAAACAATTGCTTCTTTAAGCCACATTGAGCCACATCTGGCAGGAAATGTTGTACTGAAAATTGGAAGATCTAACTGGTGGCTGGATTTGACATCGCTGAGTCTTTTGTAATATTCTCTGCTTCATTTTGCTGAGAAATGAAAGTTTGCATTAGGTGGTCTGGAGTTGTGAAACACAAATGTGGACATATGGAAAAAATTCTCAAAGCTCTTTTTATTTTTCTTGAAGTGACAATATTGCCTTATGTTTAAATCCATTGAGTAGAATAATATGACTTATTTAAAAGCCTACATATTTTCAGCTTTATAATATCAGGCATGCCTATGGAGAGAAGCCTTTCCTCAGAGAGGGGAAATAGTGAGTATTTAGAATGACAATTGTAATTTTAGCAGTTTAACTGGGACTTTTTATTTTTTATTATTTGGTTAAAGGGCCAGATAGTAAATATTTAGGCTCTGTGGGCCTGCAACTACTGAACGCTGCCACTGCAGAGTGAAAGCAGCCTTGGACTGTACTTAATGAATGGGTGTGGCAGTGTTTCAATGAAACATTGTTTAGACAGGAACAAAGCAGATTTGGACCTCATGCCAATTTGTTGACCCTTACCCTAGAAAAAACTCTGAGTTTCACATTCTTTTCTTATATCCCCATGACCCTCCTTTTTAAAATCATCTGCCATCTATACGGTGCAGTGCAATGTTAGGTTGCCAGATTTATGTTTGTTGATTGTATGTCTCCCAAACTATATATTTATATGAAATTCAAATTTATCTGGGCATGGTGTATTTTACCTGGCAACCCTACCCCAGTGACCTTTTTCCCACATAGTCCACCTTAATTTGGAGCTTGATGTCCTTCCCTAGATCAAAATCTTCTTTGGAAAATGTCTGAAGTTCTTAAAGATCAGCTGAGGGGGAATTTAGGGCCACACTGCCTTTCCTACGATTGCCTTTGTTGCATGTTAGGAACAATAATGAAGGAAAAGGAACAAAGTTTTTGTCTCAGGCTAAATACAAACACATCTGTACTTGTGCAAGAGAGGTTTGGTGGAGCCGTAATTTCCTTTCCATTCCCTGAACATCTGCCCTGGTCACAGGTTACCTGTTGTTTCTAGGTAAGCGAATCCTGATGGAGTCAACATGGAGGACGATATTCAGAGAGGAGGGGTCTTAAAGGGATATGATACAGAAGAGAACCTACCTAGCACAGAGTAAATGCTTCAGTGCATACATGTTCATTATCATTCCCTAGTCCTTTAACATCCCAATTATTTCAATTCATTCAATATAAAATATTCAAAGAAAAATTCTGCCCATATACTCTGTACTTGCTTAATAAATAAGCATCATTAAAGTTAAAATTTAGAAGAATGAGACTATACAAGTCACAAGATCAAGGTATGATTTCAGTCATTCTAAATGATGTTGGTATTTGAGTTCAAATTACATTGCACGCTGGCTCTGAAAGGGGCAGAATTATTTTCCAGAAAATGTTGGCAAAGATCTGCTAGGCTGTGAGAAGTTGGTTCTCATGTACTCTGGGCTGTGAGAGAACACTGTGTCTTTTCCCATAAACAGGAGGGAAGGTGAACGGGCTCTGGGGACTTCTGATGGGGAAGATAATGCAAGGTGCCTTCATACCTCAGCTGTTCAGCACCATTAACCTTCCCAGTAATTGAAACACACAAAAGGGGGTGGTAAGTGAGAGGCCTCCCTCTCGTCAATTACCTGGCAGGTACAATTACTTAAGCCTTCAAACAAAGGAACGACTTTAGGTTCCTTTTCAACCATTCTTTACAAACAAATCAACCAAAGCTTTTTGTTTTTTAACTCTAATGGTATAATCATTTCTTTCTTTTGATTTGTGCCTGTGGATTAAAGCATACCCAGCTCAATAAGGTGGGCATTTGTTATTTAATTAATGTAACTAATAAAGTCCACCATGTAGAAAAGGTTACAGCAACAAAAAAAAAGAGGTCTTAAAGGTTTACCATAGGAGACCAATTTACGATTCAAAGTGGTTTTAGACTGACAGGCAAAAGTAAGATTTCATTTTCCACATGGAAATGAAAAATACAAATGCAAAATTTTAATCTAGTTCCAGCTGAGGAATAACATCATATTGTAATGACAATACAAGGAAAATGAGCCTAATCCTATCAATGTGTGTATGGACATGAAGGAAACTAGTTTTCATCAGTTATGTCAATGACATAACAATAGAGCAATGGAAGTGTGTGTGTGTGGGTGGGTTCAGGTTCATTTGCAAGTGCAGATGCTTGCAGCGGGTGGGGGTGGGGGTGGGGGTGTGGCTGCAGGTTGGGGCTCCCGCCCCGCCGGCTGCGCGGGTTCGCCGAGCCCGGAGGAGGGACGCTAGCTACCCCGAGCGGGAGGGAGCTTGCAGACTCCGGCTCAGAGCAGCTGTCTGGACACCTTGGGTTTTGGGGTGGGGAGCGCCGGCGACTGTGAACACGGACTGCGCCGCGGGAGCCTGTCTCAGGATGCTCTTTCTTTTGTCTGCCCAGCCCTGGAGTACATTAGCAGCAGGGAATACTTGTGAGTACAGCAAATCTTTTAAAACTTATACTGTCAACTGAGAATTCGTGTTTTTGAAAAAAACTAATTGAATTTTACAAATGGAATCACTGGTCTGCTGCTGAAAATGAGGCATTTAAAAACCATCGCAAAGTCCCAACGCTTGGATAGGATGGTTTACAATGGTTTTTCCACTTGTCAAGTCTGTAATACACAAAGCCTGTTTTGACTTGTCTGTGAGCTGAATTTTGTCTGTGTGCTGTTGTTTTGAATATTCATTGAGAAAGCTCAAGTTCTAGTAAAACCTAAAATTAGCATGAGAATATTGAGGCGGAGAGAGACCAGAGAGAGAGGATAGCAGGAGATGAGGAGAGAAGAGCATGCCAATATGTCATTTCTTTCTTTTTACTATGAATACATTTTGGAGGATTTATGTCAGAAAGGAAATCGTTGGCCGACCTGGCCGGGTCCTGCATTAGCGTAGATGTTTGCAGCTGGCGCCCTGCGGAATCGGGTACCAAGAACTCGGGCGCTGCAGCGGCGGGCAGGCTCCGCAGCAGAGCCCAGGCGGCAAACCTGGTTAGTCCCCAGAATTACGAGAAGGATAGACCCCTCAGAATTAGAAGGCTTTTGCTTAAAGGGAAAACATAACCTGCCATTCAGGTTCATTTGCAAGTGCACATGCTTGTATATTGTGATGTGCTGTGTTTCTCATTTTGTTGGTTCAGTGAAGATGTATTAACCTCTCAGTTCTGGACTGGCAATGCGAGTCTGATCTAAAGATGCTAGCCAAATTGATTCAGCCGACCTCAAGGCATTTTAATCTGGAAATCGGAAAAAGTTTTCAAAGTGTTATTCAGATTGAAATCTGCATCATAGGGCTTTTCTTTCCTTGAGGGATTGGAAGAAAGCCCCCTTAGTCCTACATCCACACCCCATCCCCCTCAAGAATGTTTTTTAAATCAGGTTGTAGGGAGTAAGGCAAGCTATTATGCATTTCAAGAAAGTGCTAGTAGGCATGTTAGAAACCGACCTTGCTGCTGGGTATCCAGTTTTATCTGGGGGTGCGGTGGGCTGGGGAACTCCGCCCTTACCAGGAAGTTTGTGCTAAAGTGAAAAGCATTTTGTACAAATAGTTACCCTTCCAGCATTCATCCATATATGCCCCGAGGCTGTGATAAGTTTGTGTTGTCATCATTTAGTATCAGCTCATCTAATGCCATATTATATGAGCCACTCCTGAAAATGAGCCTTAGTCTCCTTTAAGAAAATACTGCCCCGTGTTTCAGACAGAATTTTAATTTAGCTTTGGGCACAATTTCCATGAATTAATGACAATGGGGGCATTTACATGAAATCCTTAGGTCGTGCAGTAAAGCATTTATCACTTTGCTAAGAAATTAAAAATGTAGTACTAAATGATTTGCTAGTATACAAGAATTGTAGAATAATTTAACATAGTACACTGAGGTGCAATTAAAAAGTCACCAGAGGTCACTCTTACTTAAAGGAAACATGGCTTCAAAAATCCTTCCCTTAGAAGAGAAGCAGAGTGCTGTGCTGCCTTTCTTGTCTCCTTAGTTGTGATTACAGGATATTGCAAGATCAGTTATTTTGATATTTCTTTATTTTCTGTTTGTATTTTATTCCCTGAAATCCACAGAGGTATCATGTTCTTCATACTGAGCATCTTTTTTAAGAGTCACATGCTCTGAGGTGCTCCATGTCTGAATATCCAGGCAGATAGCCCTTTCTGAATTGAATATATCTCTAAGCTCAGTTCGTCTGGGTCTCTGGCTGACTCTTCAAATGTCAATGCTAGTTTTCACTTTTCAGCCTCTGTTTTATTTAGATGTGTTTAGTACTCTGATTAAAAGTTCAGTAAGTTAAAAGTACCTATGTAAATTTGCATGGCTAAGAACACTTTAGATACTATAGAGTCCTTGATCACCGCAAAGATGGCTACTATAGTTGTTCAAGTGTCAAGTATATATTTAAAGGTCTTTGCAGGCTTAAAGATTCATAGAGGGTACACAAACTGTGTTTGATAATTGCTTGCTAATCTCATTTGACAGTATCCTTTGGAGCAGTAGAAGTAATGGTGAATGAATCTTATTATAGTCTAGATTAGGTAATTTGACCAATTGGATTTTTCCTTAACTCTCGAATATTTGGGAGGTGTTTGTTTGTATGTGTAGATGTATATACAAGGAAGGTATTTCAAACCCATATTTGAAATTTGTTACTACATAAATCGAGGTAGAGGGTTCTTTTCGTCCTGTCCCATCATTTGAGAAATTCTAAAGAGGAGTTTGCCAGCAGGATGGGATTTAGGCTACCAACAAGAAATCACGAACACCAGCATTTGCTCAAGTCTTTTGATCGCTAACCTTTTATTCCTAAGAAGTGTTTTAAGAACTCAAGTAATCTTTTCAGACAAGACTTTAAAACTAACAAAAATGAAATATTCTTAAGCCCTGATAAAATAATGAGAACTGTATGTAAATTTTTAAAAAGGTAAAGATCTTCTCCCCAAAAGGATACAGTGACATTTTTCCTCTATTTACAACTGGTTCTCAGTAGTAAATTAGTCAGACCGGGGTGGGGGTGGGGGGTCAACCTGGGTGAGGTTCTGGCATAAGACATACTCTCATACAGGACTTGGTTGAAACATTTGACATCTCAGAAATTATCCATGTTTTGACATGAATCTTTATAATTAATGGGAAATTTTAAGTCAGGAGGAGTCTACACAGGGCGAGAGTAATGTTTCTAAATAGCCAAAAACATGGGCCTTTTTTTTTTTTTTTCTCTTCTTCTCTGTCTTTTTGCAGATAAAACAAGTTGAATGGACAGCATCCTCTGGGACCTGATATTTAAAAATTGTGCATCTCTACTTGGTCTGCCTTCTAGAACTCTTTGTATTTAGTCAAGATGAAAGTGTTACTCTAATGGAGTTATCCTCTTAAATGGAATGCAAGAGGAAAGTTAGACTATAGATTCCAAGTTAGAGCCCTGTTTTCCAGAAGTTGTTGTGCAGACAGTGGTTGGTTTGCTCACTTCCTACCATGAGCCGCAAGTGGAAGAGGGCAGTAGCTCTCTGTTTTAGGATTATCCCTGTGCATCTACTATTTGTTTATGAACTTTCAGATCTTTGGGGGGGGGGGGCGGGGAGGAAGAAGAGATATAATCTGAATAAGAAAATGTCAGTATTTTGATTGCATATTTAGTATTGTAAATCTGTCTCCTGGATCGCATGTCACTTTGAGGAGTAATGTTCACTCTTTCCCGACTAAGGAACAACACAATTGGAAGTTAATTTACAGCTGAATTATTTTCCCCATATAAGTAAAGTACCAGCTATAGCTAGTAGCTGCTGTCCTCCCTAACCCTACCCCCCAGTGAAAAGAAAAAGGACTGAAGTCTCTGAAAAGGACTGAAGCCAGTGTTAGACATTTCAGCCGCTGTTGATGGTGATTATTTGACGTAAATGATGATATTTGTAGACCCAGGGGTTCAATTTAGTGAGTGTTACACACTCATCCGCACCTTGTTAAATCTCAGTACTTGTAATTTTCTCTAGAAGTCTTCTTTTGTTTCCTTCCCCTGTCAAAAGTGCCCTTCTTGTTGTGAGAATAAAAGATGTATTTCTGGCCCACTACAGGTGGGGCACACAACTTGAATCACTGTTCTAGGAGTGGTAATCAGGATTTGTTTTTATCCAACAATGTCTCCTCCCTGTTATGTCCTGCATATGTATGAGAGGTCTCTGCCCTTGGTTGGGGGAGCAGATCAAGCCCATTTTGTTGGACAGCATGGGAGACAAACATGTGCTCTTCATGTAGTAATACCTAGTGCTTGATCTAGGCAAATATATTAGCACCTCAATTTGAAGATTTGTATCAGATTTGAATCCTTTCTTCACTGGAGCAATGGCTCCTTATGTGCTAAAGTGTTACTGTATCATCTTTCATGAAAGTTTATTAATATGGTCCTCTAATAGATATTATCACACAATATTATTCTTTTAAAAGAAAAATAACATAACACAGTATAATAGTGAGACACTTGTTGTATAAATTATCCTAACCCAATAACATGATTAACCTTAAGAATTTGGTATAAAAATACATGAATTGCAGACTGGAGGAACTGAACATAATGCTACAACTGCTAAGAAGTATAAAATCGTGAGAACTGATTTAAGTGAATGTCTAATAGTGTGTTTATCAAATGTCTCTTCTCAAGGGTATTGTTTGTCAGAACTCCTGTCATTTCAGTGGGCACAGATTCTTTGTAATTATTTGCTAAGTGTCATCAACATATTCTATTGCTATGTGAGCACAGTCAGTCTCAAGTAATGCCATGTGTGCTAAGACAATACAGTCCATAAAGAAGTTTTCACCTTGGGTAATATGGACTAAAATCCTGCTACTGTTTTAATTGGTGCAGGCTTCTTTTTGTCTCAATAGTGTGCTTAGTGGTTTTCTAGAGTGAGTCGAATCCCCCAAGTTAATCAGGATTATCCCTGTGAATCTACTGTTTCTTTATGAATTTTCAGATCTTTGGGGAGGAAGAAGAGAGATAATCTGAATAAGAAAATGTCAGTATTTTGGTTGATATTTAGATTGAATTACTTATGTCTACCTGTTTCTGAAAGGCATGAGACCATATGTACTATGTTCCTTGGTGTAGGGAGGGAGCCTATCAGGAGATGTGCCCCGGGAGCAGGTGAGTGGGGAATCCATTCGTGAGTCGGTGAAACATGTTGGGGAAAATGAGCATAGACTATGGAGGGAGGTATTTAGTCAGCACTGGAGCTTGGACTTGTTGGAAAGAGTCTTCAACAAACTGGTAAACGGACCGTTTTTTTAAAAAAAAATCATATTTGAATAAACTTCCCAGAAATACTGAGGTCAGAATATTTTTGAAAACTTCGGGAAAACAACAACATTTTTTTCTCCAAAAAAACTTACAAAGTCCATGTGACTATCAACACAGAGTGGCAGGCAAGGCTAGAGCTGTGAGGGTCCTGAAGCTTATGCAACTGGGGGAGACTCTTTAAGCAAACAAACAAACAAAACGACCCTAAAGACACATTATCAGTGACCCTCCCATGCCTGAAAGCCTGTTCTGGGGAGAAGACTGGAGCTCAAGAATGTCTGCTCCTTTGAGTTGATTTGGAAAAAAACCCCCAAATCATTCAAGAGTACTAAATAAAGGACATATTCACTGACAAAAATCTCAATTAACTGAGCAAATTTGAATTTGAATTTTTCCCTTTAAATCAAAATCAGAATTTGAATATTATAAAAGTATACTTATAAAAGTATAAAAGAGTTCAAACAATTTGGAATGACTAGATCCAGGGTTTACCTGCAATTCTAATTCTAATCCTGAAAAACAAATAGGAAATTAACCTCTGGATCTTCTCCCCACTTAACTTTTCAGAGCCTTTAAAGGCTTGGCTTCAACATACAAAGTTCTTCAGAGAAACTTCCAAAGTGTCCCCACTCAATCTGCCTACCTGGGGCCCGTTGCGGTGCTGATTGCTAGAGGCTCTGTTGCATCATATTGAATAACTTTAAAAAACTGAATTATTTATGTCTACCTATTTCTGAGAGGCAGGAAACCATATGTAATACGTTCCTTCAAAATATCATACTTGTTTTGTCCAGTTTGAGTTCTATGGCATAAGGTTAAAATCTGTGTGCTAGTTAAAGTTATACACAACTTGTAAATACTGTAAAAACTAACACAACATTGTAAATCAACTATACTCCAATGTAAAATAAAAAGTTAAAGAAAGAGAGGGTATGATAGAGTGACCTTTTGACATTATGCAGGAACATTGTTTAATAGGCCCACATGATTGTTTAATTACCTAGAAGAATGCACCCATGTCTGACTTGGTCATTTACCATTTGATTGGAGTTTAGACGCTGAAATTGATGATTTCTTTTCTTTTCTTTTTTTTTTTTCAGGTACATATGGTAACTACAAATGTTGTATTGCCCTGTAGGACACTGATCAGTTTTTTTGTAACCTAGCAATCTCATTCTAATGTTCTTCTCTAAATGCCTGTAAATTCCTAGTTTCTCAAAATGCTCTTTTACTGGATTAGTCATTAATGAGTTTATGATTCCTTGGCATGCATTTGTTCTGTATTTGTACGTGTTGTGTTTTTAACTTTTTGAAAATAATGCTTTGACATAGAGATTGCACATGTCTGGTAGGTGTACACATAACCTTGTGTGATAATACATGTGCTTAGTTTGAGTGTTGCTTTACAATAAATTTCCTTTCTGGTTCATTAGAAACTTTACTTTTCAGTAATAATATAGGGAGTCTGGCTCGCCATAAAAAATAAAAATATTCTCCTTAGTTTCCAGGTAATGGGTATTTTCAGTGTACTGATTTGAAATAGAATTGAAACATAAAGTACTTGAAATTTTGAGTAGTTTAAAGTTGGAAACTGTATAATTTTTATTTAAATATATGCCCGTTTAATGGACCAGTTTAAAAAAAAAAAACCTCCCTCCAAGGCTGTTAATCACAAATGAAAAAATGATATATTTTATCTAGGCTATGGCTTTTATTAAGTTTCTACTCGGTAGTACATCAGGAAAAGATACTCATGGAGGATGTGCTAGTGATAGCTAACTCATGGAGAGAAACTTGAAAAAAGTTTGTTTTTTAAACTGGCAAATATGATCCTTTCGGATGAGTCATTTTAGGGCTATGGTAAATGGTGTATCAGATATTTAAATTGATGTGTTCCTAAGTTGTATCACCTGTGGTTCCATCTCTGGCCTTGGAGAAGGAATTTGTATGCCACGTGTTCCCTGGACCACTGTGGGAGGAAGGGGCTGGTGAACCTTGTTTGGAATCAGTGGCAGTTTCGATAACCTCAGAAGCCACTTAACGCTGTGGCGTAGACCTAGGGTCCCCACATGCTCGTTTCAGTAGCATCTCATTACTTGGGGTGTTCGAGACCCAACAGAGGGTTTCTCTGGAGCTTAGGAGCAAGCAGTGACATTGCTGCTTGGATGATGCAGGAGCGACCTGCTGCCTTGAGACATAAGACCAGGTGCCACCTGCAGTTGTCAAGGTTGTAATTAGTTTTTATTTTAACATTTATAAATCCTCAGGCAGCCAAAGAGCTTGCTAAAGTGAAGCTAAATACACTCTTCCTCGGAGTGGTGAATTGGTGGGAGAAGTGGCAGAATGAACCATGTGTGTGTAAGGGAGGCTGGTTGGGTAGAGAGACCTGCCGAAGGAATTAAAAACCACTGTCAATAGCTGTAAGAGAGGCACAGATTGGATTAGGTGACAATCCAGTTACGTGGGATTGAGCTATTTCTTACTTGTTACCATGCAGAACGGATATTCTCCACTTTGGATTTCTGAGCATGTGAGCAATCAGGAAATACAAAGCCATCTGCCCTGACCCAGTTGAACCCCAGTTGAAACGATTGCCTTCACGGGTCGGAGGTGTTTTGTGTTCTAGGATATTGCTGTGCAGCCACCGTTAGAACCAGCAGCACTTCACCTGCCTCTGAGGCCTTCCCAGGTCCTGGTTCCTGTTAATACAGTTCTAAGGAATGGCTGGTAGGATTTTGATTTAAAGGCGAGTAGATATAATAAAGGGAATCTGATTAGCATGCGAAAATAATTCAGTAATTTGATTCAGGTCAAAGAAAGTAATTTTAATATAAACTTCTATTATGGAAGAAAATATTTTAAGAACTGTTAAGTATTTTAATGTCTCAGATTTGGCTGATGTAAGAACAATAATATGTTTCTATAGACATCTGTTCAAATGTTTGGAGATGATCAAAATTAAGGATTTGTCATATAGCTTTACGTTTGCTGTGTCTTTGATGATTAGAAACTTGAGAATAAGGACATTGCTATACACTAAAAGTATAATAATACAACATAAAAAAAAAAGAAAAATATGGCTGTGTAATGTCATCAAGCTGGCTAGCTGCTGTGTGTCTGGGATTCTTAGGCTTCTCTGCAACGTTGTGTTAACTCATGGAAGTTTTCTTTTTTTAATTAATTAATTTTTGGCTGTGTTGGGTCTTCATTGCGGCACTGAGGCTACGGGCTTTCTCTAGTTGCGACCAGCGTGGGTTACTCTTTGTTGTGGTGCGCGGACTTCTCATTGAGGTGCCTTCTCTTGTTTCGGAGCATGGGCTCTAGGCGCAAGGGCTTCAGTAGTTGCGGTGCGTGGGCTTAGTTGCTCCGCGGCGTGTGGGATCTTCCTGGACTAGGGATCGAACCCGTGTTCCCTGTATTGGCAGGCGGACTCTTAACCACAACTCCACCAGGGAAGTCTCGATTCACGGAAGTTCTGATAAGAAAACCTGTGAGCCTTGACATTTCAGAGCACATCCTTTTCTATGGTGTGAACCATGCCGTCATTGCGAGGGGTTAAAAAAATTGGGGGACTGAAAGAGGATATGTTGACTAGAGTTTAGTTAAGGTATGTATAAGAGAGTTTAAGGGAGCAAACGCCAAATTACTCTTTGCTTTCTTAAAGTGACAAGGAACATTTCTGAAAAACATTTTTTCTGGCATAGAACACAGTAGAATTGACAGATCTCAGAGTCAATTCCCTATTAGAGGTAAGTCAAATGACCTATTTTGAACTATGGTACAAGGTTAACAAACATAATATTGATTTTCCAGTTTAGAAGAATAAATTTTGGATCATAATTATTTACTATTCTTTTGTCATGATGAACTACTGATCTATTTTAAGAAACCTGACAACCTGATCTTTGGGAGACTTGCATCGCTGTGGACTGATTTCACTTGTTCTTCTTCTAAGTGATAGGATTCATTTGTTGGAAGATAGGCTGCATGTTTGCCTAGGGAAAGTTCCTTTTCCTCATGAATATTGCTGCAAGGTGAAGCAGGAGTGGGGAGATACATCCTGCAGGCTATTGCGCATTTGAGCATGAAAAGGACATATGTTGTATCTTGATCACCATCCCAATTCCCTAGGGATGAGACTGGCTTCCCCACCACCCTCCCAAGGCCTCCTTCCCAACCCCCAGCATCAGCATGCCCAGAGCCTTCATGAGCATCTTCTTCCATTTTCTTAGATGGAGGTGATGCCGAATGACTTCCTGGGTTGACTTGCGTGGACTTGGCCAGCCAAAGAGGTGTCCTTCCTCCTTCACTACTTCCTGTGGGATCCATCCCCCTGAGGTCTTCCACTGTTATTCCATTTCCCAGGTGTAAGAGGGACTGAAGTGGGAGGATGGCAGTGAGAATGAAAACGTGACACTGCACACAAAGAACACTTTCAGGACTCAATGGTTGTTTGATTCTATGTGGAGTAATAAGAAATGGGAGTGTGAAGGACTGGTGTATTGGCAAGTGACTTCAACACAACGGGGAATTGTTGGTTCACATCATTGCATTTCAGGCGAGGTTAGATCCAGATGAGGCTGTGCCATCAGGATCAGCCTCTCTTCATGTTTCCGCTCTGTCTTCCCAGTGTCAGCCTGATGCTCAGGCAGGAATCTGCTTGGTAGCTCCATGTCCAAGGTCGACCTTCCTAATCACAGTGGTAGAGAGAATGCTTTTCCTCTATTTGGACTTTGGTCCTTATTACCCTGAAGCACTAAGCATGTATTTATTTGTTTATTCCCTCAACTCAAGCTCCAAGAAAGCAGAGACTTCCTCTTTCTTTTTTGTTGTTATTCCTACTTCCTAATCCCCAGAGCCCAGGGATGGTCCTGGAAGGCAGTGGGTTCTCAATACATATTTGTTGGATAAGTAAAAAGGTGAATGATCCTCTTTCCCCAAACCACCAGCAAGATCCCCAGATCTGACTTCCACTGTTTTGTCTGTGTTGTGACTGCTCTTATCCAGCTACTGTGACAGGAAAGGTTGGCCCTCATGACCAGTGGTGGAGCCAGGAAGTGATTGCAACTTGATCCTTGACCAGGTGCTTTGACTGCATCACTTTGACAAGAAAGCAAAATGCACAATCCACATTTAGGTAATTAGTTTAACATCTATTATGAAAAGCACTAGCTTTCAGGCTCTTACTGGCTTCATAGAACAGATGCTTGGTTACACGTCTCCCTCCTTCATCAGATTTTAAACTTCCTGAAAACAGAATCACGCTTCTTTGTTCCTGCAGTGCTTTGCTGATGGTACTCAGTAAGTACCAAAGAAATGGAGAAATGAATATATTTTAAATATGCTACCTTGAAAGTATATAGACTATCTGCAGAATCCCCCTGTGTATTTTATCATCATTTTTTAGGTGGCCTAATAAAAATGCATTTTTATGTGACTATCCCTGAGCTCTCTACTAGCCAACTGATTTGTTCATGGAAGGATCCATTGGCTGATTTTGAGTGTTTAGGTCCCATTTGTGTATTTTTGTTTTTATTTTCAGAACTCTAGGAGGTGGATCAAAAAAGATCTTGCTGCGATTTATGTCAAAAAGTGTTCTGCTTATGTTTTCCTCTAAGGGTTTTATAGTGTCTGGTTTTACATTTAGGTCTTTAATCCATTTTGAGTTTATTTTTGTGTGTGGTGTTAGGAAGTGTTGTAATTTCATTCTTCTACATGTAGCTGTCCAGTTTTCCCAACATCACTTATTGAAGAGGCTGTCTTTTCTCCACTGTATATCCTTGCCTCCTTTGTCATAGACTAGTTGACTATAGGTGCGTGGGTTTATCTCTGGGCTTCCTATCTTGTTCCATTGATCTATATTTCTGTTTTTGTGCCAGTACCATATTGTCTTGATGACTGTAGCTTTGTAGTATAGTCTGAAGTCAGGGAGTCTGATTCTTCCAGCTCCGTTTTTTTCCCTCAAGACTGCTTTGGCTATTCGGGGTCTTTTGTGTCTCCATACAAATTTTAAGATTTTTTGTTCTAGTTCTGTAAAAATGCCATTGGTAATTTGATAGGGATTACATTGAATCTGTAGATTGCTTTGGGTAGTATAGTCATTTTCACAATATTCCTTCTTCCAGTCCAAGAACATGGTACATCTCTCCATCTGTTTGTGTCATCTTTGATTTATTTCATCAGTATCTTAGTTTCCTGAGTACAGGTCTTTTGCCTCCTTAGGTAGGTTTATTCCTAGGTATTTTATTCTTTTTGTTGTGATTATCTATATTCTTGGCATTAACATTTACTAATAGAATGAGTTCCTTCTGGGAAAAATCAGCTTGAGTGACTTCAACGTTTTGGAGAGTACCACCATGGTAAAAATAGGTGGGTAAGTATAGATAGATTTCAGCGTGAAAAATTATCAATTTGCCTTTAATAGCCCTGAGTTTGGTGCTATAAGTGCACTTAAAGGCATGACTTAACAAAGAGGGATTTAGAAAGGAAATGCCGTTGACTTCCCAAGCTGTGCACTTCATGGGATACAGTTTTGTAATAAAGACCGTAGAAAATTACGAAACTTCTGAAAGAAACTTTCTGTCTGTGTATGTATATGTGTGTGTTTACAGTTTATACTGGATTAGGATTGTAAACCTTGATAGTGTCTAAAAATATTAAAGGGGAATATGAGGATGTAAGCCAAATAAATGAGGACTGCTAGAATGTTTAATTGTGTATTAGTCTTTTATTAGCAGTGTATGTTCTTCAGGAAGCAGCTGCCTGAGAACCCATCTCCTGAGAAAAAACAGCTCTGAGTTTGAAATGCAAGACTCTCAGAATGAAAAGTGGTGACCCTCTAGGATTTTAGCCTTATCACTAAATTTGCAAAGTTGGATTAGACCAAGCCCAGCTACTTATCAACTGCATTATTATTCTCTTCCTTGGGCCTTGGTTAACTCATCCATGGAATTGTGGAGTCCCACTAGATATCCTTAAAGTCCCTCTTAAATGCATGTCCTCTGGTCACACACATGTCAGTCCTCTAGTTAAACTTTCTGTGCCACAGATGTTGTTTTGTATAGCATCCTGCAAGTGTTGCCCAGCTCTGCTGAGAGGGCTCCAGGCAGACCAGGAGAGTCTGGGTTCATTACAAACATCCCTCTTTGAAAACCAATGTCCGTGGTATTCACCTATCTTTTCTTAGCTAGTTGGATCTTACTTCCATATGTTACTACTCCTCCTTTAGGTCTTATACTTTCAGCCAATCTTAGACATGGCCATTGAGTTCTAAGGAAAAATTTTCAGAATCCTCATCTCCTGTTTGTTTTCCTCTAGAGCTACATTTGTTCATTAATGTGCCTTTTGTAATGTGGTATTCACCCTGACTGAAGCTACTAAAATAGTCTAATTACTAATCAGTATGTTGAGACTGTTGCTGTGATCCTTCAGTAGTTAGACATGTTCTTCATACTTACTATTTCATACTTACTAGTCAGTATGAATTTTAAAATTAAAGTGCATATTTAATCTAGTATTTATTTTTCCTCTTCTAGTCCTCTTAAAGTATTAATGGTGTCTCTTATAATCAATAATTCTTGTGCTGGAAAAGTAATAAGGTGCTCTGATGTTTGCACAAGTTTCTAATAATGTACCAAAAGATAAAGTATATAAAGTACAACTATCTTGCCATAATCAGTCCTAAGGAATTGGTTTTCATTCTGGAATTATACTTGAATTTCAATTTATTAAACCCACGCCCATTTCTCTCCCCTGTGATACTTATATTTATAATCATATGAGTATTATTTTAGCTATTACAGATCCAGGTAGCTGCTATTTGATGTTGACTCTCCACTTCTGTTCAACTGCTAATGATAGCAGGAGCTCTGTGGTCCCATAGGCCTCATATTTTATTGTATTGCTATGGCTGCCATGCTTGTTATTTCCTCAGCCTCTTCTGCAGAATGAATTCTGTAGGAATCTTTACATAATTTCAATTTTGAATTTTGTTTAACATAACAGCATGCTTACTTTTAAAAATAAAGGAAGGAGACTGACTGATTTCTACTCTTTGCCATCCTATTTATTTATTTATTTATTTATTTATTTATTTATTTAATTGTGGTCTAGTTGATGTACAATGTTGTGCCAATCTCTGTTGTACAGCAAAGTGACTCAGTTATACACATAGAGACATTTTAAAAAATATTATTTTCCATTATGGTTTATCCCAGGAGATTGGATATAGTTCCCTGTGCTTGGGTATAGTTCCCTGTGCTATACAGTAGGACCTTGTTGTTTATCCATCCTGTATATAATAGTTTGCATCTGCTATAAAATAAAATTCATTTAAAATAAAATTTATTTTCAGCTATAAAATAATTAAGTCATAGGGATGTAATGTACAGCATGGTGACTACAGTTAATAATACTGTACTGCGTATTTGAAAGTTGCTAAGAGAGTAGATCTTAAAAGTTCTCATCAGGACTTCCCTGGTGGCACAGTGGTTAAGAATCCACCTGTCAATGCAGGGGACATGGGTTCAATCCCTGGTCCGGGAAGATCCCAGATGCCTTGGAGCAACTAAGCCAGTGAGCCACAACTACTGAGCCCGTGTGCCCTAGAGCCCACGTGCTGCAACTACTGAAGCCTGCGTGCTCTAGGGCCCATGTGCCACAACCACTGAGCCCACATGGTGCAACTACTGAAGCCCGCGTGCCTAGAGCCCGTGCTCCACAACAAGAGAAGCCACCGCAATGAGAAGCCCCCGCCTGCCGCAACTAGAGAAAGCCCACATGCAGCAACAAAGACCCAGCACAGCCAAAAGAAAATAAATTAAAAAAAAAAAAGTTCTCATCACAAGAAAAAAATTATTGTGTATGGTGATGGATGCTAACTAGATCTGTTGTGGTGATCATTTTGCAATATATGTAAATATTGAATCATTATGTTGTATACTTGAAACTAATATAATGTTCTATGTCAATTGTACCTCAATTTAAAAAAAGAAAATTTCAAGTATATATGTAAGTTGGAGAAGAGAAATGGAGGAGTATTTAGAGGTGGATATGGAGGTCAAAAGAGGTATTATGTATTTATTTTTTAAGATGCAAAAAGTATGGTACCATTGTATGCTGATTGTAATGATTAAATAAAATTTTTATTGTTTATCCATGAGGTGGTGTTGGTGAATATCTGGGGCAGTATACTGCCTTGTATCTTTTTGTTGGAGAGAGTAGATAGATTCTGGTGCAAAGTGGAAGGTTTGGTCTCTGAACGGGGTATGGACAGTGAATCCACTGTGTCAGGAGAGAAGGCAGGGTGCATGGACACAATGGCCTGTAGGTGGGCAGATGTGGGGAAAATAGGGAAGTTGCTTTCGGATTGCTTCTGTCTTCTCAGGCCTATGGAAATGTCACATACAAATTGGCACTTGCCATCTACCTCTACAAAAATTAAATTATGAGCCGCTGCATCTGCTGACCTTCAACACCCCCTGAAAGGAATTCAGGGTGGAGATCAGAAATGAGGCACTCTGTGCTCTGGAAGAAACTGGCAGAACAGGTCCTTAGACAGTTAGATATTTTCAGGAGATGATTTTATGAGCCCAATTCTTGCATCTCCTCATATTTAGAAAAGCACTAAAAAATTCTTCATGGTGATGTCTGCTCCTCATGACTAGCAGTAACCTTCACGAAACTAGCAGAACCTTCTGCAAAAAATACCTGCTTGATTGCATGTACTCCCCCTTCACCAAAATCACATATATACTGACCTTCCCCACTTCCTCTTTGGAGCACTTTCTCAGAGCTATTTGATACGCTGTTTCCCAGGCTATAGTCCTCATTTTGCCCCAGATAAAACTTAACTCACAACTCTCACACTGTGCAATTGTTTTTAGTCAGCAGAAGCAAGTCATCAGCTGAGGGTGATCACTGAGGAGGAGACTTGGGAAGTTTTCAGAAAGAGAAGATGTGAAGTATGAAATAACTTAGGAGCATGAGAGAGTGAACAGACAAAGGAATATGTTAGAATTGTTGGGCAACAATGAGGGCCCTTGTGAAGTTATTGGTCGTGAGTTAAAGTGAGACCAAAACTTAGACATCTTAGAGGAGGTCTGGTCCGGGTCAAATCCTGGTTGTTCCTGTTAGTTAGATTCATCACCTGGACCAGGTCCATTCATTGACGCCTGAGCCCCATGGAGGAGAGGACAAAGAGTTAGACGTGAAAACAAAAAAACTGTCAACAAAAGCTCTGAAATTTTGATACGTCTTTAAATTTTGTAAACCAAAGCAGAAAAGAAGACCATGTCCTCTCTCCTGCCCCTCATCAAGGGGCACCTCAAGGAATCTCCTGCTTTGCCACTGGTGGAATTTTCGGCCACACCAGGTGAGGATGGTAGTGCCTTTGAAGAACTTTATGGAACCTGATGAATGTGGAAGAGCTGGAGGACATCGCAGGTCCCAGGAAGATGTAGAGGATTAATGTGTAAATATCACATGGTAACTAACTAGAATGTTTCATCATCAACTACAAGACCCCTCTGGGAAATCCCAGAAGGGCTTAAATGCACTTAACTCATTACAGGCTTATAGTAGGAAGATTTCTAAACCTGGTCTTCCAAGATTCCTGTTCTCTGATTCTTCATTCAAACACTAATCTGGATACTGCTGTGAAGAGAATTTGCAGTTGTAGTTAAAACTGAATGGATTGATCTTAATACATAGAGTTTATCCAGGTGGACTGGACCCAATGAGGTAAGCACTTTGCGTACAGAGTTTGCTCCATCTGGCAGCAGAAGAGAAGGTCAGAGAGATTTGATGTACAAGGTGACTTGATAGATCATTGCTGGCTTGAAGGCAGAGGAAAACACATGAAAAGGAATGTGGGTGGTCTTAAGATGCTGAGAAAGGACTCTGGGTGACAGCCAGAAAATAAGGGACCTAGCACTTCCAACAGCAAGGAACCGTACTCTAACAACCTGAATGAGCCTAGAGGCAGATGTCTTCCTAGAGCCTCCAGACAAGGAATCTGCCTTGCTAACACCTTCCTCTCAGCCTTATGATACTCTGACCATTGAATCCAGCCTGCTGTAAACTATACGTTAATAAATGGGTGTTATTTGAAGCCACTTAGCTTGTGGTAATCTGTTATGCATCAACAGGAAACTAATACATAGTCCTTTACATTTCGTTTGCTCAGGAGCCAGATGAGTTTCAGAACTGGGTCATTTGTGCCTATGCAGGTGGCACTCAGCCAAGTAAACTGCGGCCATGTGCTATCAAGTTCTCTCTCAAATTCACCAATATACCTGGGAGTTGTGCTGGTCTCCATAGCGGTTCAGTTAACGAGGTCTTTTTCTCAAACTTGGTGGGTTGATTTTGAGCATGATTCAATTGCAAAATTATTGTTTAACATAACTCTATCCATAAATTGTTATTTGTTTATTAACGGAGAGATATTAAAACTTTTTTACAAAGAATAAAAATCTTCACTTTCAGTTTTATGTTTCATTTTTTTGTTCACTTTACTAATTTCGTTCTGAGAGAGGAAGCCTAGTCTTTTTAACAAATGATGCTGGAGAAAACGGATGTCCACAGGCTAAAAAAACTCAACCCAAACTTCACCCCTTTCACACTAATTAACTCAAAAATGGATCACAAAATTAAATATAAAATATAATACTATAAAACTTTTAGAAAAAATCCTGGGAGAAAACCTCTGGGATCTAGGGCTAGGCAAGGAGTTCTTTTTTAAGTACATTTTAATGAAATTTTATTTTCAATTGTAGATTGATGTGTACCTTCACTTATTCTGAGAAAAAATAAAATCTATTCAATTTGCCCTTCCAGGTTTATAGACAAATCACATGAATTGATCATATTATAAACCCATAGTTGGTCAACAGTAGAACCATACAGTGTTTTCCTGAGGAGAAACCTTTCTTTATGTTCATGAAATTTTTGGAGGATTAGGGCTGTAACTAGAGGGTCGGGTTAAGCTGGGGATTCTGCCAGTGGAGGTGAGAGCAGGGAGGGAATTCACCAAACCCAAGGACAGGCAAACCTGTCAGAAACTGCTGGAGAGAGAGGACAGTTACTTGGGATTCAAATCTGCTGATCAACCTTGGTGTGCTATGTTTTGTGGAGCAATAAAAATAGTATTTTCCAGCAAAAACTGGAATAGGTAATGCAAATTTAAGGATGCTAAAACGCACACATATGTATGTGCATATATACATACACAAAACATATGTATGTATACATGTATATATCTGTATATATACGTCTGTGTATTTTTTCCAGCTTTATTGAAGTATGATTGACAAATAAAAATTGTATATTTTTAGGTTGTACAATATCATGTTTTGATCTACATACACATTGTGAAAATGATTCCACAATCATTTCACAAAGTGAAATCAGGAAATCATACCATAATCAAGCTAATTTACATATTCATTATTTCCCATAGTTATCTTTTGTGTGCGTGTGTGCCTGTGTGTCTGTGTGTGTGGTGAGAACACTTGAGATCTATTCTTCTAGAAAACTTCAAGTATACAGTACATTATTATTAACTATAGTCACCATGCTGTACATGAAATTTCTAGAACTACTCATCTTATAACTGAAAGTTTGTACTCTCCATATTTGTAATTTAAATTGTTAGGCAATAAATATGCAGGCATATTTTCCTATCCTCTCTCTTACACATCTTTCAAATAATGTTGTGAAACATTTTCAGTTTTTTCAATAATTCAAATATAATTTTCAAACAGTCAAAAAAGCACACGGAGTTGTTTTTCACTACCCTATTTTACGTATATTTGTTAGTAAATAAATGGTTCTCCAGACTGTTCAGCATATTAAATGTTAGAGTAAACAAGGGATAATTGCTCCTTATTTTTAGAACAGTAGATTTACAATATATGTAGCTGTTACAAGTCACATATTTAAATTATTTTAAACATCTTCTTTGGCAATAGTTTTTTTTTTATGACTTTGTGTCAAAATAGAAACAATACCTCGAAGTAAATTTGCTTTTTAATCCATGTTCTGTGAACACCTAAATTTTACAATGAAAAATTTCAAAAGCTACAAGGATATCCATATTTGAAATATAAAATAAATGATAAATTCAGTAATTGGGAATTTTCTTTGCCCTATTAAACATCAATTTTTAATGCTGTTTTATTCTTACAGATTCTTCTCAAAATATATTGGCTACTTGAGAGATGTCATTACACTCCTGTGATTTATACAGAAGGTAAGTTAGAAAACTTTAATTCTTGTGTCCATTAATTAACAAACTTTTAATAAACACTTTTCATCAGGGACTAGAGTAAGTACTGGCAATGTGGTCAGACATGCTTCACTCCTCTCTCTTGCCTGCAAGGAGCTTTCAGTGTAGTGAGGTGGATGGACCTAGAGTCTGTCATACAGAGTGAAGTAAGTCAGAAAGAGAAAAACAAATACCGTATGCTAACACGTATATATGGAATCTAAGAAAAAAAAAAAAAAGGTCATGAAGAACCTAGGGGCAGGACGGGAATAAAGACACAGACGTACTAGAGAATGGACTTGAGGATATGGGGAGGGGGAAGGGTAAGCTGTGACAAAGTGAGAGAGTGTCATGGACATATATACAATACCAAATGTAAAATAGATAGCTAGTGGGAAGCAGCCACATAGCACAGGGAGATCAGCTCAGTGCTTTGTGACCACATAGAGGGGTGGGATAGGGAGGGTGGGAGGGAGGGAGACACAAGAGGGAAGAGATATGGGAACATATGTATATGTATAACTGATACACTTTGTTATAAAGCAGAAACTAACACACCATTGTAAAGCAATTATACTCCAATAAAGATGTTAAAAAAAAAAAAAAAGATATGCAGTGGTTGTCACAGGGGAGAAGTGCAAAGTGGTCTAGGCAACACAGCACAGGGGACCAGTCCTCATTGGGGCAGTAGAGAAGGCTTTCTGCAGTAAGCAGTGTTTAGTGAAAGGGCTGAAGAATGGGGGTGTTCTCCACGGGGTGCCAGAGTTAGCTGGTTAGGATGAGATCATTCCAACGTCTATGTTCTCCAGCCAAACAACCAGGAACATACCTGGGAACCAGTTTAGTCTAGAACAAGTTGGATTTATTACTCATGGCAGTGAGGGAAGACACACACCATGGGGAATCCTGGGGTGTCTCAGTAAGAGGGTGTTAGAAAAGAGCTACTACAAGATTTGGGCTTTAGTTGGGTGACTTGGGAGAGGGTCTAAAAGTGATGGGCCACTTTAAATTGGATGCTGAAAGCCAAGGCAATTCTATAATTCATCTCAATAAATTTTAGCTACAAGAGGGAAGACTATAGTCAAAATAAAGCCATTACTGGAAACAAAGTAGATGTCACTCATTTTAACCAAGAGAATGGAGTGTTTGGTATTTTGGGGGGATGGCACAGTGACTTCTTTTTCTGTACTTAGAAAACAGTTGTGAATTGCCTTCACTTTATCTCACTTCATCATTATCTCAGAGTAATCTTGCTTGGCATTGGTATTCTGTGATACCTTTTGGTATTTATGTCCAGGCTTACCTCTGGATATCATCAGGGCTGTTGTTGTTTTTGCTTTTTTTTTTTTTCCTCTCACAAGACAAATGAAGCATGGGGGAAGCATTTAGCTTCAATTGGAAGGCATCATTCTAGAATTTTAGAAATCAATGGAAAAGTACAGGTCTTCTAGCCAAACCCATACATCTGTTTGTATGAAGGACAGATTAACAGAGTAAGTGCATTGGTAGCTTGAATTTGTTTTCTAAGATTTGCTTAGCTCCCCTACTCCCATATTTTATACTTGTTATATTTTGATACAGTAAAAATTCATAAATGTGAAAACCACCAGTAAGATTTCAGTTCATCCATCTTCCCTTAAATACTTTCTCAGCCTGGGCACGTTGATTCCCTTTGCTTAGGATTTAAATCTCTTATCAGTACACCTCCCCAACTCTATTCAGTAGGAAACTGGTGAAATGATATCAGAGTGGGATGACATAAAACAAAGAAGACATCCACATGCACAAATAAACTGTATATAAAGTCTGCTCATAATTTGAATACAAAGTGTTTTAATAAAAAAGAATTTAACCACTGCTAAATTATCCATATACTGAGTAAAAGCAAAAATGTCACCCTAATAAAAAGAGTGTAGACATGATAGCCCATGAAGCCATGTGGGATGAAATTAAAAATAGAGTATGTCTCCAGAGATTATCAGGCAACACTTTTTTCAAGTTTGTAATGTATAGTATTTTTTTTACCATTCCTTTTTGTATTGATAAATCAATCATGTCATATCATATCATATATTTTGTATTATATGTCATATCATATCATATCAATCAGTATTTTTTACCATTCCTTTGTGTATTGATACATTAATCATGTCATGTCATATTATATATCATTTATTATATATCATATCATGAAATGTTTCATTTGATGGTCATCTATCTGAGAGCAAGTTGCAAGATTTTCACACTTTCACTGAGTGCTTCACTGACATCCAGCTTGACCTTGACAAGTATATCTGACCTTCCCGCTGTGTTAGAGATCAGAGTGTGTGAAATATTGACAACTACTGAAGATTACTGGGTAATGTAGACAGTGTGCAGTGGATCGACCAGTATAGACTCTTAAGTCCATTTTCTACATCTAGTAATGTGTTCAAGTGATTGGTTTTGGCATCAAAACTGAAATACTTCTCTTTCTCAACTTGCTGTTCACACATTATCTTCCAATGGCAAGTGCTGACAACTACAGATGCTGCTTTCACTAAAACTTCATTATTGACTAAACTCCCCTCATCTTAGCTTAAAACCCCTGAATTGGGAGAAAGTGTATCCGATCTGCCTGTGCTTAAGCTGGATCACAGCAGTTGCTTGGCCTAATAGCTGAGACCCTTTCTCAATATGCCAGCTTGTGAGTGTGATCAGTGGTTGTGCACCCTAGGTATATTGATCTGATGTTTAATTTTGTCTAATATTTTTACTCTCCTGCTTACTAGTCAAGTCACTATATCCATAAATTTGACTTAATGAGTCCATTTTTCTTTTCTTTCTTCAGAACTGTTTATCTGATCCAAAACACCTTCCAGTGGATTTTCTATATGTAAAACCTGTTTTTTAAATTAGTAAATAAAACTACTGCCTTCAGAATTTTGCCTCGAAAGCAACAGGATGCTTTCAACAATCTAATGTAAATGCAAACCACTGCATTCTTAACGAAAAGCCATTCTCCTGGGTATGGTGTGTGCTGCTGTTCACCAATCTCTGCTAGATGCTGCCTGAGGTCCCCCTTGCTTCTACACCCTCACACATTCCCCCTGCAGCTCTGATGCTGCTGGAAGGTCCGGAAGTTCCTGCACTGTATTCTAACTGGATCTGTGCTCTTACTACAGACTTGGGGTCCCTACCAATCCACAGCTGCATGGTGTTTGCAGGCAAGTGGGGGGAGAATGGTCCACTTACGTGTGTTACCTGCCCTCTGCCTACAAGGTGAAACTCAGGGCTGACGGGGTCCCTCTGAGTTTCAGAGTTTGGTGAAACAGATATTCTAGAGTTTCTTCCTGGTTCTCCTTCTCCCTGGACAGGCCACACACATGTGCTTTGCCTGACAGAGCCCAGAGCCCATGGCTGTTTTGGATTCTGGTTTGATTCCTTAGAAAAGGCCAGGAATCTGGTTCATGTCAGTGTTCTCCAACATTTCTATCCTTCTCCTACTCAGTAAAAAGTTTTCTGAGCATGAAGATCCAGTGTGTAGATTTATGCATTTGCAAATTAAATGCATGTACTATGGTTCCGTAATTTATATGCAAGACAAAGATTATACAGATATAGGAATTTTAAAAGAATGAGATGAGGAGGAATGCAAATGGAAGTTCTAACATTTTCTTCCTGCATTCTAGCATACTGTCTTGTCCACTCTGACTGGCGGGCTTCCCCATCAAGAAGTCTCTTAGTGAAACTCCATGCCGCTCAGGTGAGGGGGTGTGTGGGGACATGGGGGCAAAGCAGGGATGGTATTTCCAGGAACTGGATTTTGTGTACTTTTGCCTTCAACTCTCGAAATCTGCATGGATGACCTTGAATTGCAGGTGGATTCAAGATTCAGAGAGTTAATGTTTTTCATGATGGAGTTCTATCCAGAGAGGTGGATGTGGATCACAGTACATTGCATTGTTTTTCCTGGAAGTTTCTTTCTCTTGTTATTCTTTTCCTTTTAAGCCATGTTATGATGAAAAATAACAGACTGTTATCAAAGAAGGGTAGTATACTCTTAAATACTTTAAGTGGCAAAAAGAATTTTTTTTTTTTTTTGCTAAAACAGTAATACGTGCCATAACCTCGTGGTGGTGGAAATAATTTACACTAGGTTTATCATCTGGATGATCTATGAAAAGGATTCTTTCACACAGGTTATATGATGTAGCAGAGGAAGCATTTGGTCTGCGTCAGTTGTGGAAAGCGAATATCTGTATGGTTTGGGGAATCCCTCTCTGTCTCAGGGTCCCCATTTGTTCATTAGGTGACCAGACTACAGAAGAGGCCACAGTCATTTTTTGGTAATGACTTTCCTTCATCATCCTCCTTCTCCTGTTCCCTCCCCACTCCTGCTCTCCTCCTTCTCCTCTTCTTCTTCCTCACCTAATCTCCTTCATCTAAAGTCCGCAGTAAGTCCCCAGACAGACAATGAAGGAGGGCCCTAGGGTGTAGGGTGGTGAAAGGCAGGGTCATCTAGGAGTAAATAGAGGGAAGGAGCAGCACCCATCACTTTGGCCAAGTTGTAGTTCCTCCTTCAATTATGGACAAATCTTTTAGGTGGTATCCTGGCCATGGCCAGCAGACCCTAGACCTGCCTGTCCTTCTTGATCTACTCTTTGCAAATCCTTTCATCAGATAGCTTTGGGGGAGTCCTTCCAGTTTTAATAGACTAAAATTTATGTACTTATTTGTGGGGCAAATGTATCTCAGCTGCCTACCTGAAGTCCCCACCTTTTTTCTTCTACTGGGAAAGTTCAAGGAAATGTAATGGTTTTTCCAGAAACTGTTTGTGCCGGTTGTTCTGTTTACCCTCATGTTCCATTCCATGAGGGATGAGAATGGCCATAGAGCCTAATTTATAAACCGCATATCCTATGCATCCCTTATGTAAAATTATTCTAGCCCACAAATCTTAAAAAAAGAATGTTAATGCATCCCATCCAGAGGACCAGCTGAAGCACACACACACACACAAATGCTTAGACCAAAGAGCTGTGTCACTCAAATTTCTTGTTATCAGGATGAGATGAGGCAACTGTGTTTTCCTATGAAAGATGCCAGTATTTCCTAAGTCCTCATATATTTTGTTGGGAATTACATTATTTTATAATGCCTCTTACTAGAATTTAGTTTTATCTCAAACACATAGTTTAGAAATATTGGCTTAAACTTCCAAGAAGAGAGTGTCATTTTCATGAATGTGAGATGTTGTAGTTGTGGGTATCTATAGGAAAACAACGAGCTAGTCTAGTTAGTAAATACTATTGATTGGCTATTAGAGGACATCTGTGGCTACTTTCCCAAGTTCTGTGATTCAGTAACATAAGAAAATGTCACAAAGGGAGCACATTTCAAAAAATTAATAGCTATGATTTTGTAAAATATTTTACAGCCTGAATATTTGTTTTTCTTAATTAAAGAAAATACACAGGGCCCTCACATCAGCTCACTCCTCTCTTTTGAGAGAAAGGACCATGACACTGTTACCCCACAGAGTGACCTGAGAGACTTAACCAGACATAATACTTGACATCTGTACATTATCCAGTTTTTACCATGTAAAGGGCAACAGAATTTATGACCAATGAGAAATATGTAGTCTCAACTGAGTGCAAAATTTGGAAAGTATTAGGCAGACAGTGAGACCTCTATTATTATTATAATAGAAATGCTGATTAAAGATATACTTTCTTTAACAGATGTTAAAATGCCAATTCCCAAGCGATATGAGGTAATATATATTTCAAGCACCAATTAAGTGACATATTTTCTAAGATTTCAAAATTCTTTTAAGCAATGTATCCTTTTTGTAGCCCTATAATAAATAAATAAAATATAAATTTCCCGAGTCTTGGAAAATGCACATTTCTTATTAATTATATAAAATATGAATTCTTCTAAATGGTTCAGAAGTTTAAGTTATCACAGGTGAACATTAGGATTTTTTCACGTTCTAGAGACATGCATACCATACAACCATCTTGACTGTACTACTGTATTTTAAAAGGAGTAAAATAAACAATATCATTTAATATTAGGCAAGTACAAATATGCCAGATAATGTAGTAGAGATATTGCCAAAAATCTGTCACATTTGTGAATAAGCTTCGTATGTCTGATAAGGTGGCTCACTTCATTGAAAAATAAAGCAAACCTCACAAACCTGACACAAGCTATTCTGTGCGAAATCCCACGCCATCTGCACAGCTAGGAAGTAGGGGTTAGATGCCTCTTTGCTGGTTCATTTCACCATGGATCCCACTTGCTGTAGGCCTCTCTACATCATGTTTCCAAAGGAGAGAAGTCACTTTGAGTGCAGGAACTTGTCCCCAGCAAAACAAAGCATGTGACCCCCTGATGCCATTTGACTGAACGATATTTAAAGTTGGACAAAGATTTTTCCCTCATTAGATGCTGGCAGAGTTTTACTTCTTTTCAAAGTCTGTCATTCTTTCAACTGTGAGTCAGAGCTCAAGCTAACTAAAACCTGTGAAGGAAAGGATTTTGCGGGTTTTCATGGGGAATCTGTAATTCTTCTTTTTCAGAAGTAATTAAAAACTACACAAGAATTTTCTCTGGGGGCACTGGTACTGAACTCCTCCTGCACCTTCAGTTTGCTACATGGCTTGGGATCCACTCAGAGCCGGCTGGTGGCTCAGGCTCATTTGAGTGGGTGTCAGGCCGCTGTTTGAAGGGTCTCTGTGGTCTCGCTGGGGCGCTGGGCGCCTGTGTGTGGACTGCATGGAACTGTGTGCAGGTCCCTTGCGATTTCTCTTCTCAGCGAGGGCTCTGTATAAGGCTCCTGTGAGAGGTCTCTGTGAAGTCTATGTATTATCTCTGAGAGGTCCCTGTGTGGGGTGAGTGTGGGTCCCCGTGTGGGGTGAGTGTGGGTCCCCGTGTAGGGTGAGTGTGGGTCCCCGTGTGGAATCAGTGTGGGTCCCCGTGTGGGGTGAGTGCGGGTCCCCGTGCGGAACCAGTGTGGGTCGCCATGTGGAATCAGTGTGGGTCCCCATGTGGGGTGAGTGTGGGTCCCCGTGTGGGATGAGTGCGGGTCCCCGTGCGGAACCAGTGTGGGTCGCCATGTGGAATCAGTGTGTGTCCCCATGTGGGGGGAGTGTGGGTCCCCGTGTGGGGTGAGTGTGGGTCCCCGTGTGGAATCAGTGTGGGTCCCCGTGTGGGGACAGTGTGGGTCCCCCTGTGGGGACTCGGTGGGGGGCCCTCCATTGCTGGCCTTTCTGCACCTCACAGAAGGAGAAGGGCAAAGGGACTTGCAGCTTCTTGTTTCTTGCTGCTCTGTCAGTGTCCCTCTGTGTCACTTCTCCCGACAGGTGCCTTGGGCGTCCAGCACCCTCAAACCCAGCACTCACCTCTTGGTGCCCCTGAGAGGACCCGGCAGCAGTCAGGCTCAGGGGCCCCGCTCTGTGCCAGCCTCTGCTGAGCTCTGGAGGTTGTGCTGTGCTCTGGGTCCCAGCCCCTCCCAGGGCCCCTGGCTGTGCCCCCAGTGCGGTGTCGGCCCCGGAGGAGGGGCCCAGAGGTGAGACCTGGCTCCAGGGAGAAAGCACAGCACAAGCAGGCCTGTGGCCGCTCCCCCTCAGCAGGTCCTGGTCCCGCATGTTGGGGTCCTGACAGGCGTAGGGCAGGGCCACTCAAGCTGTCACCTGGATCAGGGGACCCTCCTGGAGCAGGACTCTGCAGCACGGGAGTGACTGTGACACAGAGCCCCGGACTGCTCTGTGGAATTGCTCCTGTCTCCCTGGTTTCCCGTGTGGACGGGCCGGGGAGGAAAGCTGACGGCACCCTCGTTCTCCGCAGGTCACTTCCAGCCCGCTGGGTGACACATCCTGTCTGCTGGCCTCTTCCCCCTCCAGGCTCTGGGGTGAGCAAGGCTGACAGCAGGTGAGACTTGCTACGACCCCAGCACAATCCCTGAGCCTGTGAAGTCCCACTTGTCCCCTGGGGGCCTCCTTGGGCCACGCGTGTAGGTAAAGGTCACAGACCGCGAGTCTGTCGTGAGCTCCCAGTCCTGTGAAAGTTGATTAAATACATTGTGGGGAAGTGAACCTTCCCTGCTTGGGGGCTCCACGGCCTCTGGGAGCCTGGCCCTCCGTGGAGGAGCTCCAGGGGCCTTCCCTCTGTCTGGGCTCTGGGAGCTGGAGTAGGGGGAGAGTCTGGGCTGGGGCCACCATAAGCCACTGGCCCCTGACTTCTTTTCTCTGGGCCTGTACACGGTGGTGGGACGCCAGGGGCTCCTTGGTCACTGCGCCATTTATGGGCGCCTCTGCCACTTGCCTCCTTCCCCTGCATCCCACCCTAGGGGCACATGACAGACAGTGAGGTGACTGCACACACAGTCACACCCCTGCTCGTTCCCCAGGGGGCGGTGAGCACTGTGAGTAGGGCTGTCCTCTCCTCCGGGGCAGGGGTGGACGGCCCTCGGCGGCCTCCATGCTCGTCACCTCACACCCTCAGACCTGGGAGTGCGCGGTCCTCCTCCTCACCGCTGCTCCAGAGTGTGAGAAGGACAGAGGACGGGTGACGCTCCCGGCCCACCTCAATCCCAGCTCCATCAGGGAGAGAAGGAGCTTCCAGGGCAGGCATCATCTATCCCCACCAAGACATGGGGGCAAGGTTTCTGCCACGTCTGGACTCTGGGCTCCCTCCTTATTCTGACATGTGAACTTGTCTCTGACACTTTCTGGAGCCTGAGGGGAATTTCAGCCTCTGCAGACCCCTCCCCTACAGTCCCACAAGTTCAGGGTAGAGAGAGAGCAGGAGAGGACTGAGCCGGTTCCTGAGAAGGGGGAGGTCTTTAGGTTTAGTTCACCTTGACACGTCCTGAATGCTGTTGCTTGTTTCTGTAATGCTGCTATTGTGGAAACTTAAATGCAGTGAGGGAATTGAGGTGAGGATGGGTATTCCACGCTGGGATCAACCTCCCTCCATGGCCCCATCCCATCTGGAAGCCAAAGCAGGCACCTGGGAAGAGTGGACCCTGATCCCTTCCCTTCCCCCCAGCAGGGCACAGACAGAGGCCACCACCTCTCATGAGAAGAAACATTTATTTTGGGAAACAAAAATTGTGGTAGGAAGAAGCCATTAACACATAGACAATGTGTTAACATGAGAAGAAACAGGTTTTCTTTTTATGAACTGCACTTTTTCTTGCACTGCTTTCCTACCGGGAGAGGCATGAGAAGCACGCTCTGGTTGACCAGAGGGAACACAGATGGCGCAGGTGGCCTGAGTCACCTGCCACCCTTGGTCTGTGCTGGCAGGGTCTGACTGGGGACTCCAGTTCCCTGGGTGGGAAGGCCAACTTGTCGCCCCTGCCTCTGGTATGCTTGCTGTTGTTAAGGTAGCTGTGGTCCTTGCGGGTGGCTTGGTGACTGTAGGCTGTATCTTTCAACACTCTTCTCTGTTCTGAAGAGGAGAGAACCCTGTGGTAGTGGGAATGCCCCTCTGCTGGGGCCTGGAGCTGTTCTGGGTGCTGATTTAACTCTGAGGCACAGAGTCCTTGGTGAAGCCCCAGTTTGTCTACTAGGGCCTGTCCAACAGCTGTTCCAATCGCCCGAGGATCAATAGCCCTGCTCTCTACAACAGATTTGCCTTTGATTGGCTCCTGGTGGTGAGCAGTGGCTGATACAGGCTTGCCTTTTTGAAGGGATTCTTCTGTTCCTTTGCCTTTTTTATTGCGGCTAAGATACTGCAGAAAGCGCCTTGTCCATTTTTTGCTTTCTGGTGAAAGCTCTCTCTTCTCTGGCGAGAGCTGGGGGTGTTTGCTCCCAAGGGACTCTCCTCTTTCCCTGACCTGAGAAGTGTGGCTCATCCCACTTGCTTGAGAAGCCTTTAGTGCTGAAGACCTTTCTTCATATTCTCCCGGTTTGGGCCTCCAGTCGTCCTCCCTCTCATCAGTTGGGGCAAACATCTTGCTCTGGCTGTTCATTTCTTCATCCTCTTCTGGTTTGAGCCTCTCACAGACCTCCCCATCATCAGTTGAGGCAAACTGGCCCTTACACGGGTCCCTAACCTTTGCTTTCCTGGGTTCCTGTTGTCCCTGGTTGCTTCTCGTTTCTTCGTGTTCTCCTGGTTGCAGTCTCCTAACGCTCCTGCACTCCTCAGCTGGGGCAAGCGTCTCGCTCTGGCTTCTTGTTTCTTCATGCTGTCCTGGTTGGGGCTTCGTGAAACCCCTCCACTCCTCAGCTGATGCGAGCACCTCCGTCTGGTCCTTCATTTCTTCATGCTCTTTCGGTTGGGGCCCCTTAAAGTCCCTCCGCTCCTCAGTTGGGGCAGACATCTTGCTCTGGCTGTTCATTTCTTCATCCTCTTCTGGTTTGAGCCTCTCACAGACCACCCCCTCATCAGCTGAGGAAAACTGGCCCTTACACGGGTCCCTAATTTTTGGTTTCCTGGGTTCCTCTTGTCCCTGGCTGCTCCTCATTTCTTCATGCTTTCCAGGTTGGAGCCTCTTAGCGCCCCTCCGCTCCTCGGTTGGGACAGACATCTCGCTCTGGCTCTTGAATGAGTCCGTACGTGTCGGGTTTCTGAACTCCCGCGGCCCCCGGCTGCTCCGTTCACTCGCGTTGAGGTCACATGGCACCGCCTGGAACGCGGGCGCGTCCTCACTGGCACGTTCCCTCTGGGAACCGGAAAGAGACCTATGAGAAGCCAAGGTGTCTGCAGGAAGGAGCACATCCGCGTGAGAGTCTTGAAGGAGCTCCCCAGTGGCACGGCCTTGAGCCACCTGTGTTTTAAGGCATGGCTCCTTTGGATGTTGGGCAACTGACTTTGTTGGTAGTGACAGGGTTTTCCTAGCGGCTGGAAACCCCAAGACAGTCCCATTCTCCCAGCTTCTGCCCATGAGGTTGACTGTGGGCATCTGATAAGGCAGTCTGCCCTCCTGTCCAGTCAGAGGAGGGGCCTCTGAGGGCCCATAGCTGTCACCAGGTGAAGTCTTTCCCAGGGCCCTCTGGATTTCTGTATGCTCAGGTGAGGGAACAGGGAGGGGACTCACCAGGGTGGGAACTGTTGCTTTTGTTATCACTTTCATTCCCTGATGGGGCTGAGGTTTTCCCAAGAACTTATTAGCAAAGTTGGCTTTTGAGTGTGCCCCAGATTGCCAGGTGGCAGAGGGGGAAAAGGTGGACCTTGGAGAGGACAAGGGTTGAGCCCCACATGGCTTGAGATTTATGGGCTCAAAGGCCTGTTTGGGTAGGCCCCACCTGTGCCTTACCCACCACCTTATAATATGTGCTTCCAGCATCTGCCGAATGCTTGGACTGAGGAAGGAAAGCATACGGGAGGAGTTTACACAGGGTTTCCAAGACTTCAAGGGTGCTAGATTTCTGATTCCCTCGTGAGGGTGGGGCTTAGGAAAAACACAGTTGGCAGCAAGGCAGGATTCACGCACAATCACAGGGATCAAACCTTGGTTAATCTGCGTCGACTTTGTGCTCAAATGGGCTTTCAAGATTTCTTCTAGATGTTTCTTCTCTGGGCTACTGGGTAAACAGTTTCCAGAGTCACTCATCAAGGGCCTCATCAGGTATCTTTCAGACTCCTTTTCAGAGTTTCTTTGCAGAAACTTCCCTGGGAGCCTGGCCCTGGAGGAAGCTTTTGAGATCCTCCTCAGACATGGCCTTAGACCCTTGCCGAAATCCTTCCCTGGTTGAAATTGCATTTGACCCTTCCTATGGGATCTCCTAGGGCGCCTGGACCTTATCTTCTGTGGGTCCAGTCTCCTTTTGCCTGTAAAAGCAGAGGGCTGCCAGGGTCCCTGCTTGTCCTGTGCCTGATAAGTCCTTAAAACTTGGCACTGAGAGGAACTCAATTCCAGAGACAGAGACAGGTGGATACTGAGGCACAGGCCCCTCTTGGTTTGATCTTTGATGAGCCTCTTTTGAAGATGTTGCTTCTGGAGATCAGGGCCAATTAAGTCCTCATGATGAATAGAAACTGACCTTTGGGCCTGAGAGCGCCCCCTCTCTTGGGGAAGGTTGAGACTGAGTTGGCTAAAGCCTTTCTGAGATCTTTTGACCACAGAGGATGAAGGCTTCCCACTTTTCAGTTGCTTCTGCAACAAGGGGCATTTCAGACATTGAGTTTCAGTTGGGATAAAATATGGTGTCTTGTTCTGAAATGTAGGACAGTCTAGTCCACAGGTACTCATCTGGGGTGGAGAATAAGGTGGTCTGAATGGGAGAGAAGATGGGAGGTAGGGCTGGGCCTGGATCTGAGCCAGAGGTGGGGACTGGCACGGAGGCAAGGTTTGAGTGAAAGGCTGGGGTGGGACCCCCGGGCAGGGCAAGACTGCGGCCTGGGAAGGGCCTAAAGGTATTCTAGGTTGAATTGAAACTGGAAAGCCATTAGAAACTCCACTGAATAAAACAAAGGGTGCCTGCTGTTGAGTAGAGCTCCTAGTAGCCACCAGGGGCTCGCTGTGCAGAGAGAGGTGACCCCAGTAGAGCTGGGTGTATGTCAGTTCCAAGTGGTCCCTCAAGACCTCGGAGTGTAAGAGCTGCCGAGGACCGGGTAGCTGCTCTGTTTTGTCTTTCCTGTTCCAGAAAGATTGAGGGGTTGTGTTGTCCTGCTCAGCACCCAGCGATTTCCACACATTCCCTAAAGTGTTCAGGTGGTAGTCTGAGCTCATTTGTTCCGAGAATGACCCATCCTTTTCTTTCCCCTTATAAATCTTTAGTTCTACTTTCATGGTGATTAGAATCTCCAGCACCTTCTGGACTTCAGGGTTGACAAGTGAGGGGCTACCAGTTTCTACCTGCTTGTCTGTGGGCTCTTCCTGGAAGGGGGCCCCTGGTGGCTGTTGGGACAGGTGTTCTTGCCGGGACTCACTCTGTGATGAGGTGGGGAAGAACAAGGCCTTGGTAGTCTTCCACCAGAAGGACAGGAACAAAATGGGATAGCATGCGAGGCCAAGACTCAAGATGGCTGCGATGGTAGATGCCAAAAAAGAGTTACCTGGAGGTGAGCTCTTGGTAACAGTGCCAAGGGTGATTTTCTTCAAGTTGGATTGGTCTTGAGGTTCTTTTGACAGGGTGGAGGCCACAGGTAAAGAACCCTGGGTCAGAGGAGCCAGGGCAGCTGATGGGCACGTGGCAGGAACAGCCTCTTCTGCAGGTTCCCTGCAGGGCGGGTGGGCTCCAGCAGACGCTGCTCTGCACACCTCACCAGGGGGGTCTTGATAGGAGAGCTGATGAGAGCTGCCCTTGTCAGGGAGCCTGCCCAGGTGGCTTCAGGAGACATGAGGCACAAGCTGCAGCCAGGAGCGCCCAGGGCCAGGAGGGCTGGGCAGGCCAGGCAGGGGTGGGCACCTGTGGCCCACGGCCCTCCACGGCCCCCATGCTGACTTCACAGTGCTCCTGCTGTCCCTTACCCCAGGGCTTTGGCCGTACCCCACCCTCAGCGCTCCCCCTCCCAGCTCAGCCCCAGGCTGCCTGCAGCCCAGGTGTCACACCATAGGCTTTGGGTGGAAGAAGAACCCAGGAGAGAAGGGGAAAATTCTTTACCTTTGTAGACGTGAAGTCAGGGCCCGAACCTCTTCCAGGCAATCTCTGAAAACTGGAAAACAGCAGACTGGGTCATGGTGGTGAAGGCAAGGGCTTAGGGGGTCTTACAGGAGGCTAAGTGCTGTGTCCCTTTAAGGGGACACCATTGGGAGATTGGAGCCCGAGCACCAGCGTCCAGGGCCACATGATCCCTGACAGTGATGGCGAAGCTCATGAAAGGGTTTATCATTTACAAAGTACTTCCATATCCATTACCCCTTGCTGCCCTCCCATCCTCCCTGTGGGGGACAATGGGCAGGGGTCACATCACAGAGGAATCTGAGCAAAGTTAAACAACTTGTCCACGGTCGGACCTGGAGGTCCCACCTCCCAATCCAGGCGCTATTGGTCCACTGTAGCCCACACACCCCTGCTGGGCCACACCCTTTTCCGGGCCCCTTACTGCTTCATTGTGCACATGGACTCTGGGAAGTATCTGGGTTCTGCTCTCCTTCCCAGGAACCTCCCTGAGGGTTCTGTTTCTTGAGGCACAGGCCCTGCCACTGGCCTCCTCGGAGCCTGTGGAGTGGGCCCTCAGGGCTGGGAGAGATGGGGCCCAACCCTCGGGGCACACAGGGCTGGATGGCACAACTTACCTTTCAAAGCTCTGTTTTTCATCTTAACCTTGCGTTTCCCCCTCCACTCCGTCTGATGCTGAGAGACAGAAAAAACGAGGACCTGGGACCCAATTCTCACTCTCCCCTCTCTAGACAAGCATCAGACACTCAGTGTCCATACATAATAGGACTTTTTACATTTAACTAACAGAGCTCTGTGGTTTTTCTTTCCTTTCACTCATTTTTAAAGAGGATAAAAATATTTTCTGTTTTCCTTCTCTGTGAAGAACATAAAGAAGGATTTTCAATGTGAGATTCACCCTGGATTTCTTTTGTCACTGTTCCTCTGCTCAAGAAACACACACGTTCTCTGAACTACGGGTTCATCTGAGCTCCAGCAGGTGGGTCTCTGCTTCCCGAGGCCAGGGCCACTCCAACCCCCGCTCTGAGGCTCTTAGGGCCTCAGCACTGCCAGCAGATCAGCCCTCATCCGAGACACGTGTTCACAGCTGGTGATCCATTGCTCATGGGCCTGTCCTCTGGCTGAGATTGAACTCAGTATCCAGTCCTCGACCTCTGGTCACTGTGTGTGAGATTTGCCCTGGAGCCCTCTACCACACCTGGACAACTGGTCTGAGATCTTTGGATACAAATCCTAGTGTTCACTCTATCCCCTGCCCAGGCTGGCTTGCCCTTAGAGGGATGACGTCCTATTGTTAGGAGTAGATGTCCTATTCTTTCCCATTTCAGGAGTCTCTGAAGTTGATTCAGAAAAGTGGAAATAATAATAGAAAAGAAGGGAGAAGCATGTGCTTGTGGGTCTGGCCCAAGGGTTCCTTACCTTCGTGATGTTTCCATGTTTCCTAGGAGGTGGTGAAGATAGATTATTCTGGAGGTAGGAGACTAACAGGAAATAGAGCCCCAGTCCACACAGAAAGCCAAGGATGGTGGCACTCGCCCAGGAAGTGCGACTGGAGTACAGCCAAGTATCAAAAGTGCTTTTCAGAGAAAAGAGAGGATTCTCCATCATCTGAATCACATTGCTGGCTTCAGGCAACTGAGCACAGGATGTGTACTTGGGGACTGATGTCCTAGGCCTACATCATAGAGCTGTGGTCTAGTCACAAAGGGCTCTTGAGGGTGGAGGAGGGAGTAATAGAGGAGGAGGCTGGACCACGGCCCCTCCCCACCATCCGCCCCACAGCTCTATCCCTCCACCCTCATGGGTCTTCTAGACCTTAGTCAATTTTCTATTCATTACACCTGGAAATCACATTTTTTCCTGGTTCCTCAGATCTCTTGGGGATTTCGAAAGATTCCCTTTCTCTCCTATTGAATCATTACTTATTTCAGCAGAAGCTGAAGATACAATAGGAAGGCCATTAATATACAGTACACTTTTTGCTTCCCTTTCCAATTTTAGTGATTCTGGAATCATCATTTAATGTTGTGATAATATTCAATTGAGAAACTTAAGTTTTCTGTTTTTTGACAAATAATTTGAGCCCTCAACAAACAAAAGTTTTGTTTTTTTTTTTATTAAATCAAGTGGTCTGCGGATTATCCAGTTCATTTGGATAATACCCGCCATAGGTATGGATCTCTTTCTAATTAATGTTGTCTGGAGAGAAAGATGAAAACAGCTTTTTACAATTTAAATGTCATTGGTCTCCTGTCAGAATACGTTTTTATTGTGCTTTATCATACAAGATGGTACATTTCCCTACTACTTCCTCAGCATCTGTCAGGTATATTAGGAAATGGGTTTTTTCCTCAGGTAATTGCTCAAATCTATAAGATGGTTTTAGGTCTACTCTCTCTGACCTGTTTTGACCTTTAAACCTCTTCGAGTCCTAGATGCACGTTGCATCTCTTTCTAAGATCCTGGGAGGTGTGGCCATTTGAAAAGCCTTCACTTTTTATCGCCATTGATATTTACTGTTATACCTCTCTGCGAGGGCTGCTTGATGGGGGTGTCACATGAACATTCCCCCTGCTTGTTTTCTGTGCTTTATGGGAGTAATGTGAGCTTTCTGTTTTAGATAATTTACTATGTTCTCCACTGTGGACAAAGCAGGGAGTGAGCATATTGCTGTAAGGCAAAACAGCATGATTGATAAGGTGGGTGTAAAACAAGCCAAGAGTCGTGGTCCTCATGTGTGTAATAGGTTCCATCAAGTGAGGGACAAGTGGAAGTGATGCAAAGAGAGAGAATGGAAATGAAACTAAGAAATAATCTGTCCATTTTTATTTTCTTCAATGTCACCAGCCTGGATGAAAAGACTTCAAAGCACATAGAACCAATGAGTCAAAAATTATATTGTAATTATACATCCATTATTTTCATGTGAGTTCTTAGATCATGTTTTACCAGGTATTTTTCTGAAACATTTTTCTGAATAAATGGAAAGGTGTTCCTGATAGGCAGGAAAGGCAGATATCAACATTTCACAATTGACTTCAGAGATGTAGAGAGCTGGAAAGAGTGTTGTTGGAAATTAATGACTTTTTTCAAACCCTTCCTAAAACTGAGGTTGCAGGACAAGCAACCAACAGGAACTCTAGAGAGTGACAGGCACCTGCAGGGAGAAACAGCAACTTGACATTCATTTACTTAAAACAGACACAGACTGAATGAATTATAAGCCCAGAGATTAAACTAGACAATTTTAACAAATTGAGCAACAAAACAAACAACCAAATACCGAATTATAAACCAAAGAATAAAATAAATGTCCATGAGTCCATACTTATATAAATAAATCATTGACCAGAAAAATAAATTACAGAAAAATTACAAATAATATATAAAGATATTTAGATATTCCTGCCTCCAAGAAGTGGAGTTTTATTTTGATCATGTATTGGGTTTAGTGGTGGGTTTCTAGCTAACAGAGATTTGAGAGAGAAAAAGAATAACTTTACAGTGAATAAACCTGGCAGGTACCACCTAAGTCTAGTGGTCCTGATAACATCCTCAATTATAAGTCATCTTGAAATCATGTACCCTCTGATATGATGCATAAGAAAAGCATTCACCTCTGTACTATGCTTCCCCCAAACCCATAACCCAAGTCTAATCATGAGAAAATATCAGAAAAAAGCAAAATGAGAGATATGCAAACTTGAAAAAGTCATGAAAGTCAAGAAAAGACTGAGAAGCTCTCACAGATTGAGGATGACTAGGCAGATAGATAACTAAATGCAACATGTTCTTATTTGGATCTGGATCAGACAAAGGACATTAATGGAAAGACTTGGTGAAAGTAGAATGAAGTCTGCAGTTTACTTAATAGTGTAGTACCAATGTTAATTTCTTAGTATTAACAACTGTACTGTGGTTATATAAGATGTTAACATTAAGAGAAGCAGTTTCCAGAAGTCATCACTCCTATCCTTACGATAAGGAAAATCTGGAAAAACTGGAAATCAACAATTCTTTCCCATTTCAGGAGTCTCTGTAGGTGATTCAGAAAAGTGGAAATAATAATAGAAAAGAAGGGAGAAGCATGTGCTTGTGGGTCTGGCCCAAGGGTTCCTTACCTTCGTGATGTTTCCATGTTTCCTAGGAGGTGGTGAAGATAGATTATTCTGGAGGTAGGAGACTAACAGGAAATAGAGCCCCAGTCCACACAGAAAGCCAAGGATGGTGGCACTCGCCCAGGAAGTGCGACTGGAGTACAGCCAAGTATCAAAAGTGCTTTTCAGAGAAAAGAGAGGATTCTCCATCATCTGAATCACATTGCTGGCTTCAGGCAACTGAGCACAGGATGTGTACTTGGGGACTGATGTCCTAGGCCTACATCATAGAGCTGTGGTCTGGTCACAAAGGGCTCCTGAGGGTGGGGGAGGGAGTAATAGAGGAGGAGGCTGGACCACGGCCCCTCCCCACCATCCGCCCCACAGCTCTATCCCTCCACCCTCATGGGTCTTCTAGACCTTAGTCAATTTTCTATCCATTCCACCTGGAAATCACATTTTTCCTGGTTCCTCAGATCTCTTGGGAATCTCGGCTTGAACCCACCATTTTCATAGCCTTTGAAACTCTGAAATTCTCCCAGGATTTTGGCTGTTTCCCAACGATTTTAACTCTCAGAATCTCCTTTGTTCACAATTCCATCGTTTTTTCATCTCGCATATTTACATTTAAGTTGTATCAATACTTTCTCAGCAAATTTCAGTTATACAATACAGTATTATCAACTCTGGTCACCATGTTGTACATTAGATCCTAAGACTTTCATCTCATACAAAGTTTGTACCCTGTTGCCACCCTCTCCTTATTTCCCCCAACCCTAGCCCTTGGCAAACACTCCTCTGTTTCTATGAGTTTGACTTTTTTCTGTGTGGATTCTGTATATAATTGATAATAGGCAGTATTTGCCTTTCTCTGTCTGGCTTTCACTTAGCATGATGTCCTCTAGATTCATCCACATTGTTGCAAATATGAACACCACTTTTCCCATATAATAAGTTTTTTACTTTCATCAACCCAGAAATAGAACTTTTTTTATACTTATTTAATTTTGAATATTTAATTTGTTATAGTTTCCATCCACCTTTGCCGACTTCACTCAGAATAATTAACACAAAAATTCAAACTAATGATGATTATTTCAAATTTACAAAACCAAGTATAACAAAAAGATAAGTAATTTAACCTCTAAATGATATGTTTTGTGTTAGTAACATTATATACTTCTGAAGTTAGAAAAGCTTCACAAAAACTGTACACACACACACACACACACACACACACAATTTTGACAGACGAATGCAGTATATTCAAATCCAAAAATTAAGCATGTCCTCATTTTCTCTAAATCTTTTGTATATTGTCTTGACCACATTTCTTCTCACTCTGCCCAAAATAGACAGTCTCCATTCTCCAGAGTTTAGAAACATGTGTGGAACACCCAGAAGTCAGAAATGGGTTAGGTGAGCTTAGGTTCTCATCTTTAGAGTAGACACTGGGACTGGAGGACCAAGGCCTGGGTTAAAGTCATCTACAGTAGCCTTTTCTGATATCCCTAGTGTGTTCTACACATATTCTCTTTTTCATAATACACCTTGCCTTCCCCCTCCTACCCTACCCTCTCCAGACCCTGGAGCTTCGAGTCTTGCCTGTACCTTATAGAGAGGGCACTTTGAGTCTTATAGGAAATCCCCTATGACATCATTGGACATCCCTTTTGGCAGGTGGAATTGGGTATTCACTTAGGGATTGTACTTTTTAATCACTAGCTGGTTAATTTTTCTTAATATGTGAAATATTTATTTGGCTATACTGTCATGAATGTACATGTTCAAGAACATGTCTCTAGCATCTACTGTTGCTTTTATTACAGTCTCTTCACCCTTTATGATATTGTCACTGGGGCATGACAGTCCTCAGTGTGAACAACTAGGGCACCTGAGGAGCATGGAGGTCCCTAATTTAGACAACTAGAATCAATGGAGATCATGGTGGGTCCTGATTTCTGCTTCATTTGCAGGGGGACTTATGACTGAAATGTGAGTCTCATCTTGACCTAGAAAATCAGGCTTGGGCATGCAAAGAATCACCTTCCAATATGATTCTGTGAGATAATGGAAAATATATATTGGTCTCTGCCACCAGTGCCTGGCACAGAGCTCCTGAAGCTCTTGTGATTTCCTGGGTGATAGGAGTGTCTTTTTTTTTAAATTAATTTTTATTGGGTTATAGTTGATTTGCAATGTTGTATTAGCTTCTGCTGTACAGTAAGGTGAATCAGTTATACATAGACATATACACACTCTTTTTTAGATTCTTTTCCCATATAGGTCATTACAGAGTATCGAGTAGAGTTCCCTGTGCTATACAGTAGGTCGTTATTAGTTATCTATTTTATATAAAAGTGTCTTTTTGTGATAGGGATGGGGCAGGCACGTGGCTATGAGCGAGCAACCATCAGCAGTCCCACTCAGCCACTGGTTGGCTTTGCAGTGGGCCCCTCCCCCTCCCCTTCCTCTGTTTAAAAGGAGCCTGAATTCAGACTGGAGGAAGATGGTTCTTTGAGACACTAGTCTACCATCTTCTCAATCTGCTGGCTTTCTGAACAAAGTCATTATTCCTTACCCCAACACCTCGTCTCCTGATGTACTGGTCTGTCGTGCAGCGAGCAGAGTGAGCTTGGGCTTGGTTTCATTTTGCTCTCGTGAGGTGACTCTGGGTGGGCTCCTGGATGGCTCCTGGGTGAGGGCTGGTCACCAGAAAGACCAAGCCATGATGCAGGCTTGACCTTTTTAGCCCCACCCCACTATTCTCTTGAGAAGGGAGAAGGGCTAAAAAGGGAGTTAATGACTGATCACATGCCTACATGAGGAAGTTTCGGTAAAAATCCCTAAAGCACAGGATTTGGAGAGTTTCCAGGTGGGTGAATACATCCACATTCTGGGAGGGTGACACACCCCAACACTGCGGGGACAGAAGCCCCTGAGTTTGCGACCTTCTCAGATATCATCCTATGTATCTCTTCATCTGAATGTTCATCTATATCTTTTCTCATATCCTTCGATAAACTGGTAAATATAAGTATTTCCCTGAATTCTGTGAGCCACTTTGGCCAATTAATGGAACCCGAGGAGGGGGTCTTGGGCATCATTTCCTGAGTACAAATTATTGATTCTCTGAACCCTTTTGTACACATGAGTGCTTAGATATTCACCTTTGTAGGTATTAGACAGTTACACATACAAACACTTACAGATTATGGAAAGATGATTTTTTACTTGATAAAAAGATAATCTTGGTTATACCAAAAGAGGTCTTGTATAAGTTGTTCTTATTACCCTAAGCTAGTATATTTATTTCCAATTTATGCATATTTTGATCACAGAATAATTTGTTGCATAGTTAACTCTCTTAGTAGTCACCAAAATCATGTTTAATGTCTTCCTCAAGAGATAAGACAACTTTATACTTAACAAGTCAAACAAAGGTCTCTTTCTGGAGCTGGGACTGAAATTCAAGTCTGCTACTTTATTGCCTCTTCTCATCAAATGATGTAGGAACAAATTAAGAAAAATATAGAAGAATGTCAAGTAAGATAGTGGGTATACTGTGAGTTATTTTATTTACTTCGTATTTAAAAACACATAACACTTGTGAAGCGTCAGGTATGGTTCCATTTAAAATACTGACCATTTAATAGTTTAATAGTTTATGTGTGACATAAATAATGTATATCTGTGGGATCTAACACAAAAAAAGAGCATCACAAGCATGTCTGAAAATAGAATTGCTCTTAGCAATGTCAGACCATAACTGTGCAGTTTGTCAAGGTGTTCTTACTATGAAATTCCCAGTGTATCACTTTTCACTGAAACTTCTGATGATATGCATTTCAACCCTACTTTGCTGTTTTGATCAAGGTTTTCCTTCTTTCTACACTTTTACAACAGTACTGTAACATCGTAAGCATGATTCAAAGTGTAGTTCTTTAAAAACTTCCTTTAAGAGAAGTTTAGAGAATCCTGCAAAGTACATTTCTCCACATGTATCATCCTACTTCTGTCAAACCACTTAGCATTTGCTTGATAGCGGAATCATCTATGGATATGTCTGACTTTTCTCCTAGATAGCAAATTTCTGGAGAGCAGGGACAGTTTTGGGCAGATTCAAGCAACATGGAGAAACCCTGAGATTCTGTGGGCCCAGGCGTCCCTCTTGCATGCAAGGCCTAGGTAGGATTTGAGCCGGGTGACTTGCCCAAGATCATATGTCTAGTTTGTGGCAGAAATAGGCCTATCACACAGTCCCTTGACTCTTAGTCCTGTATTTTTATACCACACAGCTCAAGCCAACTGTGACCTGATTGTCCTTGTATAATGAAGATGGCCTTCCAATAAGCCAATAAGTAGATATTGGGCACTAAAATATGCCTAACATAGCAGCATGGGACTAAGGAGGAAATAAAAGAAAACTAATAAGAACCATCATGTATTTATTATTATGCCACCAAATAGAATTTTTTAGCCTTCATCCTTATAGTAAAGTACCAGTTTGGGGAAATAGCCCACTACCTTTGCTCATTTATGCACCGCAGATGATATGAATTGTCATTGGATCTGAAGACAATGTATGTGTTGACTTTAGTATCACAGATCTTATCTTCACTGTGCTATATTTTGCTTATGATCTGTTTATGAATTATGCATCTATGTTTATGAGGGAGATTGTGGTTCTTCCTGAAATGAAAGGTTCCTGGTCTTATTAACAGCTATGCCACGACCTCCACCATAGTCTTCCAGTTTGCCTGTTTCTTTGGTCTCAGCATTCTCTGCTATGACACACAATGCTAATGTCTGGATTGCGACGCATGTAAATTCCAGCAAGGTGGAAGGAATGAAAGAGGATGAGAGAAATCTAGCACTGCCAGAAATTAAGAAGTGAAAAATCTTGGGGAAATGGGAATGGACACAAAAACCATTAAAGAGAGTTTATTTCATGAAGACAAGGTTGTTTTCACATTCAAAAAAATCAATCATTATTACACATCATATTTATAGGATAAAGGAGGAAAGTCCAATGATCACCTTAGTAGATGCAGAAAAAGAATTTGGTGTAACCCAGTATGTTAAATGACTTATTTTTCTATTGCATCATATTCTTGACAATCCTAATGTTGTTTCTTGTATTTCACAAACTCTAAAACCTAATCCTGCTCAGTACTTTTCTAGGCTTACATGTATATTTCTTATGAAACCTTTAGGGCATGTGTTTAGAATGTAAATCAATAAGAAAACTCTTCCAGAAAACCTAATCCAACTAGGATAGTGTGTATAGTAGAGAGGAACCCTCGTGTTAAATAAAGACCCCTCCCCTAAAAAATTAAGCAGTATTATATTGGATTATTTCCCTGACCTATGTGATGATTTTTATCTCTGTAATAAAAGAAGCCATAAGTATAGGAAGTGCCTGCTGCTCAGTTATTAAGGTGAATTTCAGAAAGATTCCCTTTCTCTCCTATTGAATCATTACTTATTTCAGCAGAAGCTGAAGATACAATAGGAAGGCCATTAATATGCAGTACACTTTTTGCTTCCCTTTCCAATTTTAGTGTTTCTGGAGTCATCCTTTAATGTTGTGATAATATTCAATTGAGAAACTTAAGTTTTCTGTTTTTTGACAAATAATTTGAGCCCTCAACAAACAAAAGTTTTGTTTTTTTTTTTATTAAATCAAGTGGTCTGCGGATTATCCAGTTCATTTGGATAATACCCGCCATAGGTATGGATCTCTTTCTAATTAATGTTGTCTGGAGAGAAAGATGAAAACAGCTTTTTACAATTTAAATGTCATTGGTCTCCTGTCAGAATACGTTTTTATTGTGCTTTATCATACAAGATGGTACATTTCCCTACTACTTCCTCAGCATCTGTCAGGTATATTAGGAAATGGGTTTTTTCCTCAGGTAATTGCTCAAATCTATAAGATGGTTTTAGGTCTACTCTCTCTGACCTGTTTTGACCTTTAAACCTCTTCGAGTCCTAGATGCACGTTGCATCTCTTTCTAAGATCCTGGGAGGTGTGGCCATTTGAAAAGCCTTCACTTTTTATCGCCATTGATATTTACTGTTATACCTCTCTGCGAGGGCTGCTTGATGGGGGTGTCACATGAACATTCCCCCTGCTTGTTTTCTGTGCTTTATGGGAGTAATGTGAGCTTTCTGTTTTAGATAATTTACTATGTTCTCCACTGTGGACAAAGCAGGGAGTGAGCATATTGCTGTAAGGCAAAACAGCATGATTGATAAGGTGGGTGTAAAACAAGCCAAGAGTCGTGGTCCTCATGTGTGTAATAGGTTCCATCAAGTGAGGGACAAATGGAAGTGATGCAAAGAGAGAGAATGGAAATGAAACTAAGAAATAATCTGTCCATTTTTATTTTCTTCAATGTCACCAGCCTGGATGAAAAGACTTCAAAGCACATAGAACCAATGAGTCAAAAATTATATTGTAATTATACATCCATTATTTTCATGTGAGTTCTTAGATCATGTTTTACCAGGTATTTTTCTGAAACATTTTTCTGAATAAATGGAAAGGTGTTCCTGATAGGCAGGAAAGGCAGATATCAACATTTCACAATTGACTTCAGAGATGTAGAGAGCTGGAAAGAGTGTTGTTGGAAATTAATGACTTTTTTCAAACCCTTCCTAAAACTGAGGTTGCAGGACAAGCAACCAACAGGAACTCTAGAGAGTGACAGGCACCTGCAGGGAGAAACAGCAACTTGACATTCATTTACTTAAAACAGACACAGACTGAATGAATTATAAGCCCAGAGATTAAACTAGACAATTTTAACAAATTGAGCAACAAAACAAACAACCAAATACCGAATTATAAACCAAAGAATAAAATAAATGTCCATGAGTCCATACTTATATAAATAAATCATTGACCAGAAAAATAAATTACAGAAAAATTACAAATAATATATAAAGATATTTAGATATTCCTGCCTCCAAGAAGTGGAGTTTTATTTTGATCATGTATTGGGTTTAGTGGTGGGTTTCTAGCTAACAGAGATTTGAGAGAGAAAAAGAATAACTTTACAGTGAATAAACCTGGCAGGTACCACCTAAGTCTAGTGGTCCTGATAACATCCTCAATTATAAGTCATCTTGAAATCATGTACCCTCTGATATGAGGCATAAGAAAAGCATTCACCTCTGTACTATGCTTCCCCCAAACCCATAACCCAAGTCTAATCATGAGAAAATATCAGAAAAAAGCAAAATGAGAGATATGCAAACTTGAAAAAGTCATGAAAGTCAAGAAAAGACTGAGAAGCTCTCACAGATTGAGGATGACTAGGCAGATAGATAACTAAATGCAACATGTTCTTATTTGGATCCGGAACAGACAAAGGACATTAGTGGAAAGACTTGGTGAAAGTAGAATGAAGTCTGCAGTTTACTTAATAGTGTAGTACCAATGTTAATTTCTTAGTATTAACAACTGTACTATGGTTATATAAGATGTTAACATTAAGAGAAGCAGTTTCCAGAAGTCATCACTCCTATCCTTACGATAAGGAAAATCTGGAAAAACTGGAAATCAGCAAGTTTTCATAGACTCATCAAAGAACTAAAGTTGCAAGGCTAATTGTCACCCCAAAATTTGGAGAGACAGGCACATCCAGAGAGATGTAGGAGCCAAGATCTGCTTACTTGCAGCAGGAGCCATAGACTAGCAGGATGACTTAAAAGGTAATTTTGACAAACTGCTGGAAGCCAAGGATGACTAGTTGAGAGGGAGAAAATCCTGGGAGCCAGACTCTTGGAGGGCATTACCTCCAGGAACCCCTGCAGGCTCTCATGGTGAGGATGGAGAGAGGTGCCCTGGTGGCTCTGGAGGGGGTGGGGACGAAGGGGTGGCAATGGAGCTTTCTATGTAGCAGAATCTTACTCTCCAGAGAAAGGACTTGGCCAGAGTGCAATTCTGAAATCTTATCCCAGCTAGAGGAAATAAATTCTCCCCCAATTCAGCCTTCTACATCCTTCCTTTCTCATGTGATGCGGTGTGTTGGGGGAACATGTCAGCAGGGGATAGGGCTTCAAGGAAATGCTGCAGCCAAGGGAAGGCGTAGGGGCAGGGGAAAGAGCCATATCCTTGGGGAGAGTCAGAAACAGTTGTGAAGGCCACACCCTCAAACAGAGTCCCACTAGAGACTGGGATTTACTGCAAGATTATAGAATGTTTTCCCTCCCGCACAGTTCACCCTCACACCCGCAGGCCTCCAGGATAGTTAAGAGTAGATCATAGGCTTCCCTGGTGGCGCAGTGGTTAAGACTCTGTGCTCCCAATTCAGGCGGCCCAGGTTTGATCCCTGGTCAGGGAACCAGATCCTGAATGCCACAACTAAAACCCGGCTCAGCCAAATAAATAAGTATTTAAAAAAAAAAAAAAAAAGAGGAGAGACAAAAACAAGGACATTAGAGGAATTTGAAGCCTTTGGCACCTATGTTACCACAAACATTAAAAACAGAGCAACTGACAAAGATCAGAAAATTATATCTACATAAAGGAGGAACTTCCAAGGAGAAATGAATGCTGGTAAAATGAAATCCTTGAGTTTTCTGCTTCTTAATCAATCTAAAAAATAACTTTTATCAGCCCTGGTGGCCTAAAGGATAACATATAACTGTTTTAAGGGACAATAGTAACAATGTGTTAAGGAATTATGGCACATGGATAAGTGAAATTAATGACAGCCACGTCACAAGGATGGGAGAAAAGAATTGGGAATACTATGTTATAAAGTTCCTGCACCCATCAAGTGGTGTAGTGTTATTTCAAGGTGGGATTAGATTATTTTAAAAATGCATATTGTAAACTCTAAGGAAACCATAAAAAATTTAAGGAGTATAACTTACACTCTTAAGTGAGGAGATAAAATGGAAACATTAGGGGAAACTGGGTACAAGGAACAGTCTGTACTATTTTTGCAACTTTGCTGTTATTCTAAAATTATTCCCAAAGTAGTAGTTTAATATGTTCCTTAAGTGTACTTGCTTAATTATGAAACTGTCTCAAATAAATTAATGGTGCATCTCTTGCCCTCAGTTCCTAATTTTTGAAAAGTAAAAAATCCTGGAAAAATTAGCACATTTAAGTCAGTTTCTCCACTCAGTAAGTGTTCCTTATAGCTACTAACATAATTAGGATTTTTACACAAGATCCCTTGCTTTTAAACAGCTGATTTCTCAGGCAACCAAAATTCCTCAGCCAAACTGTGTAACATGATGTGCTCCGGATTTGTACATGAGCCTATTTTCTCTGAGTCCATTCTTTCTTTAAATACCAAACTCATCCAGTATAAATTCCTATTAAAGCAAAGGCCAGCTTGTAAAAATAACGGTTCAATCAACCCACAGATCCCTCTCTGCCTCTGAGCACAGGACTATCTGAACAACTAACCCGAGATTTATAGCCTTCCAAATATTATTCCTCCCCCTCCACCCCTCCACCCCTCCACCTCACTTCCAGTATTAATGTCACTCATAAATCTCAGAGGATCATTTCACATGTTTAACGGCCTCATTTAATTTTTTTTCTTCTTACCAAACATGAACCTGGGTTCCTACAATACCAATTTAGCCAAGTCTCCAGACAAACTTGTTCCCTTTGACAGCTGGCGATACAAATTCTCATTCCAGCTGCTTCCACCAGCGTGCTCAGGTCTTTAAGCCCACCAGGTGGAGGTGGGAAGGTGGAAGGGGTGGACCCAGGCCCCCCACCCAGTCTTAGATTCTGCTTCCTCTGACCTCACTGGAAAGGTTCCTCTGCACCCCTTACAGTGTCTGTTGTGCACTACCGGGTGGAATTGAGGGAGAGAAGGACCGACTGTCAGCTCCCACATTTACTGAACGTGCCTTTTTCTGCAACATGTTTGACGAGCTGGTTGGGACCGCTCTGAGCAGCCAAGCCCCCCCCCCCCCCCCCCGCTGCCCCGCATCTGCCCCACTGAGGCCACCTACCCCGAATGTCTGCAAGTAACCAAAGGCCCTCCCCAGCGCCCAGAAATCCACAACCCCTAAGAAGACACTCTGTGTTAAATGAAAGTTTGAAGAGATATTTCTTTCCCCTTTGGAGTAACTCATAAAATGTTAGAAAAGAATCTAATCCTTAGTGAATTACATATGAGATTTTATTAGGACCCAAATATTGATATCGAGCATACTGTCTGATTTGAAAATTCTGGGACTACGATGTACATTTTTATTCTGTAACTTTAGGCCTTTGTATGTATTTGAGAATAAGCACTGTGCTTTACCCTCCCGCATGAGAATGCAGAGAGGGGAGAAGGGGCAGAGTCCAGTGGAGGAAGCTGACATCTTCACTCAGCAGGCATGTCCTGAACACCCACTATGCTTCAGATGCCCTTCCAGGAGCCTGGGGGATACATCAACAAAGGGAAGGAGGATCTCTGCCCTCGGGCTGGGAAGCAGACAAAAAACGAACACATCATCAATAGATCAAGTAGATGGTATGTTCAAAGGGAACATACCAAAGACAAAGTGTACAAAATGGGAAGTGGAACCCAGTAAGGGCACCAAGGAGAGATGTGAAGTGAACATAATTCAATTACTGTGGCCGCAATCAGGTATAAGCCAAGGGATGTGCCTCATTGGTCTGTAACAAAATAGAAGTTACGCACAACTAGAGAAAGCCTGCGCGCAGCAATGAAGACCCAATGCAGCCAAAAAAAAAAGTAAAAAAATAAAATAAAATAACACCAACAGGAAACAATCTGAAAAAATCCTTAAAGTGAGCCACTTTTCATGACAACTGGCCTGGTCTCTCCAACAAGCCAATATCATGCAGATATAAGGGGTTGGGAGGGCTAGTTTAGATAAAAACAGAATGCAATGCTTGGATCGTGGTTCTAAAAACCAACTAGAGCAGAGGTCCCCAACCCCTGGGCCGCAGACGGGTAGTGGTCCACAGCAGGAAACAGTTAGGAACCAGGCTGCACAGCAGGAGGTGAGCGGTTGGCAAGCGAGAGAAGCTTCATCTGCTTCTCCCCATCACTCGCGTTACCGCCTGAACCCCACCCACTGTCCATGGAAAAATTGTCTTCCACGGAACCCATCCCTGGGGCCTAAAAGGTTGGGGACGGCTGAACTATAGGACATGTTTGGGGTGGACAATTGGGGAAATTTGAATATGGACTGAGCATTAGATTATATCTGGAAATGATTCCTTATGAAGTATTCAGGGGTAAAGTGTCATGAAAGCTACAACCTATTTTATAATTGTTCAGAAAAAATACATACATAGCCTTATACTGGGGAGTCATAGCAGAAAAAACAAAATATTATAAGACTTGGGAACATGACAGTACTCTCAAATAGGCTTTGCTATAAATTCCAAAAAGCCTCTTCCTTGATGCTTTGTCTTAGTCAAACTATGTCTTTCCCCTCAAACTAGCACAGTGCTCTGCTCGGAGCAATTGCTCCACTATTTTTTGTTGAATTGAAAATGTTCAAAGACATTAGGCCACCTTTGGGCTAAATATGGCTTCAAAAAAAGAAGGGCTTCTTTTTCTTATAGAACAGGAAGTCTGGAGATAACAGTTGCCGATGTAGGTTCAGCTGCTCTGTGATGTACCCCGAGATCCCGGATCTTTCTGTCTCCCTGCTCCTCCATCCTTGGTGTGATGGATTTCAGATTCACATTTGCTGCCCCCTGTTTGGAGGTGGCTGCGGTGACCTTCAGTGCAAGAAGAAGGGGAAGCCTCCCATGGGACCTTCACTGACATATCTTTGGCCATAACTGCTCCCATGGCACACTGAGCTGCAAGGGAGTCTGGGAAACGAGCATTAAGCCATTCTTTTTAAATTTTTTATTGAAGTATAGTTGAATTACAGTGTTGTGTTAACTACTGCTGTACAGCAAAGTGACTCAGTTTTATAGATATATACATTCTTTTTCATATTCTTTTCTGTTATGGTTTATCACAGGATATTGAATATAGTTCCCTATGTTATATAGTAGGACCTTGTTGTTTATCCAAGTATTAAGCCATTCTAAACTCTCTTAGGGGCAAGCAAAGGAGTTGACTTTATGAATTGGGTTCTGGAGGAGCTAACAAACAAGTTTGCCCGCCAACTCTTTCCTACCCTATCGAAATGTATCTTCTAAGTAGATTTCTTTAGTAGGTATCCATACAGAAATTAAAGGAAAACAAAAATGGAAAAAAACCTAACTTGGAAAAATTACTGCATTTAGTATGGATGGAGCATTAATCCATTCCATAAACATTTCACAAGGCCCTGACTACGTACCAAGCACTGGGCTGAAATCCCTGGAGACAAGGATGACTGAAGGATGTCCCATATCCTTAGGAAGTTTACAGTACAACTGTGGAAACAGGCCTATAAATAGATAGTTACAATATAATGTGGGAAAGGTCCTGTAAAAGAAACACTAAACAGACAGTGACAAACTAGCACGGGGACTCAGAAACGTTTCAGAGAAAATACGGCACAAATGAAGGCCTGGTGGTGAGGATAGCTTGGCACCCCGAGGAGCTGTGAGCGGCTTTATGGACCAGTCTTGTGAGGGCTTGTGTGTGTTCTTCTAAGAACTTTCATTTCTTAGCTTTGCAGAAGATGTGCAAGACGTGGAGTCAAGAGTCTCCTTCTGGTTCTGCTGCTGACTAGCTGTGGGAGATCAAGTTTGAAATTTAACTCAGGGAGTCCCTTTATTTAGCACTGCAATCTTAGAACGGTTCCCATCCTGTAAGAACACTCGTGCTTTGTGTGCTGGTTCTTAACTGCGGAGCTGCCAATGGTGGTTGCAATTGTAGCCATCTGCTAGCACTTGGTAAATTTTTTTTGCAGAACAAGCCAGACATAACTCACTATGGCAAATTTGTACCTGGAAATCATGGAGATGTGATGGCAGACAAGCGCTGTGGTCTTGGAGGAGTCTCGCCAAACTGTGAAGTGAAACCTGCAGAATTTCCTGTGACAGCACTGACTTCCCAATGCCTAGCAGCACCAAAACCAACAACACCAGGAGGAAAACACTTTAAATCAGGAGATACTGAAATGACTTTGTATCTGCCAAATTCGGAGAGAGAGATTGCACGCTGCCATGGGTGCTCTAATTTCATTTAATTTTTTTTTTTTAATAGAAAGCCTTCACCTCTCCTTTTTTGGTCACTTAAGCTTTTCTTGCTGGTGGTTTAAAAATGTCTTTTATTCCATGACATTATAGGAAAGGCTCTTTTGGAGCCATAGTTTAGTTATAAATGACTCTTGCACAACTGTTTTTTATTTCCATTTTGTTTCACTGACTGAGAATGTAAATTGAACTTTAGTGCTATTGTGCTTTGTTCTGCCTCTCTTTGTGGAAATGTGTTCTGAATTAAAGCCCACGAATAAACCAGAGCCGTCCCAAATATTGCCCTTCAGCTTTTGACTAGCCTGAGAGCCAAGAAAAGATAGAGAATGTGGTTTTATGAGCCCCAGATGGCGTAGTGGGTGTCATGATGTCTTTATGTGGAGAGGTCATGGGTTCAGTCTCCATCTGGAGCCGTCTCAGAGCCACTTTGTATCCAGAGGAGTCAAGATGGGGTCTTGGGAAGGGGACGCAGTGCCCCCTCTACCTCCCCATGCGACCTTGATCAGGGTCCATCATCTGTGCCTTTGATGTAGAACAAAACGCTATCCTGAATGACTTCCCCACAATCACTGTCTCCACTGACTTTATCTTTGCTAGGACCCCATGTTAGCTTCTTCCCTGTTCATCACTGGGAAACTCACGGCATCCTCTCACTCACTCACTCCTGAAGCAAGTACAAAGGCTTAGAGAAATATTTTTCTGGTCATCCCTATGCTGTGGTCCTTGGAGAAAGAATAATTAAAAGAAAGTTTCTGAGACCATTTTCTGCTTCTCTCCAGAGCAGGCATAAATCCACACATAGTGATGGCATTTCATTTAGCTTTTGAATAGTACTGGTACAGTAAAGTCATAATTGATTTGTGGCCATGTTATTAATTCATATACCTTTTTTTTCATTTTCAATTTAAAATTTTAAAAATTGTGGTAAAGTACACATAACATAAAATTTACTATCTTAACCATTTTTTAAGTATATGGTTCTGTGGCATTAAGTACATTCACGTTGTTATGCTACTACCATCCCTCCACAGAACTCTTTTTATCTTGCAAAACTGCAACTCTGTCCCCATCAAACACTAACTCTGCATTCATCCCTCTCCCCCAGCCCCTGGCAACCTTAATTCATGTAGTTTTGCTAGACTTTTAGATATAAGCTGCAGGGAAATCATCCTCCCTTTTTCTCCCCCCAGCGTTCTGAGCTTAGCCCAGGAGCAAGGAATCTCTTCTCCTTCACTCCAGTCAGCACAAAGGAAGAGGCGAATTTCTCTGATGGGTGTTTGGGGGAAGCCGAGGGTTTCTGGATCATCCATGACTTTTGGAGGTAACAGGCTCTCCAGATCTGGTCATTGGGCTCTTCTGCCTTCTCAGGGGCTGTGGTGGCTCAGATCTGCCTGTGACTGGATGGGGCTGGGGGAGGATATTAAGAAAAAAGCCCTTAGAAAGTAAAGGAAAAACTCTTTTCTCCAATCCACTTTAACACTTGTAAAACTGGTATCCTGGTCACTGACTGTCTTATTTGTCAATTAGTTCAGAATTCAGGAGAAGAAAAGAGGGGTATTATTTGCTGCCCCCCAGCAATCTCAACACAAGCTTGAGAACATCATGCATGCCTTCCATTTTAAATTATGAACACATTTTAGTCAATTTGTTGGCATATCTTTGAAGATTCCTTAATTCGACTTTCTGTTCAAGTCATACGCCAGTCTTGGTGATCAAGAGCCAGTTCTCTTATTACTAATAACTGGCACCTTTCCATTTTTCATGAGACTAAATAAATCTTGCCCTTGATTCTCCTGGGACTGTTCCAGTTGCCCATGAGAGATTCAGCGAGATCACTGATCACAGATCCACGCCAGCCACGGAGAGCGGCCACCCGTGGGACTCGTGATTTGGTGCTCAAGTGGGAGGAAACCATTCTCTCTGTTGCCATTGTTTCTTTTCTTTATATTTTTTTATTTTGACATAATTTTAGTCTTGCAGAGAAGTTGTATAATAGGGCTGAAAGTTCCTGCATACCATCACCCAGGTTCCTGTAACATCTTCCAAACCATGGTGATCAAATCCAGGAAATTAGCGTTGAAAGGATGCTACTACACAAATTACAGACCTTATTCAAGTCTCACCAGTTTTTCCACTACGTCCCTTCTTTGTTCCAGGATCCCACCTTGCATCTAGTTATCATGGCTCCTTAGTCTCCACGGTTCTGGGACAGTTCCTCAGTCATCTTTGTCCTTCATGGCCTTAACGTAGTCTTGAAGAGCACTGGTCAGTTATTTCTATAGAATGCCTCTTGATTTGGGTCTGATGCTTTTTCATGATTAGGTTGAGGTTACACATTTTCAGCAGGAAAACCACCCAAGCGGTGTTGCACCTTTCTTAGTGCAAGGTGCCCTCTCCGGGTTCCTCATGTGGGTCTGTCCGATCCTTGGTGAGGTCACCCTCAGTCCCCTGGGGAAGGTTGTCTGTTGGGGTCCCCACTATGCAGTGTCATTATTGGAGGGGGGGGGATATTTTGAGACAATGCAACTATCCTATTTCTTCTCAAACGTTTCCTCACTAATTTTCACACCCATCGGCGGATCTTGCCTACAACGATTATTATGTCTGTATCCACCTAATGTTGATTTTCTATTTCCCTCGTTCCTTATGCCATTGTTAACTGGAATTCACCTGTAAGAAAGAGCTGTTGCTACTTCCCCATTTATTTACTTATTCAAGTTTTTATTTGCACCAGTATGAACTTGCAGATATTTATTTATTCAAAGGGTTAGACTCCATTCTGTACGCGGCTGCTGCATTCGTCATCCCTTGGGTCCAAAATCCGGTGCCTCCCTCCTGGTGTGTGTAACTGATGCAAAACAGTTCTAAAGTCAGAGGTAGCCTTTGTTTTACGCTAGTTACCATTTCAACGGGTGCTCCATGCCAAAGGCACTGGATTTTTTCTAATATCTTAGTATAATATCCTGCTAATTAATCTTGACCTAACGAGTAAATTTTTAGTCATAAAAAGTTTGTTATTCGCGAGAGGTTTTGCCTGGTTTTTGAGGCAAAATCAACATAAGTGCTTGACAAAAAAATCAAAAAATCAAATAAGTGCTTGACAAAGTGTAGGGCTCATTAAATGCTAATCATTAATTATGGTTATTGCTCCAATCACTCAGGAACAGTATCATTATAAATAGGACAATTCATAAAGATGCCAGCAGAAATTCATTCAGAAAAACATTTCTCATTTATACAATGGGGTGAATACCTACTCCACGGAATTAATATATATTTAATATATATATATATAACTATTATTATTATTATTTTGATTTTAAGTGTTATGTGGACCATCTTCAAGCATTTCTTCTTTAAATGTTACTCCCCTACCCCCTAAACTAACTCTATCACTAATCAAGTTACTCGTTGCAAGTATTAATAATAATTGGTTTGTTACCTTTGTGGGGAAGGATCAAGGGTGATTTTTGCCCTTGATGCTTTCCTGAACAATTTAAAGTTTTTATACAATGAACATATATTTATTTCTATCATAATAAAATGTTATTTAAAAGATTTTATAGTGTAACCCTTAAACCCTGCTCAAAATGAACTAGAAATCTCCCTTTGTTGAAGAGACAGGATGTCTTTTCCGTTTTGCTCCTCATATTGAAATACACAGTTGTTTCCCCCTTGGGCACCCACACTTGTTTGTTTATACATCAGAACGGTGTTAGGGAGATTATTATGTTAGCTTGTAAAATACACACAATTGGATTCATCGTTCTCCTTTTGAAAATAGTACCACCAGGAAAATGTGATCTGTTCAAATTTCCCCAATACAGTAAAGAATTTTAATTTACTTATGTTTCGGCTTTGAGAAATAGGATTGCTTAAACAAACTCCCTCCAGACCTTGGAGTGCTGTGGGCCAAGTATTGGATTAAATTCAACAAGCCCGAGTTTCCTTACCTAAGTGTAACCGTATAGGCGAATTAGCATTTGTTCACCAAGCTCTGCTAAAACCTTGAATGGATTTTAACCTAGATGGGTTTAATTCAGAAAACTCTTTCTATAGCAATAAACCTCGAAAGCATTGAAGAAAGCATTTGGAATATAGCTGCCCAGCCTGAATTCCAGTTGAGATGGAATGAACTAAGTGGCTGTAAACAGTGCCCGTGATGGTTCAGGGAAAGGGGGGGGGGGGCAGCGGAGGCCTTGACACTGGGAAGGTCCCCCCAGGGGCCCAAATCCCAGGGCCTCACAACTTCTGGTCATTGAGCAGAGCTCATCCAAGTCCCCAGAGCATTTGTTTGCATAGAATATCCATTCTGGTTAAAAATCTCCAGGCTGTTTACCTGCTTAATGAAAGTGAATGACCCTGTCCTGGGAGAAGGCTGATGGGATGGGGCAGGTGGGGAGGGGAGTGATGGAGACACCCCTCACTGAAAAATCAGAATATGCCACCGCAAAAATGCCACTTTGGCATATTGATTATTTTGAGCTGCAAACACTTGAGAAACAGCAGGTGCAGAAAGGGCTCTGGCCTCCTCCTTCTCACCTAAAAGCAGGTCATCAATTTCCAGTGATAAAGTGCTCTCTCCATACTAAGCAGAGAACATTCTTATCACAGAGTCAATACCGAGATGGATCCCCACCAACAAACCTTACTAAAACAACCCTTATCTTCCGTTAGTTTCTCCCATATATTTATCTTCCCTCAATTTACTGCCCCTAGAAACATAAACCCCCTTTCCTTTGTCCTGTTTCCACAATCTTTCACTCATTTTTTCATTTCATTTCTGTGAGGCTCCCTCATTTGTATATGACATAAACTTTTTCTCACCTTAATCTGTTTTTTTTTTTTTTGTCAGTTTAATTTGCAGGATCCCAGGAACTGAACATAAGAGTGTGAAAAAATGGATTTTTTTCCCCCTCTCATTACACCACCACTTGACTCTCCTTTATCCACATGAGTAAATCTTGCTCAAGGAGCCCCTGCAGCTCAGGGAAACTGGAGCTCTTTTCATTGTAAAAGTAAAAAGAAGAAAGTTCTGTCTCTTAGGTTTTTGGGGGGAGCTTAAGATTTAGACTGGTAGCTTGTTTAGTAAATTAACCTTGTTTGGGATGATAAGCCCCTTTGAGAATCTGATGGAAGCTACAGACTTTCCCAGAAGAGCACAGTTGTGTATAATGAGGGTGGGTGGTCCCTCCTTACAGCATCCGAAGGCATTTCTTGCAAACTTATGGGAAATGATCAGGGAACACTGCCTGGGATGCTGTGGGCTTGGGAGGAGGACTGTAGCTGACACTTCAGGTCTGGGTCCATGGCTCCTCGCACCCTGGTGTAGGTCCCAACCAATAGTTCTTTAGAAACTTGAGATGTCTTTGCAATAGCTAAGGAGTGGTTATCAGTCCTTTTCAAATGATCTCCTGTTTAAACAACATTCTTTTTTTTTTTCTTAACTGAATTGTTGCGAGCACTCCTCCCAGTTGATGAAAGAGCAGAAATTGTATCAATAGCTTTATCGTGCTTACCCACTCCAAGATGTCTTGGGCAAGTGTCCTAGTCTCTTTGTTTCTCAGTTTTCTCATACTAAAAGTGGGGTAATAATAGTATCTATCGAATAGCGTGGTTGTGAGGATTAGACAGGCTAATATGTGTAAAACTCTCAAAACTGCCCCTGGTAGCTGGTAAGTGTTGTCTAAATAGCATTGATTTGATGATCAATGGACTCAATGATTTCTAAGGTTCTTTCTTGCTCTAAAAATCACAAAAGCTACTTCCATATATTAATCTACTACCCTGTTGACATACTTTATTTCACTTAATGCCCCAAACAATCCTGTGAGTTGGGTTATATCACCTGGTTAGAAAAGAGGAGGCTGAAGTTGAGTAATTTGCCTAAGATCACAAAGGAGTTGGTTCAGTCTCAAAGATGACACAACCAATCTATAAGGGAAAAGAATCTGAAAGGGAATATATATATATATATATATATATATATATACATATATATGTGTGTATGTATATATGACATATATATATAACTGAATCATTGTGCTATATACCTGAAACTAACACAATATTGTAAATCAACTATACTTCAATTAAAAAAAGGAAGAGGGCTTCCCTGGTGGCGCAGTGGTTGAGAATCTGCCTGCTAATGCAGGGGACACGGGTTCGAGCCCTGGTCTGGGAAGATCCCACATGCCGCGGAGCAGCTGGGCCCGTGAGCCACAATTGCTGAGCCTGCGCGTCTGGAGCCTGTGCCCCGTGACGGGAGGGGCCGCGATAGAGAGAGGCCCGCGCACCGCGATGAAGAGCGGTCCCCGCACCGCGATGAAGAGTGGCCCCCGCTTGCCGCAACTGGAGAAAGCCCTCGCACGAACCGAAGACCCAACACAGCCAAAAATAAATAAATAAATAAATAAATAAATAAGAAAATCCTTTAAAAAAAAAAAAAAAAAAACTTACTCTTTAAAAAATAAAAAAAAAAAAAAAAAAAAGGAAGAAATAACTCAATCTAGAAATGCCTACATACTGGATGATTCTGACTATACCACATTCTGTAAAAGGCAAAACAATGGAGACATTAAAAACATTAGTGGTTGTCATTGAAGGGGGAGAGAGCAAGGGATGAAGAGGCAGAGCTTAGAAGATTTTTAGGGCAGTGAAACTATTCTGTATAATACTATCATGATGAACATATATCATAATACATTTATCCAAACCCATAAAATGTACAATTATCAAGAGTGTACTCTCTCTCTCTCTCTCTCTCTATATAATGGAATACTACTCAGCCATAAAAAAGGATGAAAAAATGTCATTTGCAGCAACATGGATGCAACTAGAGATTATCATATTAAGTGAAGTAAGTCAGAAACAGAAAGACAAATATTATATGATATTACTTATATGTGGAATCTAAAATGTGGCACAAATGAACCTATCTATGAAACAGAAACAGACTCACAGACATAGAGAACAGACTTGTGGTTGCTAAGAGGGAGGGGGCGTGGGGGAGGGATGGATTGGGAGTTTGGGGTTAGTAGATGCAAACTATTATATATAGAATGGATAAACAACAAGGTCCTACTGTATAGCACAGGGAACTATATTTAATAGCCTGGGAAGAGAATATAAAAAAGAATGTATATATGGGTGTAACTGAGTCACTTTCCTGTACAGCAGAAATTAACACAATGTTGTAAATCAACTATACTTCGATGAAAAAGATAAATGAAAAATGAATGTACCTTAAGGTAAACTGGATTTGGGGGTGATTATAATGTGTCAATGTCGGTTCATTCTCGGTAACAAATGTGCCATTATGGTGAGTGATGTTGATAAGGGGAAGGCTATGCATGTGAGGAGGTAGAGGATATATGGGAAATCTCTGTACCTTCTCAATTATGTTATGAACCTAAAACTGCTTTAAAAAATAAAGTCTTGGGCTTCCCTGGTGGCGCAGTGGTTGAGAGTCTGCCTGCCGATGCAGGGGACACGGGTTCGAGCCCTGGTCTGGGAGGATCCCACATGCCGCGGAGCAACTAAGCCCGTGAGCCACAAGTACTGAGCCTGCACGTCTGGAGCCTGTGCTCCGCAACAAGAGAGACCACAACAGTAAGAGGCCCGCGCACCGCGATGAAGAGTGGCCCCCACTTGCCTCAACTGGAGAAAGCCCTCGCGCAGAAACGAAGACCCAATACAGCCAAAATAAATAAATAAATAAATAAATAAATAAAAAAGTGAAGTTCTGAAAAAAAATAAAATAAATAAAGTCTTTAAAAAAAAAAAGATGACACAGCCAGAATGCAAGCCCTAATCCCCCCAAATTACAGACTGAGAAGTTATTTTCAACATAGAGAATAAGGGATTAGTACCAGAAGACAAAAGGAAATTTACACATCAGTAAGGAAAGAGCAAGGAATTCAAAGTGTATGAAATGAGTGGACAGTTCCTAGAAGAAGAAATCTACATGGCCAATAAGTCTGGGATAAATGCTCAGTCTCACTGGCTATCAGCAAATGTAAATTAAAATGACAATGAGAAACCATGGGGTACCCACTGGAAGTGCTGGTGAGGGCAGAGGGAAATGCGCACTCTCTACTAATCTCTTACTCTTTTAACTTCTCACATTGCTGCTGAAAAGTTCCATGCTACTATTATTTCTGATTGTTTGTATGTGTATTAATTAAGCTGCCTTGGGTAGCAAGGAGCTGTAGGGGAGGCAAAACTTTTCCTCTACCCTCTTAGTTTCTGTAGCTGCATTTGCAAATGAAACTGGCAAAAGACAGATTAACAGGAGAAAACACACACAAATTTTATTTGATGTTCATTTTAATTTTTATGTGTACATGGAGACCTCTACAGAAAAAAAGTAAAGGCCCCAAGGAGTGGTTAGACCTGGGGACTTCTATGTCATTTTAACAAAGTGATAAATTGTGGAGATGCAATTAGATAAAGGAGAGGGGTTTAGGCTTCTAGAGGCAGTAAATTCTGGGGAGGTAAATATACGGGAGAAAGTAGTGAAAAATAAGGATTATTTAGTAAGGTTTTTTAATGCAGACTTATCACCTCCATCTCCAGCGATAAAGGTGGTTCTTCCCTTCCTGGTAGGGGAGAGGGGTACAGCTTCACGAAGGGAAACTTATGCCCTGTTTTTAGGCAGATAGGGGGAGGCTAGAGAGCCTTTCCTATATCTGCTGCTTCTCAACTGCTTTCAGCTCAAAATAATCCTTATGCCAAAGTGGCATATTTTGGGGTGCATGGTTCTGATTCTCCCCAGAACATAACATCTGTCTAAAAGTAGCATGAGTACACTGATTGCTCCCTTAAGGAGAGGTCTAGAAGGAAGCAATCCCAAGGTTGGATTGGCACCTTCCCATGCTCTTCAAGGCTCCAGGTTCATTCCAGCTCTGCTCCTCCCTCCTCTGTGTGTCAGCAATGGTGCTCCTCATTGGGATAAGACGGCTGCACCAGCTCCACACATCACAGCCCGAGTAACAAGGAGAGTAGCAGTAAGAGTAAACAGTCCCAGTAGATGTCTCCCTGCATTTCCTTGGTTAGGGCTGTGCCACAACACACCCTGTCCAGTAACTGGCCAAGGGGCCCTGGCTGACCATGCCTGGCCTGGATATGATTATCCCCCCAGGAGGGTCCATACTGCAGGCTTCTGATCTGGGGACATCCACAGTGTCTGTCACAATAGAAGATCTGTATTTTTTTCTCTATGGAAGTTTAGGATTATCGATACTCCCTGGTGTTTTGGGCGGAAGTAGATAACTCTAAGCCCCATATTCTTTAATTCAGCTTCGGCTAGAATATTTGGCTGAAGCGGAAGCATTTAATTTAAAAAAACCCAAGTGAATGCGAATCTGCTAACATTTAACATTTTATTTTCCTGTTCGTTCTTTCTATACCTTTGGTAATTCGATATTGTTCCTCCTAGAATGATTCTCTAATTTTCTTATATTTTCCATTTTTCCCATCCTTCTTACCCTGATATTCCCTTAACTTTATCTTCCATGCCACCTACTGAACTTAAAAAAAAAGTAATTTCGGCTGTTTTTTTGGGGTCTCTGATAATTCTTCTCAATTCACAAATGCAGAATTTTCTCTTCTATTTCTGATGATATCCAACCACGGGAATGTGTGTGTAAATAATTCTTTACCTGATTATGTTTGATTTGTCCATTTGTTTTGGTCCCGCCCACGACGGTGACCCTCATCCATCTGCCCGTATTGAAGAGTCAGGTGCTGAGAAGCCGGCTGAGGGAGTTTGGGGCTAGTGGCCTCCTAGGAGTGAGCCAGTTCTTTCACTCCACATGTCAGTGCTAGGAGGTTTTTTCTCCAAAGAAGGACCCTCAGAGGGGGTGGCCCTGGGCAGCTGAGATCCTGCCTGCCAGAATTCTAGAACGTACTGGACAGACACGCCATCCAGTTACTCCTTGAAGGAAGGGCTTGTTGCCCCTAGCTGTCAGCTCCTTCAGGGTCTGTCTCAGTTGTAGCGAGCTCCTTTCCTTGGGAGCGCAACTCGCCCAGTGACTGATTGGGGTGAAGGCCTGCTGTCGGTGCCTGGAGTTGAACTTGAGCATCAGGCCAGGCCTGCTCACCGTGCAGAGAACAGGGAGAGGCGGCACACCAGGCAGGGCGCTTCCAGGTCCTCCGAAGTCCTAGGTTTAACCCTCTGCTGAAAGTGACCACTGTCCCCTTGGAGACTCGCTAAATGCTGAGTCCTCTTTTGCAAAACCTGTAACAGCAGTCGTAGCAGACGCTGTGGATGCCACATTCTCTCAGAGCTCATGTCTGCCCATCTGTGACACCTACAGCCAGCGCCTGTGGCTGCGGAAGCTTGTGCAGAGTGGGCAAGAATGTGCTGAGCAGCCCTCAGCCAGAGGGGCAGGAGTAGGGCCACTAACCAGCCTTCTGACTCTCCAAGCAGTCAACTGAGAGGTTCCCAGCAGGACTGAGCCCCTGATGTCCACAGCGTGACCCTCTCACTGATATCCGTCCCTGGAGAGATGGCAGTGCCTCCCGCTCCCCTGCAGGTGCTTCCCGGGATCACCTCCCAGATACACTGCTGTCACTTTCATCTTCATTTCAGGGTCTGCTTCTGAGGGAGCCCAAGCTCAGCCACAGTCAGTCAGTAGACATTCAATCAGCACCAGGCTGGATGCCCTGCGTGACCCGCTTAGTCAGAGCTGAGTTTGAGGCTGGCTGTGGGCGCCCATTCTGATTGGCCGTCAGTTGTGTGCTTCCATTCTGATTGGCCATCGCTGGAATCAGGGCTCTGCCCTAAGTGGGTCGGGTATCTGATTACCTCTGCCTTGTGGAATTGCCCCACACCTCTGGGAAGCAGCTTGTCCCACCTCATTTCATAGAAGGGGAAACTGAGGCTCAAAACGTTGCCTGAGGTCATAGAGCTAAGAAACTGGGAGACCCTTATTGAAATTCTATCTTCCTGAAAAACTCCAGAGTCCTCTGTTCTTAACGTGGAAGAGTCTGCCCTGCCTGTCCAGAAACAGATGAAAAGGGATTCGGAAACAATAGCCCAGGAATATCAATAATGTTCCCAAGACTCTAAACAGCTATTCTCTAACAAATAAATGCGTTTCTCTCACTTTGTGATTTATAAGTTATTTTTTGATACACACACACACAAAAAAAACCCACAAAAAAACCCCAAACACCATCATTTGAAGGGAAAAAAAATCCCAAATTTAAAAGTAAGTGAGTGGGACACAAAGACTGTTACAGTTCAGTGGAACAAAGGAAAGTCACGTTGGTTAGAAATTAAGGGAGATTCGAGGGCCCTTTTGGAAATTATTGTTTTCCCAGGATTTTATCTTCCAGGGCTATTTTTAGCCCATTTTGGATTGCTGTGTGATAGAGAGAAAAGTAAAGCAAATGGAGTGAATAGGAGTCAAGAACAGGTCTTGGTGACATCCTGGCTGTAGGACGAGAGGCAAGTTAGTTTCCCTGTCTCTTTTCTCATCTGTAAGTGGGTTTTGGGTGGGTTTAAATGAGTTCAGTTTCTTGGAGAGCTTTGAGATATAATATGACAGATGCTAATAGTCTACACCCTTGGGTGCTTTTAAGCTAAGTCTTGGGGAGAAGAATAAGTGGGATCCAATTGTGTCACCCTGACGTGTGGGTACAAATGAAGATCCGCATTCCATATCTTCTTGGTGCACAATCTCTTCCCAAAATATTTGTTATAAAGCCCTTTCAAATTTGAAAGCTCATCAAAATAACCCATTCATCTTTGAAACATAAACACACTTGGAATTTGGTTTCTATGAAATTATTTAAGAAATGTCTGTGTGACTATTTCTGAAACAACATAAAAGAGGAAATACAGTTGGTAAACTCTTTAGATGTTAAAGTGTATTTTTTTCTTTCTTTTTTAACCAGACTCTGATTCTGAAAAATCAACCTTCAAATATAAACATTCCTGAAATCAGAAAACTGTACGTATTAGCTGCCGAAAACTGGGTTTAAACCCAATTTTACACCCTCTTGTTTGACTGCAGTCAGGGTGGAGTGAAGGAGACAGTTGGGTTTTGAATTCCTGAACACTGGATATGGAAAGGGAGTGAAGCCCGTGGGACAAAGTGTGCAGGTAGCCACAAAGCTGCCCACGGACCTCCTGGAGCACAACTGCGTGTTCTTAATGGTAGATTACCTTGGGGTAATTTTCCATTCGTTTAATAAATATTTGCTGAAGAACCTATTTAGTGTCACTTATCCTTCTGAAGGAAGAAGTTAAATATTAATAAAATGCTCCAGGTTTAATTTATCTTTGGCATGAAAGCCATCATTACTAATGAAAGATAATAGGTGACATTCTAAAAGCTTATAAAAACAGGGTACTGAAACAGCAAAGTTGAGAATTAATATAAAAGTTTATTTCTAAGTATTCAGAACTCATCTAATCTGCCATATCATCTCGGGGAACAAGGGCTGTCTGCAGTAGCAGTTTTGCAGAGGGGTGGATGCCAGCACCCCACGACCTAATTTAAAATAATCGAGTCCAGATGCCGTTGCCAAAAAAGAGGTTTGCACCATTCACCACTGTGACCTAGATCATATTTCAAAAGTGTCAAATCAAAGCTGTCCCACCAAAGCCTGATTTCTTAATGAATTCCTTATGTATTTCATCTCTTGAATACAAAAAGTGGGGTATCCATTGGGGAGTAAAATTCAGATTTACAAAAACAAAACCTGCGAGTGTGATCCTTTGTGAAACACACCCCTCACAGCTGATCCCCTCACTGTAGAATTATTTACTGCTTCATTAAGATGTTTTTATTTAAAAAGCCACATCTGAGAGGCAGCATAATATTCACAGAGAAAAGGGAATATGAGCTGAAGGCAATCTCATTGAAATCTCAACATTAACATCTTTAAAAAATGCTGACATTCTGTCATGTTAATCTGGTGTTACTAAGAGTAAAATTTCAAAAATTTTATCATTTCTGTATCTTAAATACTGGCCTTTTTCTTGAAGAAAGTTTCTAGCTAAGGGGGTGTTTTCGAGTCCTGACTTATTATGCTAAGTATGTCTGAATACTTAAGAGCAAGTTTTCTTCTTTTTGGAAAAGAGAAAAGAATAATGATCCTCGAGGTGATTATATATATACAGAGAGATGGATGGATGGATGGATGGACAGACATAAGGACATAGTAGTGTCATCCGCTTTTGAACAATAGCAATCTCCTACCTTCAGGCCACCAGTTCATTGTGGTCTTTTCTCAGAAAGATGAAGCCTAAAAGCCCTGAGAAGTACTTGTCCAAGAATTCAGGAAAACAGGGCTCTGTCTTACACATGCCCCCAGGACACTGAAATTAAAGTATGAAAACTCCATTTTTTTCATTCATTCAACCAATAATGATTACAGAGTGCCCACTCTGTACCAAAGCCCAGAAATGGCTCTTGCAGCCATGCAATTTAAATGGTTCATTCCTCTTTCCATATGCAAAATCTTTAATAGCATTTCCAGTTCCAGAACAAGAAAGTGTAGGCTCATTTATCCCTCCTCCACCCCCCCCCCCAAAAAAAAGCAACTAAATAGCCTGGAAATAATCCAACAGACAAGAATAAAGGATTCTGAAAGCTGGAAAGAAGAGGTGGACTAGTTAGATACCTCAGGACTTCAGGACTGATGATGTGGTGAGTTCTTTTATCTCCTATATGCCTCATATGGGTGCCAGAGAGGCCTGAAACCTGGAATCACCAATGTGCATAGACAAGCAAACAAACAAACAAACAGACAGACAAGAAAGGCATTGGCCTAAGAACCCAGAAAGGAGAAACCCAACAGAGCCAAAATGGTGGGGGGTGGGGTGGAATGCTAACTCCCACTTCACAAGGGGCCACATCAGAGGGTGCCACTTGCCTTCGAAGTCACACTGGGCTGACCCAACCCCTTCTCCACCCCTTCTCCTGGGCACTGGTGGGTAGACTGATCCACCGCGGGGCAGCATCAGCACAGCCTGGCATGGCTCCACTCTCCACCCAATGGCATGAGAAGATCCAGGCCCTGTGGTTTCAGTCCCTCCACCTCCCTTGGCTGAACATGGCCTTGCACTCTAGGTGACCCAGGAAAGCAACTTCCACCCCTTCAGGCAACACCTGCAGGGACTGGAGCAAGAGCCCCAGAAATGCCAAAGAATGAAGCAGACCAGAATAGAATGTCAAGGGCTCTGAAAACTAAACTGTCACTGGAACTACAGCTCACAAAAATAGGCCAGAACCTAGACATTAAACTTAAAAAGGGTGAGTGTCTAATAAAATAGATTTAAATAGCATTTAAAAGTCTCTTAATAACCAAAATGTGTAGGATACAATAAAAGTTCACTCATCGCCTAATATAATAACCAAAATGTGTAGGATACAATAAAATTTCACTCATTATACCAATAACCAGGAAAACCACACTTTTAATGAGGAAAAAAAAAATCCAATACTAAAATTTAAAAAATGCCAGTACTGAAATGACTATGATGCTGAATTTATTTGATAAGGATTTTAAAATCCTTGTATTTAATAAGAATGCTTCAACAAGCAATTATAAATTCTCTTGAAAAAAATGAAAAAATAGAAAATCTCAGCAAAAAATAGAAATTATCAATACAAAAGACAGCCATATGGAAATTATAGAACTGAAAAATATAACGAATATTAAAAAAAAAAAACCTCACGTGGTAGACTCAATAGTAGAGTAAAGATGACAGTGGATAGAATCCATGAACCTGAAGACAGATCAACTGAGTCTATACAGTATGAAAAAAACAAAAATATAGACTGAAAAAAAATGAACGGAGCCTCAGGGATCTATGAAACAGATATGTAACTAAATATTTAAAATATATAATATTCTATCATCAGGGTCCCAGAAGGGAATGAGAAAGAGAGTGTGGCTGAAAAAATACTCAAATAGTTCTTTCATTATATCAAAGAAATAATGCTTAATTACTTCATAAATTTGGCAAGAGACATAAAACTCCAGAGTCAAGAAGCTAAGTGAAACCCAAATAGGATAAACCCAAACAAGTCCAAACTAAGACACATCATCATTAAACTCCTGAAAAACTAAAGACAAAAAACAAAAATCTTAAAAACAATCAGAGAGGAATGATGCATTAACTATACAGGAAGACCAAATTAATGACACCGTATTTCTCATCTGAAACCATCAAGCCAGAACTTAGCAGCACAACACCTTTCAAGTGATAAAAGAACTGTCAACCTTGAATTCTATATCTCGCAAAATTATCCTTCAGAAATGAATGGAAAATAAGACTTCTTAGATGAAAGAAAATTAGGAGAATCTGTTGCTATCTGATCTACATCTAAAGATTTGTTAAAGGAAGCTCTCCAAACATAAAAAAAAATGTTATGGATTGAATTGTGTCCCCCAAAATTCATGTGTTGAAACCCCAATCCTCAATGAGACTGTATGTGGAGATAAGATATTTAAAGATATAATTAAGGTTAAGTGAGGTCATAAGGGTGGGGCCCTAATTCGATAGGGCTAATGTCTTTACCGGAAGAAGAGACACAGGGGCACATGAACATAGAAAAGTCTATGTGAGGACACAGCATAAAGATAGCCATCTATGAGTCAAGGAGAGAGGCTTCAGGAGAAACTAAACCTGACAACACCTTGATCTTGAACTTCCAGGCTCCAGAACTGTGAGAAATAAATTTCTGTTGTTTAAGCCGCCCCACTCTGTGGTATTTGTTACGGCAGCCTGAGCAGACTAATACAGAAAATGACAGCAGACAAATGATGGGACCTTCAGAGAGGGAAAGAACCCTGGAATGAAGAAATATAGAGGTGAACCCAACAGACTATTCTACACCTCTTGAGTTTCTTTCATTATACTTTAAGTTTGAAGCTAAAATCATAGTACCATTTGATATGGTGCTCAATGTATATAGTGGAAAACACTTAAGACAATTATATTTAACAAGTGGGTAGGGTAAAGGGATCTAAATGGAAATAGGGTTTTTATACTTCACTCAAAAGGGTAAAAACCCTGACACCATAGGTGGTGATAAATTACATAGGTAATTTACCTAAAGCAACCACCAATAAAGTTATACAAAGTGGTATATGAAAAAATATTACAAATAAAGAAGAATATAATGTTAAAAAACGTTCAAGTAACTCACAAGAAAGCAAGAAAAAAATAGAGGAGTGAGAAACAAAGGGACAAATAGAAAACAAATACCAAATGGCAGAACTTAAGCTCTAACACATCAATGATTAATTTAAATAAACCAATTAAAAGAGATCATTTATTCTTCAGAAGTTGGAAAAAAATTAAAAATAGATAGTGAATAATATACATTTATCAATTATATACAGACTAAGAAAATGACTTCACAGATAGCATAGATAAGTAGGAAGTAAAAGGATAGAAAAAGATGTATCATGTAAATAGGAATTAGAAAATAGTAAGAGTGACCATAATAATATCAAATAAAGTAAATTTCAGAGCAAGGAAAATTATTTGGAACAAAAGTGGGCATTGCATAATGATGAAGGATTAATCAACCCACCAGGATGTAGCAATCCTGAGTATGTATGCAGCACCTAGCAGCATTTCAAAATACATGAAGCAAAAACTGACAGAGATGAAAAGAGAAATAGACAAATTCACAATTGTAGTTGGGTATTTCAGTACCCAACTTGCAGTATTTGGTAGCACTACCAGAGATAAAATCATGAAGAATACAGATGAGTGAACAATACCATCAGCCTAGTAGATCTAACTGACATTTATAGAACACTCCACCCAACAATAGCAGAATACTCATTCTATTTAAGTGTTCATGGAACATTCACCATGATGACTATGTCCTAGGTCATATAACAAACCTTAATGAATTTAAAAGAATTGAAATCATAGAGAGTATGTTTTCTGTCCATAACAAAATCAAATCAAGAAGTCAGTAGCTGAACAGGGGAGATCAGCTCAATGCTTTGTGACGACCTAGAGGGGTGGGATAGGGAGGGTGGGAGGGAGGCTCAAGAGGGAGGGGATATGGGGATATATGTATACATATAGCCAATTCACTTTGTTGTACAGCAGAAACTAACACAACACTGTAAAGCAATTATACTCCACTAAAGATATTCAAAAAAAAAAAAAGTCAGTAGATGAAAGACAACAGAAAACTTTCCAAATTCTTGGAAATTAAACAATACACTTCTAAATAATCCATGGGTCAAAGAGGAAGTCTCAAAAGAAATTTAAAAATAAAAATTAAAAAATTGCATAAATGAAATAAAAAATACAACATATCAAAGTTGGTGGGATTCATCTAAAGCTGGGCTGAGAGGGGAGATTTATAGCACTAAATCCTTACATTAGAAAAGAGAAAATATATCAGTAGTCTAAATTCCTAACTCAAAAGACTGGAAATAGAAAAGAAAGGAGAAAACAACAACAAAAAGCAAACAGAAGGAACAAAACAAACAGCAACAACAAAAAAGCAGAAGTCAATGAAAATAAAAACAAGAGAGAAAATTAATGAAACCAAAAACTCATTTGTCAAAAAAAAAATCAATAAAATCGGCAAACCTCTTGACAAAAAGAGAGATGACACAAATCACCAATGTCACAAAGGATCCTGCAGCCATTAAAATAATAAGAAACAAATACTACAAGAAACTCAATGCTCATAAATTTGATAACGTAGAAGAAATGGACCAATTCCTTAAAAACCACAAACTACCAAAATTCAGCAATATAAAATAGATACATGAATAGTTCTATAATCATTAAAGAAATAGAATTTGTAATAAAAGCTCCTGAAAAAGAAACCCCCAGGTTTCAGATGTTTTCAAATAGACAATTTCTCCAAACATTTAAAGAATTAATACCAATTTTTACAAATTGCTCCTCTTCCAGTAAAGAGGAGAGAACACTTCCCAACTTATTTTATGGTTAATTACAAGTTAAACGTGCCCACTACCACTGCCACCATTTAATCTTGTTCTGGAGATCCTGGACAATGCTACAACAAAAGAAAAAGAAATAAGAGGTATAATGAACATCTAACTAGAAAAAAACAAAAGAGCCAGCAAATGATTCAGTAAGTTTTCAAAATCAACTTATAAAAATCAGTGCTGGAGTCATGCTGGTCATCGTGTGGTTCAGAGTGTGCTTGGAACTTTGAATTATAATGCCAAGACAGTTTCTGAATGTTTCTGCTCTCAACTGCTCATAACTTCTTAATTATCTACTGAACGCATAAAGGAATAAGCCAGAGATAAATTAAAGGGAAGCCCAGAGCCTCAAGCTTCTCCAACATCCATCAAGGAAGCTCAAGAATGTCAACTGAAAAAAAAATTTCATCTTTCTTCCCTTCAAATGTCCAGCTGCAGTCTTAACCAGTGGTGTCTAATACAAATATGATGTGTATATCATATATATAATGAATTGTTTTCAGTACCTACAAGAAATGAAAATGGAAAAAAGTGTCCTTTCTAAGGACCCTTTCTGCCTTCCTGAGGAAAAGACAGAGGCAGAAAGGATGATGACTGAGTGTCTGAGAAATTGTTCTTGGGACTCAGTGACCTTCGCTGATGTGGCTGTGGACTTCACCCAGGAAGAGTGGACTTTACTGGACTCTTTTCAGAGATGTAATGCTGGAGAACTACAAGACCATGGTCAGATCTGTGGTCAGATACCTGACCACAGCAGGGTATCAATCATTGAAACCCACTCTGATCTCTTGGTTAGAACAAGAAGAAGATTTGAGGACAGTGGAGAGAAGAGGAGTCCCCCAAGACCCAGCAATTCAGCAGGATAATCCTGGGGGAAAAACATCTGTTGGAATTGAAGCAGTAACATCGAATTGAAAAATGCAGCGAGGAACTTGGAAAGACGAGCTCATCTCTCCCATTGAGACAACAAGCAGGCTTGGTTCCTACTTCAAAGAAACTGAAATAAATCCCATAACCTCAGCATTCCTCTCCTGTGAGACAACCAAGTGTATGTGCAGACTTCACGTGGGCCCTCTGTGTCACCCCGGAGAGACTCAGAGACAAAGGGAACCAAGACAAACAGGCTAACTTTCCTTGGAAGAAGGGAATAATCAAGTCACAAGTCCAACAGTTTTGGTGATGGAGACGTGGCTTCCTGGAAGAGGCAGAACTGTAGTGGCCAGTCTGGGTGGAAAGACAGAAAAGCATCTGGAATCCAGTTATGAAAACTCTTCCCCTAGACATCTGCCCGTGTTTGGGGCAAGAAGAGGGAACAAGGATCCCTGCTGTCCTACTTCTTAATGATGCTGATCAGTAAGTATATCAGTAGTTGTATCAGTTTGCTTTTCCTTAATTGCTCAATCTTATACTACCTTACTTTTTTTTTTTTAATTATTAGCACCTTTAATTATTATTTATTTATTTTTGGCTGTGTTGGGTCTTCGTTTCTGTGCGAGGGCTTCCTCCAGCTGCGGCAAGCGGGGGCCAGTCCTCATCGCGGTGCGCAGGCCTCTCACCGTCGTGGCCTCTCTTACTGCGGAGCACAGGCTCCAGATGCGCAGGCTCAGCAGTTGTGGCTCACGGGCCCAGTTGCCCCACGGCATGGGGGATCCCCCCAGACCAGGGCTCGAACCCACGTCCCCTGCATCAGCAGGCAGATTCTCAACCACTGTGCCACCAGGGAAGCCCTACCTTACTTTTTTAATGTCACTTTACACACAGTGGACATTATGTGGAGTTTTAATATACCTAAGTTTTTGCTATCCAATCTTAAAATTCTTTTCTTTTACTTGGAGCATTTACTCTATAATAAATTACTAATAAATTTGAAAAAAAAGTCAATGCTTTCCTACACCAGTAAAACTGGCCAGTAAATACTATAAAAGTAAAATACAAATTACAATAACTAAAAGTATAAAATATCTAGAAATTATCCAAGAATCCAAAAATCCCTCTATGGGAAAACTTAACTCTAATAAAGGAGATTGAAGATCTGAATAAATATTTACAAAGATATCCCATTTTCTTAGATTGGACAATTTAATATTATAAGATGTTGACTCTTCCTAAATTAATCTATGAATGAAATGCAATATCAGACAATTACACTTGGATATTTTTTGAGGAACTCAACTAAATTTATTTTAAAACATATATGAAGGAAGAAAAATCTATGAATAGTGAAGTCAATTTTAGAGAAAACAAAGGGTGAGTGTGCCCTGCCAAATATTAAGAAATGTTGAAAGATGATAATTTAATAAAGACAGTGAAATTGGCACAAGAACAGATGAACAGACCAAGGGAATATAATAACTTAAAGACTGATCCTTGTTTGTATGAGACTTAATGTAAGATAAACTATAAGAATAAATTAATGGAGAAACAACAGTTTGCTTAGTGAATGATTTGGGAAAACAATCTCACCATGTGAAGAAGAATAAAAATGAAATTTGACCCTTACCTAACCCTGATACAGGGATAGACTTTAGCTGGATTAAAGACCTAAATGTGAAAATAAAGATCTGAAATCAGTGGAGAGCTAAGAGTGTTGAAAAGTCCTTAAACTAAACTTCAAAAGCAAAAACTGTAAGGAATAAAAGTTGATAGCTTTCATTACATCAAAATGCACGCTTCTGCTCAATGAGACAGCTAAGATATAGAGGACAGATAGTAATGCAATTGCATGAAACTATAAGGGGTTATTACCTGGCATAAACCAGGAACTCCTAGAAGAATGAACAGATGAAAGGTAGTAATTCAAATAGAGAAATGGGGAAAAGATATGTACAAAATATTTTCGAAATAGGAGATCCTAATTAAGGCTGATAAATGAGGAAATAGAGACATAACATTATTTAGATAAATGTTTGGTTCTCCAGAAGAAATAAAGAGAAAAAGGTTTAAGTGGTTGCCTCGTGAGAGTGTGGCTGAAGATGGGAACATCTGGGGTAGAAATCCTTCAATATAATTTGATTTTTAAATTTAAAAGAAAAAGAACTAATGTCAAATAGCCTCATCCATATCTTTCAAAAAATTAAAGGAAATATCTCACTTAGAGTCATCTAGTCAGTAGTAATTACACTGAAAATGTTGCATAAGAATAAAAATTTTAAGATATAATTTCAAAAATGACGGCAACATACTATTCACAAAATAGGATTCAAATAGGTACACATAAGTGACAAATAAAAAACAGATCTAATAAATCTTATACAGGAATTAAATATATCATATTTTATAAGACTTTTTAGCAGATTACAAGAACACAAAAATACATTGAACAGAAAAAAATATATTGAAAATGAAATAGATATGAAATACAAATGCGAGAGTACATAAAAATATAAACCAAGAAATCATTTTTTTGGGGGGGAGGATAGGTAATAAAACAACAGTAATTTATTCTCTCACAGTTCTGAAGGCCAGAGTCCAAAATCAAGATGTTGGCAGGTCTGCACTCCCTCCAGAAGCTCTGGGGTAAGATGACCAGCTTGTGACGGCTGTTGGTAATCCTTGGCTTTCCTTGGCTTGTAGCTACATCTCTCTGATCTCTACCTCTGTCTTCACGTCTTCTCATCTCCCCTGTGTCTCTCTTCTGAAGATACTTATCATTGGACTTAGGTACCCCCCCGCCAATTCTCAATACTCCAGAGTGATCTCTTCATTTCAAGAACCTTAAATTAGTTACATCTGCAAAGATCCTTTTTCTAAATAAGGTAGCATTCACAGATTCCTGGAATTAGGATGCAGAAGTCTTTTTTTTTTTTTAACTAATGAACTTTTAAAATTGAAATTTAGTTGATTTACAATACTGTATTTGTTTCAGGTATACAGCACAGTGATTCGTAAACCAAATAAATCTTTTATGTTTAAAGTACACTATAGTTTCCAAAGCATTTTCATTTTGAATATGAATTAACATTAACATTAGCTGAACATCACTCCAAACACCTTACTTTGGAGGTAAGTATCAATATATACCTCTTAGATGGATATCTAAGATTCTTAGGATCCTCAGATACATGTAACCAACAGAGAGAGAAGGCACATTGAAAATGTGATTTTGCATAAGAAGCAGTGTGATTTGGTGGATGGGCACATAGTCGCTGGAGCCCAACTACCTGGGTTCTATGTAGATCCTACCTCTTATTGGTTGTGTGATGATGGGCAAGTCACTCCACCTCTCTGTGCCTCAATTTCCTCAACCATAAACTGTGGATGTCAATAATCCCCACCTCACAGGGTTTCCTTGAGGATGAAAAAGTGCTTAGAACACCATCTGGTACATTGTAAGCTTTCAGTTAAGGACCATCGTTTTCCTCGGTCTGATTTCCAACAGACAGAAGACCAAGGAGGAGCAGAGACAGGTAAGGATAAGGAGAGGAGGAGTCATTGCTGGGTCTGGGCTCTGTACACTCTTCTGCAATTCTGTCAGATGTTTTAAGCAGAAGTTCATCCATCATTTTTGGAGGTGTTTTACTCCCCCAGGTCCCAGGCAGCTCCCTAAGACTTCCAGGGATCCTGAGAACAGGATGTCTTTTGTCTCTTCTAGAGCCTTCTGTGGGTGGTTGGGGGATGGGTAGCAAACAGTCCAAGGAGAACATTTGCTTTCTTGTCGAGCTTTTACCTGTCTTTCCACCTCGTCCCCTTTTCATTTCATTAGACAGGGAGTTTCACCTTAGCTCATCCTCTTCGTGCTCTGACACCGCACGGCACACATTTGGTTCGAGAATCACCGAGAGGTAGGCAGGACTTGTAAGACTGTGACCATATTACTGATGAGAAAGCCAACTGTCATAAAGTAAAGCTATTTGCTCAGGGTTGTACAAGGCTGTAAGGAAGAGCCAACGCCGTGAGTCTATAACAAGAGCTCATTGCTCTTGTCCTAGAATCTATTCACTCAGTGTTTACCGGGTCAATGAGGGTCAGGTTGCACTGATGCAGGGGGCAGAGGGGACAAAGATTAATAAATATAGATCTTCTGTTTTAAAAAAATTTTGTTCTTTGGCTGCACTGTGGAGCATGTGGGATCTTAGTTCCCCGACCAGGGATTGAACCTGTGCCCCCTGCATTGGGAGCGTAGAGTCTTAACCACTGCACCGCCAGGGAAGTCTCTCCCTGTGGATCTTCTAGCATGTTCAGAAGAGGTTTCCATCAACACAGCTGGTTGGAGCATTTGATCTCATCAGGTAGTTTGTACCTGAGAGAATTAAGGTCTCCATCAACATGTTTGAAGGCTGCATGGTGCAGATACAACTGTGCCGATTTTAAAATATGGTAAGTTGATTCTAACATTCTTCCAGAAGAGAAAAAGTGTGAGAATGTCAAAGAATATTTCGAACAAGAGAAAGATAGGAGACTTGTCCTACCAGATACAAAAACATATTAGAAATCAACAATAGTTGGAAAGTTCTGACATTAGCCAAGGCAAGACAAACCGCTCACCAAGCGACTATGGATCCATACGAAGAAGTATTTGAAGGAGAAAGGATGGCCTTTTTATAATTGTGGAGTGGGGACACCTTTTTAGCAAGGCAAAATTTCCAGGCCATAATGGAAGACACTGACGGACTTGATAGTATAAAAATTTGAAATAGTTGTAGAGAGAAAGATAACAAAGTCAAGAAAAGAAATTAAAAAAAACTTGTCATATAGATACCTGATAAAACTATTTGTTGGTACCTATCCAAAGAAAGACTTTGCAAACTCTTGGACTCAAGATTCCAATTCTAAAATCCACATCGTAGAAATTCCCACAGAGGCACATATAGTTACATGTTCCAGGATGTTCATTTCAGCATTGTTTGTCGTAGGAAAAAAATAAGAAACTTAAATGTCTACGAAAAGAAAATTAGTCAAATAAATTGTAACACATCCAAACTACAGAATACTCTTCATAAAGTAAAAGGAATGAAGGCCTGGTATAGAAAAATTCCTAGGTTAAGTCAGAACAAGGAACAAGAACAAGGCTGTTGTTCTGCATTTAAAAAAATCTATTTGAATATAGGTATATATGTAAATAGAAACCGGTCCTGGAGGATCTCCAATGAACTGTGAATAAGAGTTACCCCTGGGAAGGGGAGTGGAATGGGTGGAAATAGGATTTTCAAGTTTTATTCTTCATGCCTCCTTATTGTTCGGATGTTTAATTTGAACATGTAATCACTGTGTAATTTTAAAAATGTAAACAACGAGGAAGCAAGGCTCCTCATCCCCAGGGACGAAGAATAAGGACTTTGCACATCCATCTAAGCTGGGGAGTCAGACGAGCCGGGAGGCCACCCAGCCACTAAGGGACAGAAAACAGATGTGGAGGAACCGTGGGCCACGTGCACTCACCAATCCCCTGGTGCTCAGCTCCAAGCAGAGACTGTGGGTCGATTGCCCAGGGCAAATGAGGGTTTTCTCTTCACTTGAACAAAAGAAATCAAGAATGTGGAAGAGGCAGATGTGACAGCCATAAAATGATGTATCACCCACAGATCTGAAGCCGTGGAAATGGCAACTCAGCCCTGTTCTAACTCAACTCAGCTCAGCAGCAGCAGTGTTAGGATGCGCAGATAGAGAGACATCTCTGCTATCCCGGTAGGGCACTCAGGCCTGCCTGCATGGAGGCAGCCTCTTGGGAGGTCTGGCCTCCAGACCTCTACTAGTTCTGAGCTTGTGAGCTGAGAAAGGGCTAAGCTGCAAATACAAGTCTTTCTTACCTGCAAGGAGCTGGGAAACCCGACAACACACCACACTTTAACTGCCTCTTTCACTTTCACTGGCATCAGAGCCTAAACACGCTGGGAATTTGAACAGAGGTCTCTCTCTTCAGCTCCAGCCCCCAGGGTGGGTGGGACACTCAGTTTCTCAGCTATCAGCCCCCTTGTGGGAGATGGAGGGGTGGGCTTGGAATTAACTGCCAGGAGATCTGGACTGTCAACAGAACATGCAGGAAGCTGGTTCTAAGCCGTGCATGTGAATTAAGGGAACAGAAATACTCCTTCAGTCTTCAGTATTTGGGGTGGCTTCCATAAAGCAGTTGCAGGAAAAATCACGGACCTGGATGTCATGTAAGTCCTAAGCCCTCCTGGAGTGATTTCCTACTGGATCATGTAAGAGGTAAGAGATCTGCACTCCTGTATCGAGTTCTTTTTGCCAATTTGTCTCATTCACATTATTATCATTAATAATAATAATAACACATATTTTGTACTTACTACACATCAGGTGCAATTTAAAGTATTTCCATGTATCGTCTCACCTAATTCTCACAACGGCTCTGTGGGCTGGGGCACGATTACTCTCATTTCACAGATGGAGAAACTGAGGCACAGTCAGTTTAAGCCACTCTCCAGGTTCACACGGATGGCAGGTGGTGATGCTGGTTGTCCTCTAGATGACCTGACTCCAGGGCTTCCTCTGCACTGTGCATGGAACCATCGGCAGCCTCCTCAGATGTCACGGGGTCTGTGGACTAAATGAGGGTGAGAGGACAAAGGGGCCCATGGTGACGAGCAGCATGGAGCGTGCCTCCAAGGAAGTTCTTGGAAGCCATTAAGCAGGGGAGGGATGGCGTGGGGCTCAGGGGACAGTCACTCTGAGGATAAGTACCAACAATTGGGGGAATGGAACCCAAGATTTGAAGTTTTCTGGCTTGTGCATTGTCATCAAAATAGGACATTGGTTGGTGTGAGGCCGAACAAAGGGGCCTCCACATCCCCTGCGGGAAAGGTGTGTATGGGTAGTTCTTTCTCAGTGACAGAGGTCTGTCTGGAGACGAGGAGAATTTTCCAACTTGGCCTGGGAAACACTAAGACAGCAGGAGGATTTAAGATAATTCAAATATAGTCCTTCAGCCCAACTCTCTATTTCACAGAAAGAACTTGTTCAGTGAGGAGTAGGGTCTTGTCCAAGGACTCATGGCTATTGAGTAAATGAGCTACGACCAGACCCTGTTCTGTTTTCGAATTTGCCTTGGGCTGCCTCCTGTTCTGTTCTGGCATACTGTCCTCTGTGCTGACGCCTGCCACCCCCTCCAAGTCATAGACTTCCAAATGTTCATCATGGACAACACAGATAAAGTATTTGATGTAATGACTGGAAGAAAGTCAGTTCATTAGTAGCTATGTTCATTATCAGAGATTCATACTTGATTCAACGGTTTCTAGTATATTCAGAGAGTTGTGCACTCATCACCACAATCCGGTTATAGAACACCTCCTGGAAAGGTCTCCGGTGCTGACAGTCTTCATCAGTCAATCTCATTCTCACCCCCAGCCGCAGGCAACCACTAACTTATCTTCTTTTTAGATTGGCTTTCTCTGGACATTGAATATACATGGAATCACATAATTTCGTGGTTGTTTTCATCTGGTTTCTTCACTTACCAAAATGTGGTTTTTTTTGAGACTTATTTATCCATTTCTTTTTATTGCTGAATTGTATTCCATTGTATGAATATACCACTTTTTGTTTACTCATTCATCAGTTGGCAGACATTTGAATATCATGAATAATCCTGCTATGAATAGGGCTTCCCTGGTTGCACAGTGGTTAAGAATCTGCCTGCCAATGCAGGGGACACGGGTTCGAGCCCTGGTCGGGGAAGAGCACACATGCCGCGGAGCAACTAAGACCATGCGCCACAACTGCTGAACCTGTGCCCTAGAGCCCGCGAGCCACAACTACTGAGCCCACGTGTTACAACTACTGAAGCCCGTGCGCCTAGAGCCCGTGCTCCACAAGAGAAGCCACTGCAATGAGAAGCCTGTGCACTGCAACGAAGAGTAGCCCCCGCTCGCCGCAACTGGAGAAAGCCCGCGTGCAGCAACAAAGACCCAATGCAGCCAATAATAAATAAATAAAATAAATTTAAAAAAAAATCCTATGAATACTTGTGTACAATTTTTTGCACAAACGTTTGTTATTATTTCTCTTGGAAGTGGATTTGCTGGCCCACATGACAAATTTGTATTAACTTAAGAAACTGCCAAACTTTTCCAAAGTAGTTGTACCATTTTACCTTTCCACCAACAATGTAGTTTCCAATTTTTTCCGTATCTTGCCAATATTTGGTGTTATCTTTTTGATTATAGTCATTCTAGTGTGTAATAGTATCTCTTTGTAGTTTTAACTTGCCATTTCTCTGATGACTAATGAGGTCGAATACGTTTTCATGAGTTTAGATATTTGAATGTCTCTCTTGATGCAATGTCAAGTCTTTCACCATTTTAAAATTATGCTTTTGGATTTCTTATTTTGGGGTTGTGTTCTTTATACTTATGGATACACATCTTTTATTATATATGATTGGCAAATATTTTCTCACAGTCTGTGACTTGTCTTCATTTCTTTCAAGCTGTCTTTTGAAGAACAAATTAAACAATGAGTTAATGAAGCTTAATTTACCAATTTTTCCTTTTATGGCTTACGCTTTTGGTATTGTATCTATGTTTGCCTAACCAAAGATTTAAAATATCTCCTCCTGTGCTTTCTCTTAGAAGTTTCGTAGTTTTTAAGCTTTATATTTAGGCCTGTGGTCCACGTGTCCTAACCTGACTCAAAGCCCCACTTTTCCTGAGCTAGAGCCTCCTGTGGACAACAGAAAGGGACCCATTGTGGGTGGCTTCTTTCTCCCCTGGGGGCAACTGTTGAGTGGAAACCAGCTCAAAAGGTTTCCATGCTGCTCACCCAGCCACTGCCTTTCTAAACAGAGGTCCGTTGATAGAGCACTTCAGAACCCTCTCTCTCTCACTGTTTCTAAAACAGCATTGAGGTTTGAGATGACTGTTGTTTCTCAACATTTTGCTTGTTTCATACAAATTTACTGCTTCCAGTAGATATTTTCTGTGGTGTATATTACCAGATTGTGGTCACTCTACAGCTTTAATATAAAGACTCTATTTTTGGTTCGTGTTGATGTGTTTCAAGTATTGAAGTTAAATAATGTGTGAGCATTAAATAATGTTAATAAAGTTAAATAATGTCCACCATCTTTTCCAGGAACGTCCAATCATTTTTGAAACGTAGCAGTAAACAACTAGATTATTGCAATTTTGATTTATAGAGTACTATAAAAGTAGCTGAAAAGTTACAATCCTAATCTGTTTATAAAAATAATAGGTCTGGTACTTTTGCAGTCATAAAAGTGGCCAAGGGTTAAATCAGTAGGAACCAAGGAAATTTCAGATACTGTACATTGAAGAAAGGCACTAAGAAATTAATATTTTCCAAAAACCCCCAAGACACAAACACACACACACACACACACACACACAGAATACTACCCTAGGTCTGCAGAATTTAAAATCAAGAGACTATTCTGTTGAATAGATTATATATGCAAAAGACTGATTATCAGGAATGTAGGTTTATTTCATTCAAAAACAAAACAAAACAGATTCATCCCCCAAAGAGTACTGTATCCTTTAAAGCAGCAGCAATCACAAGGCACATATGTACAAAATACCTCAAGCAAAATAGAAACTAAACATTAAAAAAATATGTTATTTAAAAAGATGTTGAAGACCATTTGTTAATATGAACATATATTATAAAATGACATTTTTAATATAATTTTATTCCTTTCCCTTTAATAAGAGATGGAGTAATAGTGTAATATTTATGTACTACCTTGTGGCACATATCACAAACATTTATACCACACTACTTGGTTTGCTAAAGAAAAAACAGATAGCTAAAGCACAGCTTAAAAATTTTAATTTTAGTGCTTTCACATCTTTTTTAGATATTTGGAATTCATAAGCTGAAAAGAAATAAAGGTCTCATTTTCTTCAGCTTAGAAAAAAAGCTTGTAGTTATACGTCCCTATACAAAAAAGAATACATTCTAGATATTCTAAAATATCAAGGACATGATTTCTATTTTGGGATCATCACAATAATCCTCTTCTGAAAAGATTAGAAGTCAAAACACATAACGAATGTAAAGGTCAATTATACTAAAATAAAATAGTATTTGATTTAAATTATTGCTCACTTAGGAAGTATAATGACTATTCTCTGGTTAGGGATGCTAAGATTCACTGTTTGAAATGGTGCAACATCAGTATTTAGTGTATATAAAAATTCTAGGATTCAAATATATTATAATGAAAAATTTGTAATAATCACACATAAAGTATTCCTTTATATATTAGCCAATATATACATTGAGCTTCACATGACGAAGACTGAAAAAGATGTTTGAATTAGATCTTCAATACATTTTGTATCATATATGCTGAAGTGCCTCTAAGCTTTAATGTTGCAGACAATTTTCTATGAGATATTAAGGAGTGCTCACAATCTTTATCATTAGAAGGGAAAGAAGATACACTGAAGCTCCATTTTTAAACAATGACAACAAAAAAAGAATATAAAATACTAGTATTAATAAAACGTTTAAATAGTACTAAATAGCACAATTTAAATATCAGTTATATGCTGTCATTAGTTTTTCTCTTAAGAAAATCAGTTCTTGGGCTTTTGGATTTGTTTTCTTTCAAGTACCCAGCATCCTTCTCATGGTCATATACTGAGTCGATATCCACACCATCTAGTGACGCCCCGTCTGGTACCCGCAGGCCCCCTGTGGCTCACTGTGCAGTGACTCAGGTCTGTCTGCGTGTTGCGTGGTGAGAGGCCACCAGGCCCCAGACTAAAGCAGCACGGTCTGGGCCACCCTGCTGATTGTGGTCGCAGCTTTCTCCAGTTCCTCTTCTGTTTGTTCCACTGTGACCACAACCCTAATGCTGAGAAATAATAAGGGACACAAAAGATAGTCAAATGAGAGTCTATACCAAGGGTCAGCCTGCCACCTGTTTTTGTGAATGAAGCTCTTCTACTGGAACATGGCCTACTGTCCCTAGCCACTTTCTCACTGCCCCGGCAGGGCTGCGTAGTTGTGGCAGGGACCTGTGTCCTGCAAGCTGGAAGCACTTTACTACCTGCTATTGACAGGAGTTTGCCGTTCCCTGCCTGCACTAGTAGCGATCTAGTCCAGGTAACCTTGCAGTAGGGCTCTGCCCAGGCCGGCAGGGAACTCTGTCCTTTAAATCTACCGCTGCAAGCAGTATCAGGCCCAAAGCAGGAAGTCAACGTTTCCCATATTAATGAGTGTGTGGTTGTTCACAAGTGTAATTCAGTAAGTCATACAGAAGTCCTACAATACTTTGATGCGGGGCAGAAATTTTCAAGTTTTCAGGAAACTGAAGACAAGAAATATCAGCCTGACAGGGCACTTCTTTTTTTTTTTTTTAATGATAGATGAAGCTACTTCTTTTTTTTTTTTTTTTAATTTATTTATTTATTTATTTATTTTTGACTGTGTTGGGTCTTTGTTTCTGTGCGAGGGCTTTCTCTAGCTGCAGCGAGTGGGGGCCACTCTTCATCGCAGTGCGCGGGCATCTCACCGTCGCTGACAGGGCACTTCTACCCGGGTCCCTCTCACTCCCCTCTGCAAACATCTGCATCAGCCACTGGACACATACACACTGAGTTGGGCTGGGCCCAGAGTCCTGAGGGCACGAGGGTGGCCCCCGTCCTCATGAAACACAGGATCACAACTTTGGATGGTGTAATTGGAACGGAGAGAGCAGGATCTTTAGGGTGCTTTCGAGCTGCTGCCAGAACAGCCTTCCAGAACCCAGCCCAGGGCCCCACGCCTGCACAGCGCTGACTCTGAGTGCTCTCTGGGTCTCTCCCAGACTCCTCCAGGCTCCCCCTCCATCACACCCATGCTCTGGGCTCCCCAGATGCACCTGTAGGTCTCCACGCCACCGCAGACCCTGCTGGAAGGCCCGATGCCCACCCCAGCTTGTTTGATACGCTTGATTCTGCAGGCTCGGCTTAAGCGTCTCCTGCTCTAGGAAGCCTCAGTCCCTCCCAGGCCAGAGCTAACCATGCCCTCCTTCTCTGTGACCTCCCTGACCTGTGTCATGACCCTGAAACCCTCAAGCTCTGGGTGTCTACCTTCTTGGACTACACTGTTTAAGTGCTTAGGGGACAGAATCAGGTGTTGAATGAACGCCAATTTTAAATCATGAGTTGAGGTGCCTCCCCACTGAGGGCTGCTTGAACCTCTGTAGAGGTTTTCCCCACTGTCACTTTGCTTTTCCTTGGGTGCTTAATACGTGTTTGTCAGATGAAGTAACACACAGCACTTGGGCCAGAGGTGGGATGAGCAGCGCCCCCCCGACTGTGCCACCCCGCCCCCACCCCCGTAAGGACTATCCTGGTGGTGGAAACAGCTGGCCCAGCACACGCTACCGCAGCACAGTGGCAGGTCGTCGCCAATGCGAACCTGGGCTGTCCCAGGTCGTTCTTGGGATCGCAGATGTTTCATTAAGTTAATTACAGAGTCCTGAGGGGATTTTCAATTAAAATGGGAAAACATCTAGGTTAAGAACAGAAACAGGTGATGTTCTATCTTTTAACAATACACATTCTTCCTTATCCTGTGACAGTCTTCCAAAAAATTTCAAAACATAATACATTTCATACAAAGTTTAAAGTAGAAAACAATGACTCAGGTCATAATTTTAAGTATACCAACCTCGGAGGAGGGAGATACTTCTCTTCTTTCTCCAGGTAGCGCGCCAGAGTTAACGCGATGCCTCTGTCCATGCACTGTATGAGGAAAAGGAATACATTTGCAGCCTGGACTGCAGACACTGGTCATTAAAACAGGAAGGTGTTGGGCTTCCCTGGTGGTGCAGTGGTTGAGAGTCTGCCTGCCAATGCAGGGGACATGGGTTTGAGCCCTGGTCTGGGAAGATCCCACATGCCCTGGAGCGACTGGGCCCGTGAGCCACAATTGCTGAGCCTGCGCATCTGGAGCCTGTGCTCCGCAACAAGAGAGGCCGCGATACTGAGAGGCCCGTGCACCGTGATGAAGAGTGGCCCCCACTCGCCGCAGCTAGAGAAAGCCCTCGCACAGAAACGAAGACCCAACACAGCCGTAAATAAATAAATAAATAAAACTCAATCCCATTAAAAAAAAAAAAAAACAAAAACAGGAAGGTGCACTGAAATGCTCCTCTCAAGAGTAGTTTTAATTCACCTTTCCAACTATAACTGCTAGAAGACAAAACAAAACACCACAGAATCATCTTATCATCTTGAGAGCACTGCTCTACAGGACTTCCTGCAATGATGGAGGTGTCCGTCCTGTGCTGTCCACGACGGCAGCCAGGGGCCCACGTGGCTCTCGGGCACTTGGAGATATGGCTAGTGCAACTGTAACACTGAACTTTGAATCTGACTTAATTTAAACAGCCATAGGTAACTAGTGGTTACCACTTTAGGCAAAGCAGCGTTAGGACAAGGGGAAACAGGACCAACAAAGCCCCGGAGGCTAACCAAGAGCTGGACTTAATAACGCCAGCAGAATCATTTCAGAGAGGAATTGCTCACACGTCAGGTATCAACAACACCTCTGATTCCCATGTGCTACACTTGGACACAGTGCTACCAAGCACAGAAGAGTCTGGTGTCACATTCTGCACAGCTTTCCAATACATCAGCTACCTGCCAACATTTTCTTAAAAATTAAATAATCACTATCAAAATAAAGCATAAAGTCAGACGAGGGTAATGGTTTATAAGGGTTTCTTCCTTGGGGTGATGAAATGTTTTGAAATCAGAGAGTGATGGCTGCACAACCCTGTGAGGATACTAAAAACCACTCAACTGTATACTTTAAAGAGTGAATTTTATGGAACGTGAATCGTATTTTTAAACAAACAAACAAACGAACAACCAGCTAGAGCAAGGGGTGCTGTAAAGGAAAGAACAATCACTGCCAGCGTGTGGCAGTGCAGGTATTTGCCTGAAGAGGGGCCATTCTGTAAGCTGTGAGGTAAGGTTTTCCTCTGCTAGGAAAAGATGGAAAACAACGGCAGGCAATGTCTTTTGCTGGTTCTACATTCTGGAAGTGTACTTGGAAAAGTTAACTCCTTCTGCAAACATCTGGACTGGCTCCGTTTCTAGTCCTGTCTAGTTAAGAAACAGTATAAACCATAGCTCAGTTTGTAAAAACTGTTTTATCAAGCAAGTCAACAAAAATTTGGCAGAACTGCTCAGTTCTGCAAAGCTTAAACAAGAACTACAGTGTCATGATCCTTTTTTCTCTTTCAAATATTGAAAGGAAAAAGCAAAGAGGAACAGGACAAAAGACTTATTAAGATGGAAGCTGCAATGATGCAAAGAAACTCTAAGAGCTTTCCTCCTCCTTCCTACAAATGCAGTTTCCAGATAGTATTCTGTTCCCTTCCCCAGAGCCTGTTTTCTCCTCATTCAACTCTCAAGGTGATTTCCTGAAGACAGCCAATATCCAGTGGGAGCCCACAGATGTAATTTTGGGATCTGTGAATTGTCCAGACTCACTTTTTCTTTTTGTTATGAGGATAACCTATGTAAGAGAAGTATCGAGTCACTTGATTCACATGCCCTTTCTGAGTCTCCCTCTGGAACAGAGTAGCAGGAAGACCTTAGCTGTTGCTACCCAGTGAGAAAAGAACTGAGGTGGATCTGACTGGAACTGACACCCTGGCACCTAGAGAAGGCCCACGTCCCGTGACACAAAGTGTGTAGAGAAGCACCCTGAGGGGGTTCGAGGGGAGGCTCTGGGATAATAACGGCGTCACCACAGACTCCAACACAGGACATGCAGCTTCACAAGGCTGCTCTGGCGGCGGTCAGCATCAGTCACACCACCCGGCAACTCAGTTAGAAAACAAACTCAGCTGTCACATGAAGGTAATGTCATAATTTGACTCTTACTAGGCTTGTCTGTTCTGCTTATATTTAATTTCTAAATTTGTTTTGGTATTACATTTGTACAGGAGCTCTAATTAAAAGGATGCTGTACTTCCTTTTATAGCTTATACATTTAAGTAATATGACAATAAAAACACCGAGGCAGTAAAAAAGGTCTGTGGGGTGCTTTTCCCCTTTAAAGAGTTTTTTTTCAAGTCTGCAGAGCTGCACCTGAGGAGACATCTGTGACCTTTCCTCACTCAGCAAGGCGAGAGCCACTCCAGCCTGTTCATTCACAATCTGACACGTTTCCTTAATTAGGAATCTCATATTCTGGGTTTGGTTTTATTTTGTTTTTTTAGGACAACTGATTCTGGAAGGCCACAAGTTGCAAGAAGCTCTCCACGAATCAATGATCCACAAGTTGCAAGAAGCTCTCCATGAATCAATGACTGCAGGTACTGTGGTTCACACATCGTCGGGTACAGGTCAGCTGAAGCCAGCGGTGAAGCCAGAGGCTGGCTTAGCACCACAGTCTCCACACTGAGCAGCCACGTGACTGCCTGCTGTGCCACAGCCGGGCAGGGGCACACGGCAGACTTGACCAGCACCACTACCCTGACGCCTGGCAGCACGGACTCGGGGAAGGAGCCTCTGAAAGGAACCGTCAGGACAAGCAGGACAGGGAAGCAGGGTGAAGCCTGTCTTCATTCTCAAATACGTACGCCATGTATTTCAGATTCAAGTACAAGGCAGCACCACCCTCGGTGCTCAGTGCTGCAGGGCCACTTGACCGTTCTTCAGAAGGAGGAAAGTGAGGAGAGAGGACTTGGGTGAACGCAGCTCTACTGAACAGTAAAGGCCAAGGGATCTTCCCTAGTGATGCGTTTCTTAGTTAATAACTAAGGTACACTTAGTAGTAAGACTTTCAGAAGTCAGACATTTAAATCAAGCTCCCAAGTTAGGCATGGTAAAGAAGTGGCTCTTCTTCCTTCCTTTTTGCTTACAAGATTATTTCGACCTGTTTCTGAGCTATGCTGGGTGTTCAGCCCCAGACAGTCAGCTGTCCGGTGTTGTGCACCATCACCATACAGAATGCCATCCCCACCTACATGTGCGAAAGCCTGGCTTTGTAAATAGTAAGCAACTGGGTTTTCTGGAAGACTAATTATTCAGAGTGGAAGCAAAGCATATTTTAATACAATGTGGCAAAGAACACAACTTCAATGTGAGCTGAAAATTGACCCAATGGAATAACCTGCAGCCTGTCAGTAGAGACGTGCTACAGACTCCACTGGGCAGGGACAGACGTCGGGAAGGCTGGGCATCAGAACAATTCCATGTCACCAGAGGGGTAACCACAACTTCTGTTGTACCCAATCTCTTAGGGCAAAGAGAGCATTCTTAAAAATGACCTTAAAAATTGCTTGGGTTCAGGGTAGAAGGGCACGAAGAGATTCACCCGAATAACTGGATACTCACTTGAGTTACTATTTCCTGAAGTAGTTTAATGTCTCTTTCTCGACACCCAGTGCTCTCTTCCAGCTGGAGGTGAAATGCTGGAGAAATGGACTCACCCACCACTTTTAATCCAGAAATGCTGAGGAAGGGAAACACACACACAAGCATAAATCCTCTTCCGAGCTCAGATTTCTCACATATAAATAATTTTACAAAGTCTGCATTAATGAATGTGACAGAAACTTGGGACTTCCATGGGAAACATCATGTGGTGGGATTCCAGATCTGACAAAGGGAGGTAAAAACGCACGCTCTGGGCAGTGCTTCCTAGTCTAGGACACCCTGCAGCACGGCTGGGAAGAGGATTCCCGGTCCCGCAGGACCCTCCGGCTCACATTTCACAGAGAACACGTGCGTCATCCCCAGCCTCCCACCAGACGGTCTACATGCCTCACCCACCTTGGCTGGGGCCACCCCCTCCTCAAGGGGCCCCTTGCAGGCCCACTCAGCCCTGGGCCTCTGCCCTGTCGCTTCCTCTCCTCACCTGCTCTCTCCTGTTCTTGCACGGCTAGCGCCAGACACGCCCGGTCCCAGGTCCAGGGTCACTCCTCTGAGGGCCTCCCTCATCACCCACTTTAGGGAAGTGTCTGCACCATCATTTTCTATTACTTCTGTTTCCTCCATGGATAACATATTATAATTGATAATGCTGCTTCCTTATTTGCTAAATCTTTAGTTTGTATCTTGTCTTTTATAAACTACAGGGATGATTTCTGACACTAAAATTTTATATTTTGGTCACCAACAATATATTTAGGTTGTAAAGCTGTCTTCTTGTGTACATGTTTAATTTTAAATTTTTCTTGAATTACGATGATTTTCTTCTCTCTTAGGATTAACAGCACAGAAATCTGCTGTTTCTCAGGAAGGAAGAGAGATTTCTTTAGGGGTGAAAGCCTGTATTTTCAAATGATTATTGCAGTGTTATGAGAACTGTAGGCCATATAATTTAGCCAGGTATGGTTTGATTTCTGACCTATCTCCTAGGACAAAAATAGTGATACATGTCTATTTGAAATTGGGCTAAACATTTTAAATGGCTTTCATTTAGTCTGCTTTACCTGGAAAGATCTGCTTTTCCCTTAGAATGAAATGAGCACAAAAAGCACTTGTTAGCATATTCGATTCTTCAAATATGTTTAGGACTCAACAAGCTTTTACTGAATGACTACCTGTGCCGAGTATCACATGAAGTGAGGAAGCTAAGCTCACCTGCCTTTCACACCACCCTTGAACATCATTAATTTGTGTCTACTTTCTTTAAATGTAATGCATCACACTAGGATCTCTCAATAAATCAGGCTGCAGATTTGAATCATGGAATCTCAGACTCTAGGGCTTCTGGAATATGGGGAAACCTTACAGATCAGTTGTTTTACTACTGTAGAAACTAAGAAATATGCTTTCAAAACCCATTTCCTAGGTGAATTCTGAATGTGTTAAACTTGTACACAAAGAAGTATTAATTGTTTTAGGTCATGTACTCTCAGGGAGAACTTAAAAAATTACTTTTCAAATTGCATTTCATATGAATTAAATGGCCTGGATTTTCCTTGATACAAACAAGGCACCTACAAGCCCAACTGAGCTTACTATTCAATCAAATGGGCTCATCTCACATGTTAGGTGGAGCAAGTTGGTGAGAGAAGGAATGAAACAAAATGCTGTCTTTCTGGCTGCCTGGATGCTGAATGTTGCATTAAAGTTTAACTAAAACCAAACGGACAGAGAATTATAACTTGAGTTCAGAAAGTTAGAAGCTGTGTTTCAGAGCCTGTTATACTTAAAAAAACATTTCTGGAGAGCACATTATTTACCATATTACTTTACCCATTTTACCAAATGGAAATACTAAACACTGGTCTAGGTCCTAGGGATAGAACAATCAACAATTCAGACGTGGTCTCCATCATGTGCTTAGTGTGGGGAAAGCGCTGGACATGAATAATTATCTGTTAGAATTTAGGGGCTCTTCAAGATTCCAGCAAGGACCCAAAGTAGCATAGGCCGCTGACTTCCTCTCCCAAATGCAACCTCAGAGATGAGAGAAGCAAATCACTGATTAGAGGAGACTAAAAAAAATTACTTAGAACTGAACACTGAAAATACTTACTGCCTTTGAAATGTTTATCTTTAAGCTATTTATTGGAAAATAATACCACCAATAACCTAAATGTAAAAAGCTAAAAAAGAGTAAAAAAACACAATTCAATGAAACAAGAAAGCAGAAAAATAAGGGAAAAAAATCAATCAAAGAAAACAAAATATGAGTAAAAAACAAAATCAAACTTAAAAAAACGTGCTGGGCAAAATCCTGGAAAGATTATCATAAGAATGAAAACGACAGAAACAGAAAATAAAAAGACAATACAGACACAAGAGAGAGAATCACAGACTACACCCAGCCCAAAGGCCCCAAGTCTAGAGAGTCTTACAGAGGAGTCCTGCTCAACTTTGAAGAAACAAATAATCAAGCCTGGTCTTATACAATGGCTCCATAATGCAGGGAAGTGGAAAAACTGCTCAATACTTTATTGAGGCTACCACAACATTGATTCCCAGGTTATGTTAGGTTGTTGTAACAAAAGATTATAGGCCCATTTAAATTATAAATATGGATATAAAAATTCAAAATCCTAACTAACAGTGCAGAAAAATATACTGTAATCAAGGAGGGGTTTACTCAGGAATGCAAGGATGTTTTAACATCAGAAAATACAGTCATCCCTCGGTAGTCACAGGAACACTGGGTAAAGTGCAGGAGTAGAGGTGGGTTTCAGTAGTTTCAAGTGTACATGAGAGGTGAGGATGTGGAGAGGGCATAAACAACTCTGGAAAAAGACTGGCTACAAAGAGAAGCAGAGCAATGGGCTAGTTGCTAGAGGGGAGTATGGGGTCACGGGAAAGAAGAATTTAAGACAAGATAGGGCAGAGTGTACTTGAATGCTAATCAAATGACTCAGGAAAGGGGAGAGACTGAAGAGAAAGGAGAGGAGACAACCAAAGGCACTCGGTCCTTAAGAAAGGAGAGCTGTGATGGATGGAGGAACGTTTCTTTGGCTATAACACGAGGGAAGACTGGTTCGGATACCCGCAGGTGTACAGGTTTGTGAGGGAAAATGAGGGAGTTCCCAAGTGACAGCATGAGGCAAGGCTGTCAGCTAAAAGTGGGTGGAGTGAGACAGAGGGTTAGGGATTTTGGAGAGAAGAAAAAGTGTGAGAGAGCTGGGAAAAGTAGAGGATTGGACTTAAAAAATAAACACATTAACACTCATAGAATAAAGGGCATCTGAGGTAGGTGTTCATGAACTGACAGTGACTCCAATGTGCTAGGCTGAGCTGGTTTATTAATATTTCATAAGCCAATGTAACTGGAAACAATAATATCTCTCTACCACAAATCATGCAAGAACTTTTGTTAGGATCATAAGTCAGACCCAGACTTCAATTATTTCTCCCCCTCCTTTATCTGGAACATCTGTGACCTGCTTATTTATTAACTGTCCTTTTTAGAAAAGTTTCTAGTTTCCATATCTGGCAATAGGGATAGGACTTCCACGACTGAGAAGGCAGGTTTCAACTTGGAAAGGCAAAAAGAAACCACAGGCAAGGTGAGATCATTTTCTGTAAGATAAGAAATCTGCCTGAAGATGTCACTAGCCTCAATGTTTTTCTCAATTCTAGAGGAATCTTAAAGAACTACTCTTGTGTAGTTAAAACAAAAGTAAACAGAACACTCATAAGGTTCACTTTGATTTCACTTGTTTCTTTTTCTTGAAGTAACTTAAAAAAATGAGTAATTTTCTAAAAAGCAGCATGGACAGTATGAACCCACTGTCATCTAATTACATCCTTTTACCCGTACAGATGTGTGGGAATTCTCCAGTGTTTATGCTGGTTATTTCTGGTGGCAGCATGTTGTTATTTCTTTTCATCTTTGTTATCTTCTGTACTACTGTAATATTTTACCAATGAGCTTGTATCATTTTTAGAAAAACAAAGTTATGATTTTTTAAAACAATGACAAAATGGATGCTCTTGGTTTCACACACAGAGACAAATTTGAATGAACTGTGTTTTTGGTTTCTTAGTTGCAATTTAGACAAACTGACTCAAGCCTATTAAATGCACTGAAAACCAAAGAGGTGACACTCAAAATTTTTCACAAGTTGTTTAAATGTTGTGCAGATAAACTTTTGAGTTGGTTGAAAATATATAAAACTCACCCTTGTAAAGCTTTATGAATTCGTTTGCACTTTTCCTTCAACACTGCAAAAATACCTGAAGGAAACAAATACATTTGATAGTACATTTGGAAGATTGGATATACTAATCTAAAAATGTTTTTCAAGATCCAGTTCATCAATTTAAAACGCAGCAAATCCTTCTGCCCACTAATAACACACAAATAGACAGCCAGTAACTCCTCTGAAGGTCCCCAACTTTCATCTGTGGCATATACTAGCTGGCACCTGCTCACCCAACTTTCAGCAAAATCTGGGATAAAGTTTTCCACAACAAAACAATGGCTCTGTTCTTATTAAGATACTATAAATTATCTGGCCAAGAACAAAAGGGTACAAATATATTAAATATTTCTGGACCCTAAACAATTTGGGAAAAAACATAGACACTGCAGTAATGTTTATGATCTCTTCTTGATATTTTCACTTTCTTTTAAGGAAAATCCACAAACTGAAATATCTGAGGAGACAGGAGTGGCAGGGTATCTGACAAGTATATGAATGTGCACACAGAAACACTCACTTTTACTGATTCTCTGAATTAAAACCAATGCTGAATCTTTAGAAATTTATAAAATTTAAAATTACAAATACCAGGCCTGCTTTTCCATTTTCCTTTTAGTCTTTGGTGAGGAGGCGCTATCACAGCCCAGAACCACATTTTAAATTGAGTCGACTGCCCATTAAGCAAGTTTTAATAGTTGGTAAACCTGTATGGCCTCAGCACCAACTCATGAATCAAAGGCTGATGGGGAAAACTAGACAACAGTTATAAAATTATAAGTACCAAAAATTAGCATACTTCAGCTAATTTCTCAAAAAACCCCGATAAACTAAATGATGACTGGCCCAGAGCTAGTCCCTCCTTTTTCTGGCATCTCTGCCCACCAAGGGAGCGAGCTTTGCTTTGGCTCTGGCTTCATCTCCAGAAACATGAGAGAAGCTCTAACCCGGAAACCCTGAGGCAGGGACAACTTCTTCACCATCATTTTTCCCATAAATTGCCAGATAATGTAATTCAGAGCCAGAACTTTGTCTGGGAAATCATTTCCTCCAGCTAATTTCTCCAAAAAGGCAAACCAGCAGCATGGCTAACATGACTTGAAATATCTTTGATTTCCTGGGTTTAAAGGTTATACCTGGATTTTCTTCCATGATGTTGAGGGTCTCAATTGCAGCAGCAGCTAAGAGGGGAGGTAATGAAGCTGAAAAGCAGTATCCCTGGCCGGAAAGTCGCTGAGAAGAAACAAACAAGTTATAAAACATAAACACTTTTTTTGTCTCTGTTTTTCTTTGGCTAAAAAATCTAAAGGCACCAAATCTCTGCACTCCCTACCAAATAGCATGTACAAATGGTGAGGTGCTAAGACCCAGGCATGTACAGAAGTTATGTAACAAAACCAAAACTTTTTTAGAAAGGGAGATAATTTCTAAATGTAAATATTTTGAATGATTCTTTAACAAATCTACTTCTAAATAAAAATTGTGTGAAAAACTAAGTTAGAATGAAATTTTGTAATAGCGGTTACATTTTTAGTTGACTAGTGGAGCAACGGGTTTCAGTTTTTGCTTTTGTTTTTAAAAAGAACCCACCTGATGGTCAATTACGAAAGACCTGCCACAGCAGAAACCCCCAATAGAAGCAAGTGAATTCTCCATGTTGGCACTGATAAGATCAATATCATCAATCTGTCAGAAAAGAGGGACAGTGGGAGTTATTTCTCAATTTAAAGAAAAGGAGGGGGAAAAAAAAGGCCAATGTCAATCCTAGAGACAAAATTTCAGCACTAATGTCAACATCTGGATTCAAACTACCTCCTTGAAAATAAAGGGTAAGTCATACAAAATCAATTGTTAAAAGGACCGATGTTTCATAGCCCACCTCTGAAGATGTCTCACTTTATACGTTTTTGCCATTCCATCATTCATCGACAATTTATTCACAGTGGAAGAGCTAGATAAAAGATGAAATCTAAAGTTGTTTGATACTAAACATATTCAGAGGTACAAGATAAGATCATTTCCTTGCTAAAACAGTGGTCTCAGCTGTCCTTCTCCATAGAAGGTACTTGAGAGAAATAAAAAGAAATCTATCAGGGTTTTGAGCACTTTGGAACAAGTACTACATTCCATTTACCTTTTCCACCTTTTCAAAAATGAAATCAATTTATCCAAACATGATGGCAATAGGCCATCATGGGCTCTGACCAAAGTGGACCAACTGGGCAGTGGATGAACCTAATGTGCCCACTGGGCTCCTGAGTACCCACAACCTTCTCAACGGCTCAGCACTCCTTTGGTCCTCACCATCTGCTCCAGCCCCCAGCACCAAGTTCCATCCTGCATACAGTAGCCATTCTGTAATTACTCAATGATGGCCATAATAATTGACTGGTCAGATCACATCTGGTGTTTTTCCAAGTGTTCCACAGATCCAACAAGGAAACCTGCGCACTCTTCTTCTTTTTTTTTAACCTTTCATTATGAAAAATTTCAAACATATACAAAAGTATAAAGAATCCCCATCACCAGATTCAATAATTATCAACTTACGGACAATCCTGTTCCACGTATAAGCCCCCTACTGCCCTCTTCATTTCTTTGGAGCAAATCTCAGACTTTACATGTTTTCATCTATAAATATTTCAGTGTGCATTTCTAAAAGATATGCCCTCTTTCAAAAACATTACCACACTTAAAAAATGAAAAATTTCTTAATATCAAATACTGAGTGTTCAAGTATCTCTGTCTCACAAAGCTTGTTTTTCACAGTATTTGTTTGAATTAGGGTCCAAATAAAGTCTATACATTCTGCACTCTTACTCAAGCCATTATAAATACTACCTCTGAGACAACTGCTGGAAGCAGTGAGAAAACTAGAACAGTGAAATTAGATAGTGCGTTTTCCTTCTTTAAAATTTTCATGCCTTAAAAATTGCTCTGGTGTAAATTTTACTTGAATTAATTTCCATTTATCTTAAATTCTTCAGTGCATTTCATTGCCAAATGTCAGTTTGTCTTTGAAGAGTATGCTTCAGTCAACTTGGTGTGATAGTCATTCTGCTCTACATTTTTCTCTAGGTCTGTATGGGTAGAGGGATGCAAATAATCTAAGGCGAGTTTATGTTTTATAGTTCAACATTTTAACACAAGCTGCAAAACTTTTATGCACAAGATTTGGAGAAAAGCTTCCTTCACATCAACCACACAGCAGTGGGTAAGGGCAGGTTACACAGTGGTCGGTGAGGACAGGTTCTGCAGATGGGCCCACAGTGTTCCTCTCCGAGGCTTTAGGAGCAAAACCCACTAAGAGTAGGGCTAGTTGAGGCTCATTTCCTTTCAGCAAGAGAAAACATAAAAAACTCACTCCAGTTGTCTGGGACCTTGAGCGGCTTTGTGAATCCATGCTGGTGGTATTTCTAACATATATATATAAATCACCCCCATACACACAAATAACAATACAGAATTTTAAATATTAGAAAGAACATCTTTTCACTGCTATGATACTTTCTAAAGGACAACTTAGAGAATTCTTACTGATTTTAAAGAAAAAATGGAAGGCAAATTTAACTGTTTCTAGAGAAGAAACACGGAAAGCTGGGATCAAATGTTACCGTGTAAACAGAACACAAATTCTATGATTAGCCACTGAGTTCCAAGGGAAGATGGGGACCCTGGTCTGGCTGACCCAATCCTCTGTGGGCTCAGTGAAGTGACAGACACCAAAGCTGCATCCTGCACATCGATGAGGAACACTGTCTTGTGCCCATGAAACCTGCCCAGCAGGATGGAACTGCATGGTTACTATATGAAGGAATGTTCCAAAAAAGCAGAGCTTACATCGATTCCAAAATGTTCAGTGACTCCTCGGCCGTGCTCCCCCAGGACTCCAAACGAAAGGCTTTCCTCCAGAAAGATCCTTGCTTTATATCTGTATTTTAACTTAACCTAAGTGGTAAATAAACACAACTTTAAAATACTGAAAATTCAAAAAATTCGTATTTGTGAATCTGCCTACTTGCTAAAATTTATTTGTAACCTCCAAATCAATACTTAGGGCATATTTGCAGGGTGGTGAAAAACTTTGAGTCACCTGAAATGCACCTTCCCAGCTGAGTTAACGGGCTACTGCTTCAGCTTATTTATACTGCAAACAAGTGTCCTTTTCACATTCTGTTTACTGCCACATTTTTCGCATTTTGTGCTTTTCCTTGTGATTCTGTTGTTCACAATGGCCCCCCAGCACAGCGCTGAAGTTCGGCCCAGAGGGCCTCAGCGCAAGAAGGCTGTGATGCGCCTTACGGAAAACATGCGTGTGTCACATAAACTGCACTCAGGCCGGAGTTAGAGCACTGCCGGCTGTGAGTTCAATATGGCTACGTCAACGGTGTACACTAAATAAGGTGTCTTTACACAGAAACACATATAAAACAAGGTTATGTACTGAGTAACTGATGAAAACGTGGTGACTAGAGGGTTGCAGAAAACTAACTCTGTATTTGCCCTAGGAGCAAAAGTTCAGTATTTGGTAATTCAGTATTTGCAGCAGGTTTATAGAACATAAATATATATACACACACACACACACACACACACACACACACACACACATACACACACACTTTATAGAACATAACTACCATGAATAATGAAAATTAACTGTACTTTAGATGCTCTAAAATGATTCAATTTAACTCAGTAATATAGACAGCACAATGCCAATTTTTAAAGAAGGAACTGTTAAGACACTATGAGTATAGACATGTAATCTATCTGTTAAATACTGGTCTGATTATACATAAAAACTCCTAGGGAAATGTTGTAAATATTCTTCCCTCAGAGGCACTATTCCAATTTAGATTCATTTTTTTAATCCAGAAAAAGTTTTCATTAATATGTTTTTTAATCTTTTTTTTCCCCCTTTGTTTTCCGGCTTATAAGAAAGTCCTTTCCCATCTAAGGTTTAGATGCATATTTATCTATATGTTCTTCTAATTATTTCATAAATTTTTTGGTTTATACATTGGGAGGCTGAACATATGTACAGATTTTTCCCCCTAGTGTTTAACTGATTTACCCCTTTATGATATGTATGTGATAAGTTTCACAGCTGAATTAAAATACAGTGATTATTAACCACTAAATTTTTTTTAAAATTAATTAATTAATTAATTCATTCATTCATTTATCACTTTTGGCTGCGTTGGGTGTTCGTTGCTGCACACGGGCTCTCCCTAGCTGCGGCGAGTGGGGGCCACTCCTCATTGCGGTGTGCAGGCCCCTCACTGCAGTGGCCTCTCTTGCTGCAGAGCACGGGCTCTAGGCGCCCAGGCTTCTGTAGTTGTGGCGCCCTGGCCTAGCTGCTCTGCAGCATGTGGGATCTTCCTGGACCAGGGCTCGAACCCATGTCCCCTGCATTGGCAGGCGGATTCCCAACCACTGTGCCACCAGGGATGTCCCTCAACCACTAAATTTTTATATATATAACATGAGAAGTTGGGCTCTTAAATCTTTCCATGACTCATGTAATCTTCTCTTGTGCCAGAATCATAATTTTAATTATTAAATGTTTAATTACTATGATTTTTTCCACTGAAACTATAGAAATAATGCACAGAAATATATAAGATGGGTTGATGTCTCATATCATGCGTCTGATAATTTATTTTTTAACCATCAAGATTTTACAGGCTAGGGCTTCCCTGGTGGCGCAGTGGTTGACAATCTGCCTGCCAATGCAGGGGACACGGGTTTGAGCCCTGGTTTGGGAAGATCCCAAATACCGCGGAGCAACTGGGCCCGTGAGCCACAACTACTGAGCCTGCGCGTCTGGAGCCTGTGCTCCGCAACAAGAGAGGCCGCGACAGTGAGAGGCCCGCACACCGCGATGAAGAGTGGTCCCCGCTTGCCACAACTAGAGAAAGCCCTTGCACAGAAACGAAGAACCAACACAGCCAAAAATAAATAAATAAATAAATAAATAAAGAAGCTTTCATTAAAAAAAAAAAAAAAAGATTTTACAGGCTAATCTTGTGAATCAACATCAAATTGGGAGAGGGGTCCTCACTGGGCTTTTACCTGAATTTTCATTAACAATGAACAAACTAATTTGGGGAGAATTACATCTTTTCAATACTAATTCTTTCCCATCCATTAATAAGAGGTATTACATGAGTGAGATAGTTTCTAAAAACCATGTTTTAGAAAATATTTAATAATATTATCACAGTACTGGAACACAAACAGACAAGTAAAACAAAACAGGAATCTTTTTGTCAAACCCTAATTTGTATACTGTAATTTTACATACTCAGTACTTTAGGTACTTGATCTGTTCCTACACTTTACATTTTGTTTCACTGGCTGTATATTTGCCCATCAGTACTGATTTATTATTGTACCCCTGTAACATACAGTTCTAACATCTTGTGGCCGACTATCTCTCCCCTACATTATTCTATCAGTCTTTGACACTCACAAAAGGAAGGAGAGGAAAACAAATCTCTTTTATTGACATTTAGGATGTATCTAGATTTCCTCAAGAAATAGTGAAAAACTTAAAAAATAAGATATGAAACCTTTATTTTGAATCCTTATTCAATTGATGGACTCATAGATTCAGATTTTAATGGTCAAATGCAATGGTGGTTTATTACAGGAAAATCAGTGTAATACACCATACTAATAGAATGAAGGATAACCACATGATTAACTCAACTGATGCAGAAAAAGCATCTGACAAACCCCAAACCTCTCATGAGAGAAGCATTCAACAAATAAGAAATAGGAGGGAACTTCCTCAACTTGATAAAGGGCATTTATGGAAAACCCACAGCTAAAATCACACTCAATGGTGATGGCCTGAAAGCTTTCCCTTTAAAGAGCAGGAAGGACACTCACTCTTGTCACTTCTAGTCAACACTGTACTGGAAGTTCTAACCAGAGCAATCAGGCAAGAAAAAAAAAAAGAAAAGCATCCATCCTTGGAAAGGAAGAAGCAAAACTAGCTCTATTCACAGATGACATGATCTTATATACAGAATAAGATCCACAAAAATACTGTTTCAGCTAATAAACAAGTTCAGCAAAAGTTGAATGATGCAAGATCAATACACAAAAGTCATCTGTATTTCTATAATTAGTAGTGAACAATCCAAAAAGGAAATTAAGAAAACAATTCCATCTATAATAGCATCAAAAAGAATAAAATACTTAGCATCACAAAGAATACAATACTTAGGAATAAATTTAACCAAAGAGGTACCAGACTTTACAGTAAAAGCCACAAACAATACTGAAAGAAATTGAAGAAAACTGAAATAAATGGAAATACATTCCATGTTCATCAATGAGAAGACTCAGTATCATTAAGATGGCAATACTTCCCAGAGCAATCTAAATATTCACTACAATCCCTATAAAAAATCTCAATGCCATTTTTTACAGAAATGGAAAAGCTGATCCTAACATTCAAATGGAATTTCAAGGGACGCCAAATAACCAAAACAATCTTGAAAAAGAACAAAAATGGAGAACTCACGTCTTGATTTCAAAGTTTACCACAAAGCTACATGAATTAAGTAATTAAGCATGGTACTGGCATAAGGCTAGACATATAGACAAATGGAATAGAACTGAGAGTCCAGAAATAAACCCATATACCTACAGTCAACTGATTTCAACAAGGGTGCCAAGACCATTCAATGGGAAAACAATAGTTTCTTCAACAAATGGTACAGGGACAAATGGATAACCACATGCAAAAGAATGAAGTTGAATCCCTCTCTCACAGAATATACAAAAATTAAGTCAAAATGGATCAAGGACCTAAAATAAGAGCTAAAACTATAAAAACCTCAGAAGAAAACATAGGGGTGTATCTTCATACCCTGGATTTGGCAATGTATTTCTTAGATATGACACTAAAAGCACAAGCAACAACAAAAAACTAGATAAATTGGACTTTGCCAAAATTAAAAACTTTTGTGCATCAAAGGACACTATCAAAGAAATGAAAAGACAACCTATAGAATGAGAGAAAATATTTGCAAATCACATACCTGATTAAGGGTCTAGTACCCAGAATACATAAAGAACTTTACAAAAAGACACCCCAGTTTAAAAATGGGCAAAGGACTTCTAGAGGCATTTCTCCAAGGATATACAAATGGCCAACACAAGAAAAGTGGCTCAACATCATTAGTCATTCAAGAAATGCAAATTAGAAATGCAAATATACTTCACACCTACTAGAATGGCAAAAATTAAAAAAAAAAAAAAGTATACATTGGTAAGGATGTGGAGAAACTGAAACCCTCCTCCATTGCTGGTGGGAATGTAAAATGGTACAAGCCACTGTGGAAAACAGTATGGCAGTTCCTCAATAAGTTAAAAATAGAATTACCACATGATCCAGCAATTACATTGCTAGGCACATACATGAAAGAGTTGAAAACAGGGATTCAAACAAATACTTGTACATGAATGTTCACAGCAGCACTATTCACAAATGCCAAAAGGTGAAGCAATCCAAATATCTGTTAACAAAAAAACCAAAATGTGATATACCCACACAATGGAATATTACTTAGCTTTAAAAAGGAATGAAGCGAAGAGTAGCCCCTGCTTGCCAAAACTAGAGAAAGCCCGCGCACAGCAACGAAGACCCAACGCAGCCAAAAATAAATAAATTTTAAAAAAAAGAAGAAAAAAGGAATGAAGTACTGATAAATGATGCCACAAATTGGATAAACAATGAAAACATTATAAGTGAGTGAAGCCATAGTCATATATTATATGATTCCATTTATCAGAAATATCCAGAATAGGTAAATCCATATAGACAGAAAGCAGACTGGTGGGGGCTAGGGGCAAGGAAAAATGCGGAGTGATTGCTTAATGGGTATTGGGTCTTCTTTGGGAGTGACAAAAAGGTTTTACAACTAGCTAGTTGATGAGTGCACAACACTGTGCACGTACTAAATGCCACTGAACTCTACACTCTAAAATGGCTAGTTTTATGTTATGTGAATTTCACCTAAAAAAAAAAAATCTCAATAGTCATGGTTTCTAAAGACAGTGTATTGTATCCCCTTTTAAAAAGCTGAGTTTTACAAAATACATATTATATGATTTCATTTATATGAAATTCTACAAAAAGCAAAACTACAGGAACAGAAAGCAGATCAGCGGTGGCTTGTGGCCAGGAATGGGGTACTGATTACAAAGGGGCATGAGGGACTTCTGGAGTGACAGAAATGTTCTATATCTTGACTGTGGTGATGGTGATAGGGGAGTATACATCTGTCAAAACTTATCAAACTGTACTCTTAAAGTGAGTATATTTTATTATGTGTCAACTGTACCTCAATAAAGTTGGTTTTATAAAACTCAGTCTTGATTACTCTTTAAAGGTCAGGGTTGGCATTTAATGTTAATCTACTTCTCTAGTATGATCAGAATGTGCTTATGATACATATTAAGCAAAGCAATGAAGACATTATACATTAAAAATGGTCATAAACAAAAGGCCTAACTGCCAAATAGTCTGAATACTAAAATAATAAATAAACATAGTTGCTCACCAATTCTGGAAGAGGGCAAATAGTTCCAGTATTCATATATAACCCCTCGACTACAATGAAACGTCGAGTTACACGAGCCTTGCGAGGATTCTTTAAAAGAAAAAAAAATAGATGTTTTAAATTTCAGTAACTCCAAATACAAAATCTGTTATGTGCTCTCTAGCACTTTCACCCTACAAGATTTATTCACCAAGATAAATCAACAAATAGATAGACTATATTAATTTCAAGCTCAAGGTTTGAGATCCTGTTATTTTGAGATGAAAAACAGTGCTTTCTTCTCTCAGACATGTTTTCAGGTCACACAGTCAACTAGGAGGCCTCACACACAAACACAAACTGTTTAGACACTGAGAATACTAAAACACAAACAAAACCCTCCAAGCCCAGAATGACTGGGAAGGGACCCAAGGGAACTTTCTGGGGGAGACGGGGGCATTTTATGTCATGATGGGGGCCATGATACCTGGGCTACACGGGTATAACCACTGGTCAAAACTGTATAACTAGGACTAATGTATTTCAATGTAAATTTTACCTAAAATAAAAAGAACTCTAATGATGATGATGATAATCATCATCATCACAGAGACTGAGTGGGGAGTTAGGTGAAGGTTCAGATGATACAAGAGTGGCAGAATATTGAAAACAAAGCCGGGAGAAGGGTACAGGGGGCTTCACTATACTACTGTTTCCTTTGAATGTGCCAGAAATTTTCCTAATAAAAAGTTAAAAAACAGACAAACCCTGACCTCCCTTACTTACCAAAAAACAGATGAAACCCTTCTCCTTCCTTCCTCCTCACTACTGGTTCAAGTAAAACTGGACTATGACCTCACCCAGTCATGTTCGGAGGTGGTGCAGTGGAGGGACTCTTTCAAGTAACACACACCTTCCCACACCCCACTGACGTCAAATCACTAATAAACCACTCCCACTGCTGAATCTGTAGATGTTTCAGGTATGCTGCACTGAAAAAATTCCACAGAGTTTGCCGCCACCTTTCTACTCAAAGGTTTCTTGCCTCTAAGCTTCTAATGAACAACTAGAAACTCAAATATCAGAGCTATTCTTTAAGGGGTATTTTAGAACCCGCAGCTGTATGTAATACTGAAAAAAGTGTCGGCTGAAGCATGCGAAAGTTTACACCATTCTTGGTCATCTTCACTCCGTCCCTAAGTCAAACCTGAGGCTGCGGGTCTGCTGGGAGGTCACAGCTGAGGACCTGGGGGCATCCCGCCTCTCCCTGCCTTTAAAACACAAAGTATCTTTCTTATGATCTTAAAATACTCAATGAAGGAATATTTTATTTTTGGAATATTCTTGGGAAATGGCAAAGTACAAAAAAGAATTTAACAAATGAGCTCGTTACACCACACACTGGTAACTTTTTCTTGTAAATACATATCTTTGTAAATTACCTTGTTCAAATCAGGATTTTACTGCAATCGTTCTAGGACCTGAGTTTTTAAAATATTATGTTGTGAACATTCTCACATTATTTAATATTATTTAAACCATGATTTTAATGGAGATTTAATATTCCACCTTGTAGATACACCGTAAATTATTTAACTGTTCCCACAGTGCTGGATTTAGGTTGTTTCCTTCATTTTGTTTTTTTACATCACGTGAATACCCTTCGATCTCTGACACCATTTCTGATTCTCTTCTAAAGATAGCACTCCAGAGGGTATAGATATTTAAGAATCCCAGAATATACCTGCCCATTTACCCTCTAGAAAGGCTGTGCCAACTGAAGCTCTCCTCAGAGTTTTTGGAAGGCCCCCTGTACATCAGTGTGGCACTGATTATTACCATAAAAAGTTTTCCCTAATTGGACAGGCAAAAACTCTTACCCTAATTTCTGTAACTGTTAGTGAGGTCAGACTATTTTCTATTTGCTCAGTTATCTGCATTTCTTCTATGAACTGCTGTTTTTACTTATTATCTTTTTTTTTAAGAAGGATTAATATGGGATAAGAGAACTCTATAAGAAAAGGAATGAAAAAACATATGAACTCCATTAGTTGGGAAACTGACAAAAAGAGTTTGATCCAAACTCAGATTATTTAACTTACTTTCAAAGGAAATATAAGCATCTAAGTACAAAATATTTAAAAATTTAACATTTATTATTTTTGTGAAAACAAAATTAAAAAAGAATTATTTCTAAAAACCAAAATGTAAAGTAATTTAGAAAGCCTACTCTTGGCAGGAATATGTGGTATAAATTAATTAGTAAAAAGGTAAAAACTATAAAATGGAAATAAATTTTAAGATAACTTTATTTCTTGTTATTCATTAAAAAAAAGTTCCACAGATTATAAATCTTATACAACACACACACAGAACTTGAATATGTTGTCTTCCAAATTTGTACAATGCTAACTTGGCGAAATAACTCTACAGCAGACTGGTTCATTGGTCACACTTTCTAAGGCAGTGTTTTTCAATACGGTAGCATTCTATTACTGAATCAGAAAAGGGACATCTTTTTACAATCTGTAGAAAGAATTCATTGGTGGAACGGTCTCAATTTTAAGATTTTCCCTATAGATTCTTCTAAATTGTATACTTATAAAACACTGTCTGTAGCACACCTAGCATAAAATAGCAGAAGTCTATGCGTATTCACCACAAGAATGTGTATAATCATGAAGTGCTGCTCTTAGGCTATCACCTAAACAAAGATGACAGAATCCAAAAGGAATAATTCAAATATCTGGGAAAATGGAAATTAACACAAAATTAAGGATGTGATGAGCATTTTTATCAGTTACTCTAGTAACGGATGAGTTACACTGGGAAAGTCCACTTGAAAGTGGTGTTTGAGACAAAGGATGTGGTGACCAGGTTCCCAGTACACTTCACACACAGTGGTTCCTGCTGCAGAACCACAGACCACAGAACTACCTTCTCTGTTCATGTTGTCAGGGGCAAATAAATGCTAATTCTAACAGTGATGCTTTGAACACGTTTCCTCGGTTCCACTCTCTATCAGAACAACAAGGAGCAAGTTCCACCTGCCTAATTCCCTCCCTGTCCCAAGGGACTACACAGGTGCTTGAGAAGAAGTGTAAATAGGTTGCAACGTAGAAGGAAACCATGCTTGAGGCAGCTGCTTCCCACAGGGAGCAGCTGCTCAGAGATCTGGGATGAGGTTGGGGTAGGGAGAAAGAGTCTTCACTTTGTTCATAAATTCATTAATTAAGATCTGCCGCCATGGTTTCTTCTGGTGAATCGATACATGATTTATTCTGATATGAATAAGCCTATTTTGAATTCACTAGATACATCTTGTTAATGCCCTAATGAGTTCTGTTGTTACTTCTGTAGAGTTGAGTGTACATCCCTCCACCCCCAAAATGCATGCTGTTTTTCTCTCTCTCTTTTAGAAAGCTGCCTAGATAACCTTCCCCCAAATTTGCCATATATAATTATGGCAATGATGAGGCAATTACTATCAGGCTTGACTCTCTAATCTGAGGTACATTTAATAAGCAGAAACACCCTTATTTAATGTCCACATGTGATCCACAGGCAAGTTTTCATGACAAATTACCATTTCATTTATAATTTAGCTGGTTAGAAAGTACAAAAGAACTGTGTAATTTTCTTCAAAAGAATCATACCTTTTGATCTTCAATCTCTTGTTCTTTCAATAGTCGCTGCAGGTCATCCATATCATTATGGTTAAATAGCTTAATGTCACTACGTGATGCCTGTAATCCCTTCTGAATAGCAAAGCAGGCAGCTTTATCTCTGCAAGGAAGAAAGACCCACCAAATTGGGGTTTAAAGGGTCTTGTCAACATTCTCAGAAAAGGAATGCTTGCTTTTGTAAGTTGACCAACATCCACTTGTTAAACTGAACATGGCAAATAAATAAAACATGTTTGAACATTAATATATTATTGTTTGCACTTCACTCTGCAAACCTTTCCACATAACTACCATACTGATTCTGTTCTACGAAGCAAGCTCTTGCCATATTTTGACCTCTGAGAAATCAGCATGCATCTTACTATATAGATGGCATATTAGTTTATTCAAAGTACTTTTCTCTTTCTGAAAAATAAATGAAATATTGGTGCATCTCACCATCAGTGGCATCTCTGATTTGACAGGCCACCACTCTGCCATTACTTTGCCATCAAAAGGAATACTGGGTTACTGACTCTACATAACCCAGGGGAGAACTCTGAGTCATGCAGATTAATCTTCAGTAAGATCTCCTAAATTGAGTTAATGGGGGGCAGGATATATTTCTTAAATTAAGTGTATTATTTAAAAGTACATGCAACACTTCTACTTCTGAGAAAATAGACATATTTTCCCTATTTTTCTCACTGGGTACAACCAAAAATCCTGGACATCATGTATAAGACAAACATAAGATGATGCTGAAAAATGGAGAGAAAAGGCAGACCAGCGAGGGATCTGAGAAATGACATGAAACAAGTTCCTGGAATTTCCTAACTTGGAACTGATGCAGCTGGCAAACTGGAAATGCCAACAGGCGAGACAGAAAAGCTCTGACAAAAGTCTGCTCTCTGTAGCCAAACGGACAGGAAAGGGGGCAGCCCAGCAAAGGTCTCTACTGCAGCCAAACCACAGAAAAACCTGGGCCTGTCCCCTCCACACTAGCAAAGGCTGAGAGGGGGACCCAGACTCTAGCCTTCACGAGGCCATAACAAGGCTCCCCAATACCCCTGTGGGAGCTGTCAGAGAAGGGAGCCAGAACTTGTATCTCCGTTGGGTAGTAACAAGTGGCTCCCACTGTGGTGTTAGTGAAGACCATGTGGAGAGACCTAACTTCCAATCTCCTGCAGGGAGAGACACTCTCCCCTGCCTATGCTTAGGCTGTGTTAGGGGAGGCTCAGACAAGAGTAGGACTCTCACCAACAACCAGAAGAAATGAAAATAACCCCACCTCAGTGTCAGTGGAGGCCCCGTGGGGACCCTGGACTTGTACTTCCACCTGACAGTAATGAGGCAGCAGTGCCCCCCTGCCCTTGTTGGAAGACTGTCAGAGAAAGCCAATTCAAACAGAAAGTTTAAATAAAGCATAAACTATAACAGCATAATATGAAACTGTTCATGTTTCACTTGTCATACCAATAACCAGAAAATATCAAACAATGAAAAAAAAAAGAAAAAAAAACAATTAACAAATGCCAGTACTAAGATGACAGAGTTGTCAGGATGATCTGATAATGACTTTAAAACCATCATGATAAAAATGTTTCATGAGTAATTATGAACATGCTTGAAACAAATGAAAAAACAGGAAGCTGCAGCAGAGAAAAGGAAGATACAAAGAAGAATCCTGTGGGGATATTAGAACTAAAAAGCAAAATAGTCAAAAGAAAAAGCATAGTGGATGAATTCAGCAGCAGAATGGAGAGAGGAAAGAATCAGTGAGCTGAAAGATGTAACAGTAGAAATCAAGTCAATGTAAATCGCAGAGAGAAAGTAGACTAGAAAGGAAAGAACAGTCTCAGGGACCTGTGAGACTACAGTAAAATATGCAACATTCAAGTCTGTAGAGTTCTAAAGAACAGAATGAGGGTGGGACTAAAAAGGTACTTAAAGAAATAATGGCTGAAAACCTATAGATTAAAGAAGAGGTGTAAAACTATAGATTAAAGAAGCTGAGCAAAATTCTTGCAGGTAAACCCAAACAAATAAATGCCAATTCAATTATAGTCAAACTTCTGAAAACTAATGACAAAGAAAAAAATCTTGAAATCAGCACAAGAAAAATGACACCTTACATGTAAGAGAAAAGCAATTTGAGTGACAGTAGATTTCTCATCAGAAACCATGAACACCAGAAAAAAGTGTCCCAATGTATTTCAAATGCTGAAAAAAAAAGACCTGGCAACCAAGAATCCAAAACTAGCAAAAATATCCTTTAGGAATGAGGGGGAGAAGACATTCTCAGTTGAAAAAAAAACTAAGAGACTCTGTCCCAAGCTGACTTCCCCTAGAGGAATGGCTAGAGAAAGCTCTCCACATAGAAAAAATAAATAAATAAAAGAATCTTAGATTATCAGGAAGGAAGAAAGAATACTGTAAAAAGTATGAACAAACACACTAGGCTTTTCTTCCCCTCTTGAGTTTTCTAAGTCATTGTGGATGGTTAAAGTAAAAATTATAACACTATCTGATGTGGTTCTCAAAGTGTTTACAGGAAATACTTAAAACAACTGTATTATAAATAAGGAGAGTAAGGGGATGTAAAAGAAGATAAAGGATTCTATAACTGAACTGGTAAAATAACACCAGTAGAATGTGATAACTTATGCGTACATACAACATCATACTTACAGCAATGACTAAAAAACTATACAAAGGGAAACACTTGAAAACAAATAAATAAAATAAATAAGATAAATAAAAATGGAACTCCAAAACTCATTCAATTAACCCTGAGAAAGGCAGGAAAAAGAAAAAAGAAAACAAAAAACAGAGAGAACAAATAAGAAACAAAAAATAAAAATTGGGAGGTTAAGATCCCATATATCAATAATTACATTAAATGTAAATGGCTAAAATATACAATTTAAAGACAGAGTGGCAGAGTGGATTAAACATGCTGCCTATAAGAAATTCACTTCAAATGTAATGAGATGGGTAGTAAGGGAATGTGTGTGTGTAGGGCGCACTGAGGGCGCACATGAGCACACACATGTAGTTTTATATATATATATATAGTTATATGCTATATATATGTATGTATGTTATATACAATAATATAGGTAGTAAGGGTATACATATATATTACATACAATAAACACATGCAAACATTCAAAAGGGAAAGCAGAGTGCCTATGTTAATATCTGATAAAGTAGACTTTGGAACAAAGAAAATTACCAGAGACAGAGAAGGATGTTATATAATGATAAAAAGACTCAATTAACCAGGAAAACTTATCCTAAATATGCACCAAATAACAGAGCTACAAAAGATAAGACACAAAAACTGATAAAAGTGAAAGAAGAAACTGACAAATTACAACAACTGACAGAACTACCAAACAGAAAATCAGCAAGGATATAGAACTCAATAACACCATCAACTAGGAAGATCTAATTGTCGTTTATAGAACACTCCATTCAGCAGAATATTTTTTTTCTATTTAATGATAATGACAAAAAAAAAATTTCTCTCAAAAGGTAAATAAAGTTTCATATGTAAATTGCTTTTTGTCTCACTAAAACTTTTATATAAGTATACCTTAGGAAGTTGACATGCAAAACTAGCACTCTCTCTTACTGGATTAAAGGATAGAAGTGGCAAATGAACAATTTGTATGTTTTTTCTGGTTTTTAATTTGCATATCAGTGACTTTTAAAAAATAATGATCAGTGTAACATTTGATCATTGAATACTATTATATGAAAAACAGAAATGTATAAAGAAGGAAATTAATCACATGTGTCCTATCATGGAGTGATACCTTCTCACTGGTGTCCTCACGTGGCCTTTTCTCTGTATTTGCCAGAATATTCTTTTTTAAGTGACTATGGAACATATTCCAAGATAGACCACATCATGAGCCATAAAACAAACTGTAACAAATTAAAAATTTCCAAATGCTTGGAAACTAAACAACACACTTCTACATAACTCATGGGTCAAAGAGAAATAAAACACAAAAATGAACTAAACGAAAATGAAAATAAACGCATCAAAATTTGTGGAACACAACTATAGCAGTGATGACAGGGAAATTCATAGCACTAATACATTAGAAATGAGGAAAAGTCTCAAATCAGTAATTGAAGTTCTCACCTCAAGAACCTAGAAAGAGCAAACTAAACTGCAAATGAGCAGAAGGCAGGAAATAATACCAGAAATCAGTAGAAATGAAAACAAAAATACAACGTAGAAAAATCTATGAAACAAGGAGCTGATTCTTTGAAAAGATCAATAAAATTGACAAATCTCTAGCAAAAATGACAAAAAAGAGAGCAGACAGAAATTACCAGTTAGGAAGGAAACAGGGATCTGCAGACATTAGAAGGATAGTACGGGAATATCACAAACAATGCTACACATACAAATTTGACGATTTAGAAGAAATGGACCAACTCCTTGAAAAACACAAACTACTTCAACTCACTCAATATTTGAATAGCCTTACAAGTACTAAGGAAATTAAATTCATAGTAAAAATACTTCCAAAAAAAAAAAAATCTCGAGGTCCAGCTGTTTTTACTGGAGAACTCTACCAAACATTTAAAGAATTAACAACAGTTTTATACAGTTTCTCCAGAAAATAAAAGAGGGAACACTTTCAAATTGACTTTATGAAGTATTACCCTGATGCCAAGACCAAAGCCTAAAAACAGTAAGTATGGTAGCATCAGGGAAATATAGACTAAAACTACAATGAGATATCTGTACACACCTATGAGAATGGCTAAAAAAAAAAAAAAAAAAAAAAAAAGGCGACAACACCAAATGCTCCTGAGGATGTTGGAGAAACTAGATCACTTATACACTGTTCATGGAAATGTAAAATAATACAGCCACTCTGGAAAAGTTTGGCAATTTCTTAAAAAACTTAACGCACAATACTTTATGACCAGCAACTGCATTCCTTGGCATATACCTCAAAGAAATGAAAACTTATGTTCACAGAAAAAGCTATACATGAATATTTACAGCACCTTTATTTGTAATAGCCCCAAACTAGAAACAACTCTGATATCCTTAATAGGTGAATGGTTCAACAAACTGTGGTGTATCCATACCATGGAATATGACTCAGCAATCAAAAGGCACAAACTCTTGATTCACATAACAACCCTGGAGAATCTCCAAATAATTAATGCTGAATAAGAAAAGCCAATCCTCAAATGTTTTACCTACTGTATGACTCACATTTGTACAATCTTTTTTTTTTTTTTTAAATCTATTTATTTATTTTTGGCTGTGTTGGGTCTTTGTTGCTGCGCATGGGCTTTCTCTAGTTGGCGGCGAGCGGGGGCTACTCTTCATTGCGGTGCGCAGGCTTCTCATTGCGGTGGCTTCTCTTGTTGCAGAGCACGGGCTCTAGGCATGCGGGCTTCAGTAGTTGTGGCTCGCAGGCTATAGAGCGCAGGCTCAGTAGTTGTGGCGCACGGGCTTAGTTGCTCCGTGGCATGTGGGATCTTCCCGGACCAGGGCTCGAACCCATGTCCCCTGCATTGGCAGGCGGATTCACAACCACTGCGCCAACAGGGAAGTCCCTGTACAACAATCTTGAAATCATGAAATTACAGAAATGGAGAACAGATTAGTGGTTGCCAGGGGCTAAAGAGTGGGTAGGGTAGAAGGGATATGGGTGTGGCAACAAGAGGGATTATCTTGACTTTATCAATGTCAACATCCCACTTTTCAAACTGTATTACAGTTTTGCAAGAGGTGACCATTGGGGAAGACTGGGTAAAGGGCACATAAAATCTCTGTATTATTTCTTACAAGTGTATGTGAATCCACAATTATCTCAATATAAAACATTTCATTAGAAAAAGGTACACAAAGTAATATAAAGACAGAGTGACAAGGAAAGACTTAGGTATATAAACAACCATTGTTCTGAGACCTACTGGCAAAGCATTATCACTGTTTACTACAAAAGAAAGAAAATAAAACATCGAACATATTGTCTATGCCTAATGAATTTATCAAAAACAATTTGTCAAATAATTTACTAAACACCATTTTTACCTCTAGTGTTCCTACTTTCAAATGAATTTCAGGTGGAATATTTAAAATTATGTATAAGGGAATAATTAAGTTGTCTAATGACTCATTAGAAACTGAAGTTCTAAGACACCAGGCATAAGATTTGAAAGTGAGTTTAGACTAGGTTTCCTAGCAGTGAAAACCAAAAGGACAATATAGTATTTATTATCTGACAAAGGAAGCATACAAGTTCAACTGTAACTGTAAACTTCTTCTGGACTTTAAACTCAAAAAGGAATTTATGGTGGGGGCTTGTATAAAGCGATATTGGCTGACACTGTATTGTAGTTGTCTGCAACTATGCTTTATTAAAAACCTAGAATCACTGTTTAAATCACTGACTCTCAAATTTGTGATGAGTCTTTATTATTATTGATTTTTTAAACTATGTGCAAGAAATTAATAGAAACATTCATTTTCATGGTCACATTGGGAAACAATTCTACTCAGGCCCAGGCCATGTGCTGGAGTGCTCCCAGGTAACTGTCACAGGGCTGTGGGGAAGAATGGGACACAAGCGTGCTGAAAACCCCCAGGAAGAGCCAGCCCTGCAGCGTGTGCTTGAGCTTGTTGCACTACAGGTGCTCCGACAGTGAGTGAGAAGCAGCAGGATGGTACAGGGACTGAGGTGAGCCAGGCTCTGAAGTCCAGTCACTTGGACCCCTCTTTTTCGCTCCAGCCTCCATTCATTCTCTTACTGAAGGTATTTACTGAGCACCACTAAATGGCACATGCTATCCTAGGCAACGGGCTGGTATGAACCGTTGAAAGTGGTGTAAAAGAGTACAGTGAGCGTGAGGCAAGCTGAGCCAAGAGCAGACGGTGCGGGCGCACATGAGCACACACGCACACACCTGCATATGTAAGTTAAGGGAGGCTTGAGAAACAGTGATTTTGACAGGCACGTAAATGCCTGCATGGTCATGGATTCACAAGGATACCAAACTCCTCTGGCTGTAAAATTTTCTCCACATGCAGCAAGGGGTCTTGACCTGGTCTGAGAGCTTGGGGAAGGCTTTCCTGCAGAGGTGGTACATGTGCAGGATGAGCAGGAATTAAGTAGGAGATGAGAGGAGGAACAACGTTCTAGGCGTAGGGACTTAGGGTCTTAGCACGTGCAAAGGCCTTGAGGGGAAACTAGCATATAAGGCTGGTAAGGCTACACAGCATGACCACCTAAGGGGAAATGGTAGAAAATGGGCCTAAAACAGTAGTCTAGAATGTACAAGATCATAATAAGAACTTGGATATTTATTTTAGGAACAATGGAAGCCCTTAAATGGAGTGTCTGGCTATGGTGTCAAAAAGGAAAAGAGGAAACAAAAGTCACTCTGAGACCTAAATTAAGAGAGTCATTTAATAGTCCACTCAAAAGATAACAGAGGCTCGGGCTAGTGGCAGGTGCTCCTGACGGGTATAACCAGCTGCCTGGGCTATGCCAGCCCTCACTCTACTCCTCTCTGCTCTTCCCCTCCACAGTAAAAAGCAACACCATACATTTAGTGCACATGTATGCAAGTGTGTAATTTGTTCCTGGAAAGTTAAGGAAGTCTGCAACTCATGACTTCTATATTCTTAACAAGCCATGAAGCAAGATCAGCAGAGACCAAGAGTTGCAGCGAGGGTACTGAGAAGTGGAGTGACTTTATCAGGTAGTATGAGTGGCTATGTGGGCTACGACCATGGACTCACAAGGACACCACACTGTCACAGAGCTGCACAGGGAAAACAGAGGGCTGGTCCCCTCCTACATAAGTTTGGTCTTCTCAACATCAATAAATAAAATCATAATGGCAGATAACAAAGTACCGACACCTTAAGGCATCCTTCCAGTGGAGGTCTCACTAGTTCTGCAGAACTACTTGGCTGGGTGACTATATATTTCTTTAAAAATGAAAAAAAAAAAATCAATATTGTTTTAGGCAGATGACCTCTAACAAAGGAATTCTCTAGGAGGGCCAATATTATTTCCAAAGGAATTCTGATAAGAAATGTCAGTAAAGATTACTTACACAAACACAATGTCCCCTCTCTTAGAGTAAGCAGGAATAGCACTGGCTATGGTGGCAAATCCATATGAGTATATAATGGCTTCTTCTGTCTTCATAAATTTTGCCAGGCGGTCTTCCAAATCCAAGTGCACATCTAGTTCAAGAGTACAAAGTTAAATGGTTAAACTGTCTCATAATTCTTTTTCTTTGACTAAAGAATAAATAAAATAACATAAGCAGTTTAGCTATTAATACTGTCACCTTATGGTCAAAATGTAATTGTTCTTAAGTTACAAGTCATACAATATCTACTAAGATAATTCTGGGCCAAAACTGTTTCTATACTCTGTGAGCTGAATCAGCTACTCATTTGTCTATAAATATGTGACTGGGACAGCTCTGACTCTAGGTTTTGCTTTTATATCACTCTAGCAATAAGAATTCAAGGTCCAGTGACCTTGCCTGCTTTAACTTCCCTCAACCAACAATGCCAAGACTTTACCAATGTACGACATTAACTTATTAACGCCGTTTTGCATTTTAGGAGAAGTGACCAAACCAGGCATTAAGACAACTGTCAACCAGCTTTTAAAAGGAAAAGAAAGAAAAAAGAAAAGTAGTTAAGTTAAAAAGAACCCCACATACTCTGCATCAAGAGACAGGAACTTTTTCAGTTGTGGTGGTCACTCCTCTAACAGTTTGTGTCAGCACTTAGTTGTGGCACCTGCCATCACTCTGCAGTACTGAGTTTCTGTCTAAATTTCTTTTGAAGTGTACTGGTGAATTCAAACGTATAGTACAAAGAGAAATATGGTCCTTTTATGGAAGCAGCTTAAGAAGAATGTTGATGTAATTATAGGGATAAACTGTAATTATTAAACTGGTATTTTTTTTTTCTCTCTTACATCATCGTTCCATATAGCCTTTCACCTTCCCAGGCTAAGCCATGAGGCTTCACACCCTGGGATGGAGGGACCAGCGATGTCTAAAATAAATAGTGTACCAGCTGGCTGTGAACTAGAAAACTTCCAAGTGTCTTAAAATGAGGCAGAGAAAATTTTTTTAAACTTTCTTTAGCTCTTTTAACTACAGCAGGACCCAAGTCTGGAGAACGAGATCAGAGTTTTACCACATGCTCTGTGCAAAGAGAACTCAGAAGTTGATACAGGAAGGATGCAGCCAGGCCCCTCCAGCCTTGGAGCTTCATGGGAGAAACGAGGAACTCTGAGGAGTAAAGGCAGACTTTCAGAGCCACGGCATGTCCACTGAGGGGAACTCAGAAGTGTAGGCAGTGGCAGGGGGACCCAGACGTTCCCCAGTGAGGGGCGGTGGAGAGGGCTGATGGCCCGGCAGAGCCCTCCGGCTCAGATGTCGAGGACCTGTGGCTGGGAGCCTCGCTCCAGGAGACGCCTTCAGCATCAGCCTTCCCTCCAAGTATGCCCCTCCCTACCAGAGACATTCCTGGTGAGAAGGGGGAGAGGGAAAAGACCTGCAGGACTGAGATATACAAAAGAAACAACTTAACCCAGCTGGATACAAGGCTGGACACTGAGTGGACTAAATATTTCCAACAGAGACCTGGTTAGCTGTTAAGTGTGAGATTTCCACCAACTTCCAGGGAGGAACAAGTGAGTAAGGTCAGCTCAGCAACAGGAATAAACAACTTTTTAGAACATTTGAATAAAGTGTCTAAAATCTGTAAACCCACTCACTGATTTATCAGAGGCAAGTTAATCTTACTGTGATGCTTTTTAACTAGTAAAAGACAAAATTAAGAATTATAAAAGATACAACTTCACAAAGGACTAAATTTTAATAAGTAGTTAAATGAGGGCTGTCCAACAATCTCATTCAATTGTTAATCAAACATTTAGTAAGTATCACATAAAAATACTCTGATAAGCACTGGATCAAAGAGAAATATAGGGTTTCTGCCACTTGACAAAGTGAGACAGCTAAGAGAAGCATCTGGCAGCTGTCAATGGAGAACTCGGAGCCCAGAGGGCAGATACAAGGCTAAGCTGTGCCTTCACTCCCCTGGTCTGAAGCACTTGGGTCCCTTCTACACTCAGAACTACAACACATTCACAGTGACTTCCGACTAAAGGCACAGAGGTCCCTCGATTGTGAACCAAAGGCTGCTGGGGTGGGCGCCAGCTACTGAGTGAGAGATGAGACGACACAGAGGGTCCGAACGACACCTCAGTTTGATGGCAAGAGAGGTATAGTGAGGAATTAGAAAATTTAGCAGCAATATCCAAATAATAAAATAAATTGAAGACCACTTCATTTGTAGACTTCTTAAAGGATGATATAGAATTGTGAAAATGAACTATTTATCCCAGGCCAATTTATCCCATCAAGTAATGATAAACAACTAGGCATGCTTCTTCCCATTTATAAGTTAAAATGTATACCAACATAGCTTATTACATAAAAAACACATGAAATACCATTTGATTTCCATTACCAATCAGGTAGTCATTTTTATAGAAGTGACACTTTCATTAGAGCAACACTAAATAAATACGAGATTTCACAGTAACGTGTAGAAGAATGCATCCCGGTTGATCAAAATGGCACCAAAAGAGTGCTTAGCTCTTCAAGCATCAAATCTGTGACATCAACACCACCAAGTCTGAAGACTTGATCCTGCTCCTGACTGCCCGCCCTTCCACGAGATATGCTGCCAGGGAAGTGTTGCAGGCAAAGTCTGGCAAGAACGAGGAAAGCAGCAAAGCACCAGAGAACCAGCTACGTCCATGCAGCTGAGCACGGGCGTGTCTCAGGCATGTCTTCCTTTCCTCTTTGTTAGTGCTCTCTGAGCACCCTGCCCACAGATAGGTCCCCACCACTCTGCTGCCTCTCACTTCTGATGAGACAGGAGGGCAGGTCCCCCATAGGAGGCCTCCTTCAAATTACAATGCTGCCTCTGAACTGGGAATTATCTATCCCAAATCTCAACAATTTAGCTAGCAGATGGACAACCCAAGCCACAGTGAATTGCTCTCATTCAGTATCTCCATTTTAAAAAGAAAAAAACATGCTATGGATACAGACAAACTGTTTTTGCCAACTACAAAAAAGGATTTTAAATCATTCTGTAGCTCTAAATGACTCTCCTCATTGATTAGCAATAAAACAGTAAAACAATCTTGGCTTTGTTTTAGGGCTTTAGAGTTAGCTACCCAGTTGATAAAAATTATGTTAGTATTCTCATTATACATACTCATAGCCATTTTTATGTCATTGCCATAAAGTGGTAAGAAGAATCCCTCTACAATAAATCAATGACTTACTGGTTCTTGCCTAGTCCCAAAAGTTTAAAAAAGATGGGCCTTTCCTCCTCCTATCTAAAGACACTGGGTTTTAGCTGATGTCAGCCTTGCAAAGCAGGTTTTGTGACAGGTAAACACGGACAGTTGCATAACTTCTTTTGATGTCTGATAGCTACTCTGCAAGGAAGAAACTCTTAACCCAAGGGCGGGGGAGGCAGCAAACAGAAAAACTACCAGGGCATGTTCTTTAACTTTGGATGCCTATCTTCTGTGTGTATGATCCATTTCAACAATTAGTGCCACAGATTTGCATGCGTCATTCTCTCATTCACTGTTAGGAACCAATATGGTAGGCAAGAGGCCACGGAGGAAGGTGACCAGAAAGCCTCTGTGTCTTCTCAGCACTTGCTGCCCTTTCTGGCACCTGCTCCCTCACCAGAACGTAACAGATGGGAGGCAAGGCCAGGGCAGGATGCCCCACACCAAACACAAGGCCTGGCCATGGCAGTCATCACAGGGGGTTCAGATCTGGGCTCCCTCATTGCCAGGTGTGAACTATGGACAGGCCCAAAACTGCTCTGTGCCTCTCAGGTCCTTCCCCTGTCAAATGGTTAACAGTTCTACCTGCCTCAAAGGATTGTTAGGAGAACCGCAAGAGAATGCTTATAAAACACTCAGAACAATGTCTGGCATCGAAAAAGCAACATGCTGGTGTTTGTTCAATTAACTCAATATTTGTAGAATAAAAAAAAGTAATCTTTTAGAAGGAAAAAAGGTACGCTATCTGCTAATTAAGTTATCCAAATCCTGGATATTTAAGGACTATCTTATATTAAAGCCACTTGTTCAAGTTCCTATTTATCAGAATAAAAGGAGGTGTTATGGCCTTCTTGATTGTTTTTCAGAGGAAAGACTATGAAATACCCAACTTTAGAACAGTTTAAAAACAACCAACTATATTTTCTCTTAAAATCTCCATATTTTTGTGTTACATACTTTTTTTAAATCCCTTGAGACTTGGACAATTTTCTTAAAAGTACAAATATCACCTATGTACTCATTAGAACATTAAAAACAGTGCTGAATGTTTTCCAGAATGTTTTCACATACGGTATCTTATGTGATTCTTACCAAAATGTTCTAAGTTGTGCAACTAAGATCATTCCCTGCCTACACTGCGAAAACTACAATTCCATGACTGGTAGGAAGAAGTGGCAGATCTAGGAATTTTATGACCAAATGCCCTTCCTACTAAAACATGCAGTCATGGTCCTACAACAGAGAGAAAATATTTTTTAAAATAAACAAATGAACAATTGTTTACTATTGGCTCTAGAACACAATTACATGCCACTATCTCTCACCATGAAACTATGTCACTAATTGTCTTTTGATTTAGTGTAAGACCAAAGAGTCAAGAAGGCATCATGTATGCAAAGCAGATCCTAAGCACAGGGATAAACCACATGTAAATGAGATCTGAATGCATTACAAACAAAACAATCAGAGAGGTTCAACAAGAGAAACTATCAAAGTGCACAGGGGCCCCATTAGCCTTAGAGGAAAGGAAGGCTCCACAACCTGATAAAATCACTTGACTGATTCTAAACTACACATTAAAACAATAAGATGAGAAGGTGGAAAACTTCGGATCCACACAGTCCTCACAAGACTATTTTAAGAACCTGCTGGGCCTTCAGGAGGCAGGAGAACATTTAGCCTCAGAAACTAGAAGAATTTTAATTCAACTGTCAATTTTCTTTTTCTGTGTTAATCATCTAGTATCATCTAATATGTTACTATGAAATAATAAACAGAAAATGTTTTAATAAGGAAATTTACTTTTCCAATAAGTGATTTTCATTCACTATCTGAAAAGTTGAGAAAAGAGCTAAAAGAGGGAGCATTTTCATCACTGAAAACAGATGCCTGAGTGATATTAGTACTTCCAGGAAAAGAAAAAGCCAAAATCAAAAGCAACCTTTTGGTGGGCCTGGGAAAGAGACCCTAGCCTCACATGTAAGCTACTAAAATGAGAGGAAAGGGAAGTTCACTTCTGCTTTAATGCTCAGTACAAAGGGCAAATGTACCCTAAATATTCAGAATACTTTAATTATAGAGGGTATTTTATTTTTTTTATTTTTAAAATAAATTTATTTATTTATTTTTGGCTGTGTTGGGTCTTCGTTGCTGTGCGCAGGCTTTCTCTAGTTGTGGCGAGTGGGGGGCTACTCTTTGTTGCAGAGCACACGGTCTAGGCACGCGGGCTTCAGGAGTTGTGGTGCACGGGCTTCAGTAGTCATGGCACACAGGCTTAGTTGCTCCATGGCATGTGGGATCTCCCTGGACCAGGGCTCGAACCTGTGTCCCCTGCATTGGCAGGCAGATTCTTAACCACTGCGCCACCAGGGAAGTCCCAAGGGTATTTTAGAGATTTAAAATATAGCCTTAGCTGACCTCAAGTAGCTTCTTGAACTTATCTAACACTGAAATTTCAAGGTAATTTAACATAACTACAGTAATTTAAGTGATTAGTTCCAGAATAAGGAAAAACATAGAAAATAACCCTGTTGGAAAACCAAGTAAAAATACATACGATATACACATAAAGAAAGGAAAAAAGATGATAAGCAAGCATGGGCAACTGCTGAAAAGGAACAAAACAAGTTTACAGGAAGGACAATGTACTCAAAAAACAATACACATTACTCCAAGCTGTAGGTTTGGTGTCTTATTACAAAACCATCACACTGCCAATTAACCTTCAACCTTTGTCCAGATACCACAGTCTGTTTGAACCTTCAACTACATTAGGATAAGGATGACACAGTGACCAGTAAGTAGTTCAGAGTAGCTAATACACAATTATGTGTTCATTATATTGACTCTGGTGGCCTATTCAGACACTTGAAAGATGAAATCCAATTTAAATTTAAAACGCACTTGAACAGCACACCACATGTATGTGGTATGCTACCATTTTTGTAAAACGGGGGGGAAAATGTATGGAAGTGGTTTGCACACACTGAAAAAAGCCTGGAAGAATGAACAAGAAACTACTGATAGCAGCTGGCTTTTTTGGGGGTGGAATGGCAGTGGGGAGAAGACTTCACTATCTCTTTAAATCTTTGAGGTTTATATCATGGATTGAATTATTCAATCAAGAAAATTAATTTAGGATGGATCAAGAGGGTTTTATGAAAAGTGAAATAAGTTGGACAGAGAAAGACAAATAGCATATGATCTCACTAATATGTGGAATCTAAAAAACAAAACAAACAAACAAAATAAAACAAAATGAAAACAGACTCACAGATACACAGAACAAAGGGGTGGTTGCCAGAGGGAAAGGGGATCAGGGGTGGGGAAAATTAGGTGTAGGGGATTAAGAGGTACAAAGCTCCAGTTATAAAATAAATAAGCAATGGTGATGTAACATACAGCATAAGGAATATGGCCAAAAATATTGTAATAACTTTGGGGACAGACAGTTACTAGACTTACCATGGTGATCATTTCATAATGTATGCATGTCAAATCACTATATAGTATACCTGAAACTAACATAATATTGTATGTCAACTATATTTAACTTAAAAAATTTTTAAATCATTAATTTAACGACCCCCCCCAAGTTTAGAGGCACACAGCATCCTATTACACGTATTTCAGGTGACCCAAATGAAAAATTGACTGGGCAATTAAAACAACATATTTCCATAGCTCTGGGAAAACTGGTCTTGAAGATTTGAAACTTTTTTTCCACTAAATTTAGCAATAAATCTCTTATCGGTCTTCTCAGATTTAACTCCCGAGCAAGAGCCAAGGCCACACATGCAAATAAAATCTACTAGAAAGAGAGGCTTTCAAGAAAAAATTTCTTTACCCCGCAAGCAGATCATGGAAAGAAAGCCTTGTTGATCAGATTACAACAAACAACCCTGTAAAAAAAATGCCTTTTCTAGTTTTCTAATTCTTATGAAGGAAATAATACCCTACCAATAAAAAGCAGGCAAACAAATCATGTTTGCACTAGGCTAGAGGAAAGAGGGAGCCTCTGATCTGAGCTCTTTTAAGTCTTTGATCTTGCCATTAATATTGCAAATCAGAATACTTATTTTCTAGTTTTAGGGCTGAAATTAATTAGCTATGTGACCATGAGGAAGTCACTTAACCTCTCTGAGCTTTCTATTCTTCTGACTAGCTGGGATGCTGGAATACAAGATTTTAAAGATCCTTTCCAGCTGTAGGATTCTTGGACACCAACTCCCATCATCTGTTTCCAATAAAAATAATTTAACCACTAAATTAGCTAAGGGATAAAGAAAGGTGCTCCCTTAAATAAAAACATCTTAACTGTTAAAGTGAAAAAAACAAAGACCCAGAAATGAAAATAAGTAGAGAAGACAAAAGAGACTTCCCTGGCCCCATTGTCCCTACCCTCTGACATTTTGTAAACCAGAATGTTATTTCCAGTAATACACTCATTTGGAAAATTATTTAACAACATTTTTGAAATTTTCAGAATCAAAGAACCATATACGTTTAATAAAAAACCACCATAAAATTCCAGGGTCTTCTTTGATGACTCCGATTTAGGGAGTTCATAGTGTTTGAAATCACACTCTCATCCTAATATGTAGTTAGCCCATCTCCAGGTCATTCACACACAAGGAAATCAATGATCCTTTGTCTTCATTCCAGAAAGAAAAGGGCTACACAGTGTATGACCTGCCCCATCCCCCAAATCCGTTCTCACTTTCCTCCCGGCACGTGGTGGCCGCCCAGCTAGAGCAACTTTCCAGCCCCTCTGCTGGGAGACGTGACCTGGGTTATGTTCTCACCAACAGAATGTGGGCAGAATGATGAGCAACCCCACCCGCCCACCTGAACAGGTACCCATGCCCTGCACGCCTGCTCCCCCATACTCATCACCTGGCTTCGGCCACACAGACAAAGATGGTGCCCTCAGGCCTAGAGCAACGAGACAGGGAGAATCTGGGTTCCTGCACGACTACCAAGAGCAGAGCCACTCACAGCCGGACGCCTCCCCTTACAACTGTCATGCCCGGCAGAAACAGTTTCCTCACACCACTGTCTCCTGGGGCAAATGCAGCAAGAGCTCGGGCTTCGCCCTACTGAGACAGTGTGCCTTAGGTACCTATGGCTCTTCTCCACAGGGACAGTCAGCCCCAGACCAGTGCAGCTCCTACCAATGATCTCAAACACAAAATCTAGAAAGTTCGCCAGCTTATTACCACAACTCATTAAGGATACCTTTTCCAAGGAGTTCTGAAATCAAACTGAATCTTAATTCTTGAAAGCAGTAGTCTGAAAAATATGACAGAAAACATACCAAATGTGCCCTAAAATCCTCTAGGTCCACAAGTTCCCACACCACACTTCTTCAGAGATGCCAAAGCTGCTGCCTTCGTGAAAGTAAAAAAAAAAAATTAGACTGTAATAATATATCTTCAACAGTTTAAAAATGACATTTCCTATTCTTTAACCCACATAGCTCCCCAGTACCCTGGCTTTCCCTTTCTTAGTACTAAGACCATTCTAACAGGATATCAAGAAAAGAGGGGTGGGAAGACTTAGGTATACGACTTAAAACATGGAAAAGTTATATTAGCTTGATCATTAAAACCTGGTTAACTCAATGCATTCGCACTTTCTGGCATTTGTGGGCATAGGTCTTTCCTCAAAAAATGTTTACTGGCCCACAATCCCAACAGGAGATGAAGCAATTTCCTAGATACATCTCCAACTATTACCTGGGTCTGGTTCATATAGTTCTCTGGTTGTCACCCAACACTAAGCCACATTAGGACACCCTTTCCTCCCTTTGTTGAAAACTAGGTTACAGCTCTGTCACTAAAGAGTAAAGAGTAAGTACTTACACAGCCCTTTCTGATATTCTGCATTTGTCTCTTATTTTATGTCCAGATGCTTATGTCAGTCATGTTATCTGTCCACTTCAGCATATGTGCTACTTACCTTGAGCCTAGGGTTATCCAACAGTCCAAGAAAATTGAATGAGGCAAAGTTTATACATTCTTTTCCATTCACCACAATGTTATGGCTTGGAGGGCTGGGGAAAGAGACAAGAGTGGTATACTTCAGCAGTCATTCTTGTTACAGGACACACATTATCAGCTGTCCAGAAGAGGGAAGGCGACAGGACACACAAGTGTTGCCATTCTACTCTGTTTGCATTCTAGCCTCCTATCTCTCTTTTTATTCTTAAAAAGTAAAATTAGACAAGAGTATATTAAAAATCAGACACTCGGTCATTAGTTCTACTCTTAGTAGGTCACCCTGCACGACTTAGATAGAAAAGTGAGCTGGAATTCCACGATGAACAGATTACTGGCACACCGTTGCTTTAGCTTTAAAACTCACTTAAGAAAGAAGCTGCTAAATAAAGTACCTGGAATGAGACAAACAGGGAGGAAACATAAAAAGATCAAGATCAAAGGTATGAAGAGGCAGAGCAAGCAACAATCTTACAGTTAAGTGGTTTAAAAATACATGTTACTAGGACTTCCCCGGTGGTCCAGTGGGTAAGACTCTGCGTTCGCAATGCAGGGGGCCTGGGTTTGATCCCTGGTGGGGAACTAGATCACGCATGCACGCTGCAACTAAGAAGTCTGCATGCAGCAACTAAGAAGTCCGCATGCAGCAACTAAGACCCGGCATAGCCAAAATAAATAAATAAATAAAAATAAATAAATATTAAAAAAAAATTACATGTTACCTACAGGAAGCCACCAAAATAAGTAAGCGCTGTTCCCAATTTCTAAAGTTAATGCTGGAATACCATTTAAAAGGAATCCCCCTCATCCAAAAAGGGGGGAAAATAGAGTGGCCAGTTGCATAGGAGAAGCATGGATTGAGTTCAGCTGAGACAAGAGATGGGCTCTTGAGGAGACAACCTATTATGTCCTCTGCTGACAAATACTCTAGCTTTAAGTCATGCTTCAAGAACACTGGCCAAACTATGGGACATGAGCTATTAAAGGGTTGTGAGATCAATTCACTTAGTCACAGCCAGCCTATTTCACCTAAAGTAAACCATAAGAATAGGATGGAATGGAAATGCACCAACAGGGCCAGGGAAAGGACGGTGGCACGGAACTGTTCTACACATGCGTTGCTCTGTGCACTGGGCTGCTCTGTAAAATGCACTTTGGTCAGAAAAGACGGGGGAACACCACTCTCACTGGTATGTTTTAACAGAACTGGTTTTCTATGAGAAAAATAACGGAAGATGCTGGGAAACCAGGGAAGGAAAAGAATGACTACTTGAAGTAAATTCACAAAAGCAGATGAACTCACACAAGACTCGGTGAAAAGAACATGGTTGTGGAGTCAGGCAGGTCCCGTCAGTATTATGGCTACTGACCACTTCAGAAACTCAGGGATGTTACCTGGCCTGCATAAGCCTCAATTTCTTCATCTCTCAACTTGTCATTGTAAGAGGTGTTCATTACATATTTTCTTCTTTTTTCCTATTGCTTCAAGAGCTTCTTCTCTTTCAAACAATCCACTGTTATTTAGTTTCCCACTTCCCAGGACTTCTTTAGTTTCGTAAGTCCTCCCTGATGTGGAGGTGTTGGCACCCACAAAAAGATGAAAAAACAAAATATCCACGTAGACAAGTCTGTACTAACGGTTGCTGCTGTGAAAGTTGAGGCCATTCTACAAAAACTGTGACACACAGAGAAATCAAACTATCAGGAATAAGTACACCCAAAGCCCCTGACCAGAGTCGATAAGCTGCCAGCATGACGTAGGGATGCAGACACCTTGTTTCTGCCTAGCACATGGGGCAGGAAAGGAAAACAGTTTCCATGAGAAGTGGAAGGCTAGCACCTGTGCCCCACGCAGGCTTGCAGCAGTAAGCCAGACAGGGCACTTAACACAGGAATACTGGAGCTGAAGACACTTCAAAGTTGCTCACAGAGGCAAATAAAACCGATACAGAAAGACATCTCCACAACAAGGCTTCAGAAGAGTCAAAGGAGGGAAAATAAAACCCTTCCCAGCCAAAACCCACAACCACACTATTAGTGAGAGTCAGTAATCACATAAGTGAACTTAGAAATAGGACAATGGTGCTTTACCAGAAATAAACTAATACTACAGACCCCCATTAACAACAGGTTTGGCACTTGAGGGAGAACAGACAACCGGACGACTGAAAGAATCCAGAACTCAAGAAAATTGTGTATACAGGAACACCTCAGAGATACTGCGGGGTCGGTTCCAGACCACTGCAATGAAGCAAGTATAGCAATCAAGAGAACCACATGAATTTTTTGGTTTCCCAGTGCATGTAAGTTATGTTTACTCCATACTGTAGTCTATTAAGTGTACAGCAGCATTATGTCTAAAAAACAATGTACACACCTTAATTAAAAAATAATTTATTGGGACTTCTCTGGTAGCGCAGTGTTTAAGAATGCACCTGCCAATGCAGAGGACACAGGTTTGATCCCTGGTCGGGGAAGATCCCGCATGTCACAGAACAACTAAGCCCGTGCTCCACAACTACTGAGCCTGCACTCTAGAGCCTTCGAGCCACAACTACTGAGCCCACGCACCGCAACTACTGAAGCTGCACGCTCTAGGGCCCGTGTGCTGCAACTACTGAGCCCACATGCTGCAACTACTGAAGCCTGTGCGCCTAGAGCCCTCAACAAGAGAAGCCACCACAGCAAGAAGCCTGTGCACCACAACGAAGAGTAGTCCCTACTTGCCACAACTAGAGAAAGCCCACGTGCACCAATGAAGGCCCAACGCAGCCAAAAATAAATAAATAAATAATAACTTATTGCATTGGGAGTGGCCAAGATGGCAGACTAGGAAGACCCTGAGCTCACCTCCTCCCATGGGCACACCAAAATTACAACTATTTACAGAGCAGCTATCAATAAGAATGACCTGAAGACTAGCAGACAAAATCTTCCACAACTAAAGATATAAAGAAGGAATCACAATGAGATGGGTAGGCGAGGTGCAGACATGGTATAGTCAAGACCGATACCCGCAGGTAGGTGATCCACAAATGGGAGAATAATTACAATTGCAGAAGCCCTTCCCAAGGAGTGAGGGGTCTGAGCCCGACAAGAGGTTCCCCAGTCTGGATGTCCTGCACCAGGAAGATGAACCCCCAAAACATTTGCGTTTTTTTTTTAATTTATTATTTATTTACTTATTTTATTTATTTTTGGCTGCACCAGGTCTTAGTTGAGGCATGCGGGATCTTCATTGAGGCATGCGGGATTTTTCGTTGTGGCACGTGGGCTTCTCTCAAGTTGTGGTGTGCAGATTTTCTCTTCTCTAGTTGTGGCGCGCAGGCTCTGGGGTGTGTGGGCTCTGTAGTTGTGGCGCAGGGGTTCCAGAGCGCATGGGCTCTGTAGTTGGCAGCACGTGGGCTCTCTAGTTGAGGCGCGTGGGCTCGGTGTAGTTGTGGTGCATGGGCTTAGTTGCAACACTGCATGGGGGATCTTAGTTCCCTGACCAGAGATTGAACCCGGGTCCCCTGCACTGTAAGGTGGATTCGTACTGGACCACCAGGGAAGTCCCAAACATTTGGTTTTGAAGGTCAGTGGAGCTTCCTCTAGGGAGAGCCAGAGTGCTGTGGGAAACAGAGACTGCACACAAAATCTCAAACACTCCAGGACCCAGGGCAGAAGAAGTAATATGAAAGGAGCTACTATGAACTACTTCATGAACTACTTCTATGAACTACTTCATGCCAATGCATTTGAAAACAAAAGAAGAAATGAACAATTACTAAATGGCAGTAACAAAAACTTACTCAAAAAGGAAATATGAACAGCTTTAAAAACTCACTGAAGACATTAAATTCATGATTAAAAATCTATGCTCAACAGAACAAACACAAATAGTGTTGCCAGGAAAACTATAAGACTAATATACCTCTGATACCAAAGCTGGGCCAGCACAGTAAGGGAAAAGAAAAAGACTAAACTCATTTTTCAATACTGATGCTAAAAATACCAAATATTAGCAAAAAAAAAAAAAATCCAAAAATTAATAAAAATTAACCAAATAGTCATGCTTAAATAGGGTTTATCACTGAGTTGTAAGAGTTCTTTTTATATATTTAATATTTTGGATACTAGCCCCTTAACAAATATATGACTTGAAAATATTTTCTTCCATTTTGTGGGGTTTTGTATCATTTCTCTAGTAGTGGACTTTGAAGCACAAATGTTTTTAATTTTAATGAAGTCCAGTTTGTCTATTTTTTCTTTTGCTGCTTGTGCTTTTGTGTGGTATCTAAAAATCTCTGGCCAATCCAAGATTATGAAGATTTACTCTTTTGTTTTCTTTCTTCTAAACTAAGAACTTATAGTTTTTGCTCTTAAATTTAAGCCCATGATTAATTTTGAGCTAATTTTTACACATGGTGTGAGGTCAGGGTCCATCATCATTCTTTTACATGTGTATATCCCGTTGTCCCATCACAATCTGTTAAAAAGAGTATTCTTTCCCTACTGAATTGTCTCAGCATTCTGTTGAAAATCAATGGACCATAATTTAAGGTTGTCCACACATTTTTAAGAGTAAGACACTGAAATGCTAATTGCAAGCACTGTGTAAATGGGCTTGGCTTCTTTGTAAATGGTGGGCTTCACTCTATGATAATGAGACACAGACTTGTTTATTCATCTGTGGAGACCCCAAACTCAAAATTTTCTGTTTTTATTCTCTTGACTTTGAGTTTCACCAGAGAGGAATCCTCCAGTGAGGTGTATATGAGGATATAAATCTGGTTGCCAACGTTCTGAAAGCTGAGTTGGAGGAAACGGGATTAGCATCCCATTATTCATTATATACTTGCTTTCTGTTCTAGAATGGCACCCGCCTCCTCACACATTCTTAGGACTTTCAATTGATATTTAGCCTTTCCGGAGAGTAAATCTCCCATCTTTCTGCAAGTCTACAGAGCTGAGATCTGGGGTGAGGATGAGTGGCATGGTTGCCTGCAATTTTTCTCATAAAAATTTATGTATATGCTTAATTAATGTAAAAAACATCGATCAGTACAATTTAATATAGCAATGGATTAGAGGAGAAAAGTCACAACCATCTCAATAAATAAAAAAAAAAAATTAATAAAATTTAACACTGACTTTAAAACTAACAAAAAGTTCCCTTAGCAAACTAGGAAGAGAAAGGAAGGCCTATAACACCATACAGGTTATCCCTTAAAAGCCATCCGGAACAAGATACAGAGGCCCTTGTTACCACTCCTATTCAACACTGCATGGTAGGTATCCTAGCCAATGCAATAACACAGAAACAAGAAGAAAATGATGCCTCATGACAGAAGTGAAAACTCTTTGGAACCCAGAGACGAAGCTATTAAAAGATATGCAATGTTAATTTCCTGGTTGTGATACTGTACTATAGTTAAGCAAGATGTTACCATTGGGGGAAACTGATGAAGGGTATATGAAATCTCTCTGTATTATTTCTTACAACTGCATGTGAATCTACTATTATTTCCAAATAAAAAGTAGGAAAAAAAAAGTTAAGCAAAATCTTTATGAAGAACGTTATGTAACTTCTCTCAGAGACATAAAAGACCTAAGTATACAAGTGACACACAAGGTACGTGGTGAAGAGATTCAGTATTAGCAATATACCAATTCTCTCCAAATTAATCCATAAATTCAATGCATTACTAGTCACAAACCCAAACCCATTTTCTGGTCAAATCTGAGCAGCTAAACCTAAACTCATAGTGAAGAGTCAAGGATAGCCTAGACAATTGTGAAGAACAAGGAGGTGAAGGACTCACTCTAGTCAAGGCCTATTATTAAGCTGTGGTATAAGCGAGGTTCTGGCACAGGGAGAGATAAATATACCAAAAGAATAGAAATAAAGCCAGAAACAGATCCTTTATAAGGGAACTTGACATATGAAAGAAGGGAAATTTCCAATCAGTAGGTAAAAAATGGACTATTCAACTAATAATGTTGGGACAACTAACTGTCATATGGAAAACAGGCAAATTAGACCTTTGTGGTAGGAAGGATTTTATAACCATAACATTAATGATTGGTAAGTCTGATTTCAGGACAAGTAAAACTTTCATGAGACTAAAGAAATTCGCGAAAGTGAAGAATACAAGCCTCTCTCAGATCAGACCAGAAGTAGAAGGACATACTCAGGAGACTATCCTACATCATGTTTTTAAATAGAATACTAAACACTTTCATGGCAACAGGCATGCTGTGGCAAAAGTATAAATATAAGCAAAGGAAAAACATCTACCAACTTCAAGATGGTGGTTATCTTGCCTGGGAGGCAAGAGTAAGTGATAGATGGGAAGGGATTTCTTTAGTGATACACTTGACCCCTGAACAACATGGGTTTGAACTGTGCAGGTCCACTTATACACAGATTTTTTCAACAGTAGATACTACTGTACTACATGATCCACAGTTGCTTGAATCCATGGATGTAGAACCACATATCTGGAGGAACTGGGTATCTGGAGGGCTGACTCTAATTTATATGCAGGTTTTTGACTGCCCAGAGGGTCAGGGCCCCTAACCCCCATACTGTTCAAGGGTCAACTGCATTTCTAATGTTTTATTTCTTTTAAAAAATAGATTTAAAGTAAAGAGAGCAAAATGTTAATACCTATTACTTCTGGGTGGTAGATACATATGTGCCTGATATTTTCTGTATACTTAAATTTAAGAAATAAAAATAAAAATAAGTAAAACATTGGAAGCCAGGAGGTAGGTAGCATAAGTGAGCTGAAGTTTCATAATTCATATTGTGAAAGTCAACAGGCACTGCCTATCATTAATCAATCAAGAAACAGTAGTGTAAGCATACTGCTAATATCTAGCTATGAAGGTAACCTTCAACAGATCTAAAATCAGAAACAATCCAGGTGGGAAAAAGTAGGAATGCTGTTTTTCATTTTAACTGTCTTCCCATTTGAAATATTACATGTGTGTATTACTTTAAAAAAAATATATATATATATATTTTTAAAAAGGGACAAACTCAGAAACCCAAATTGGAGACTATTAAAAAGCAGTTTCTGATCTCCAGAAATTTCTAAAAATCTTATTTCAGTTAAAAAAGGAATACTATATAAACCACTGTATACTTTGGTTTCCTACAGGAAACCAAATATAAGCCCTTGACTAGCAAAAACAATTTACCCTGAAACGATGTTGTAGTTGAGAGCAGGATGGTCTTTTCAGACAGGAGGAACAAGAGGTTCTGGTTGCCACCCTTCAATCAATTCTTCCTTTTCCTACAGGAGAAAAGCAGTTAAAATACAGTGCAGTGCTAATTACTGGACAGCAACTCTAGCGGTATCTAAGCTGTTCGTTGTAATGGAACCATCATAATGAACACACTGCTAGACACACACGTCCAGCTGCTGTGCCTGGAAATGACACAGAATCACTATTGAGTTTTGTGCTCTTAACCCCTCACCTCTTTCCTTATCTCAGGCTAAAGGCTCTTTTTCCATGAAGCTTTGTGGCTGACTGGAAATTTCTTAAAAACTGTATTTCTATGTTCAGGATTTTTCACTGTGGGAAGTAGGAAGTATAACTGCTACTGATGATAAAACAAAAAGTCTATAACACAAAGGTGAGAGGCATGACTGCAGGTAAGGGAGCTCAGCCTCTACTGCAAGATATGACAGACAGCCATGCCTTAAGTTCTTACAGGCATGACTGTCACAGGAAGGGATCAACTAGACTACAAAGCACTGTTTCTACAAGCCATTGGCAAGGATTCAGAAGTAACTGAAATATACCAAAAGACTCTCTTATAATAATTATTGTAATAGGATTTAGTTGTTTGGAAATTTCTCATAAAAAACCACTTTATTCCTTTTACCTGTTATTTCATGCATTCCAAGTATTTTGACTATTTTGAGTTTCTTATCCTTTCTTGAACTAGAAAACAATGTAATTTTGAAAATGTAGTCTGGATGTACAGGATGAGATGAGGCACCTGATGAACATGACAGCCACAGTAATTCTTGCCTTACATAGGCCCACTCTCAATACTTCTATTTTCACACTCCTGTTAAATGCTTCTGTGCACTTTTCTCCAATAGAAATAGAGAATAGGCAATCCTAGAATAGGCAATTCTAGGGCATGGCTAGGAGCATATTCACCTGATGCTCAGGCACTCAAAAATGCTGGCTGAATAAATCAGCCAATAAATTCCTCATCTATTTCTGCCAATGACTGCACAGAACAGCAGCCTGAACAAGCCTGAAGTATGTATCCTGCATACTGTCCACTTGCTACCACAGAGACAGATTTGAGAATCAACTCAAGATTGCCTGGTATTCAAGAGTCTCTGCAGGGGACTTCCTTGGTGGTGCAGTGGTTAAGAATCCGCTTGCCAATGCAGGGGATATGGGTTCAAGCCCTGGTCCGGGAAGATTCCACATGCTGCAGAGCAACTAAGCCCGTGCACCACAACCACTGAGGCTGTACTCTATAGCGCGTGAGCCACAGCTACTGAGCCTGCCTGCCACAACTACTGAAGCCCGCACACCTAGAGCCCGTGCTCCGCAACAACGGAAGCCACCATAATGAGAAGCCTGCGCACCTCAACGAAGAGTAGCCCCCGCTCGCTGCAACTAGAGCAAGCCCACGCGCAGCAACGAAGACCCAACGCAGCCAAAAATAAAATAAATTAATTAATTAATAATAAAAAAAGAGACTCTGCAGACCTATAAAACTGAGAAGGGCATTTCTTCTTTGCTGCCATAAGTTAAGCTTTAGAAACACTCATATCGTTTTTTTTTCTTCCACAGCTTTTAGGGTAAGATGTCAGTGATTACTGAATCTTGCTCTAGGTAAGTTCTGCTTTTAGAGAGTTATCCTAAAATTATGTTTCAGTATCCTTCTTTTAAAATGCATATTTGTGTGGACTGACTTGTTTAAACTTAAACTAAGAATATTAGGAATGATCAACCCCTTAAAAAGCTGGGCTAGAAATCTATTCCATGGCCTCACGGTCATTCACGTGGAGTTCCTGAATACCAAGGGAAAAGAGCAGCGACAGGGCTTCTGGCCCGGAGAGCCCGATCCTGCTGCGACACCATCAGAGGTGTGGCCTATGGCACACTCGCCTCACACGGTATTCATAAAACACAGGCGGGGCTGCGGATCTACGGTCAAGTTTAGGGCAGTTCTCCAAACAGCAGTTCAGATAGCCACTGTCATATTAAAGGTTACAAGAAATCATGCAATGAGACACCTCTTTAGTCTTCTTTACCCAGGTTTCCAAAACTTACTTGCCCTAAGAACCATTTGCTGCATATCCCTTATCCCCTAGGGGGGATACTGCCTGACCATCTCATGACAAATATGAATGATCAGGACAGCAGGGGCAGCCAGTGAAACCAGGGAAACAACTGCCACATTGCTGTAATTCCATTCCACTTGCACTTCCTTCTGTGAATGCTCCAGAAAAGAGCTGTGCTCCATCATTGTGCCGCACTCAATGCTGCCTTGTGAACCAAAGTTTCAGGCATTTTTTGGGGAAAAGATCTCTCACCGTCTCTGTATCCCTAAGTAGTATTCTGGCACACTGCTACAGAGGCCGGATAAGGAAACAATCCAAGCTACAGAAACCACACTGCAGTCAAAACTGCTCTTCCTCTCACACCTGGGGCACAGTTACTAAGCGTTCCTACCTGCGTGAGAAGGTAGGGGATTCCACAAACCCCTTGGTCCCTCATACTAACAGACTCGAAGTGGGCAGGACTGCAAGTCCTCTCGACACTTCTGCTTCCTAAGGTTTGCCTAGCTTGGGCTTGAGCTGGGTCCCTTACCATACAGAACACATCAAAATTTGATTTGGGGTGGGAAGGTGGAGAGCAGTGGGATGGGGAGGATTCTTTCTAACTCTGAATTTCCTTTATAAAGACTACAGGGAAAACTTTCATTCAGGCTTCAGGAATAGTGGTGCTTTTCCCGAGCAACTCATGTAATCTTTCTTGTATACGGACATTTGAAATGCAGCATGCATCCATGCTTCCCGTCCAGCATCTAGTACGTTCCCAGGCTGCTGTTTACTCCTAGCAAAGTATAAAGGCCTGTAACATGGTACTCCTTTGTGTATTCACTTTATCCCTGGCTTCCCCGTATTTTGCTTACCCTGATTTCCTTACATTCCAGAAAATATTTTAACATTTATAGTTGAGCCACCACAAGTCCTTTTTCGAAAGATGTAGCAACTATAATCATACACCAAATAATAAAATAGAGATTTAACTTCTTACCTTGACTGTAAGATCAGATCGTTCTTGTAACTTGTAAGTTTTAGAGAAAAGAAGTCTGATTATCCAGAGTATTAAAATTCCTTCCAAAATAAGATGATAAGCAGGAGCCTAGGAGTCAGTCAAAAACAGAAGCAAAAACAAGAAGTGAAATAAACATTTGCAAAACCTGCACATAAAATTTAATTCACTTGCATATACTGCTCCCATGACCTTTAACCTATTTATTACTTCTTAAAATTTACTTTCAAAGCGCACTTCATTTCTACTCATTCCTTTTCCCATTTCTAACAGAAGGCAATTTCTCCTACATGAAAAATCTCTAAAACTGCAGCGTTAGGAATAAAAACATCTTTAGGAATAAAATTAATTTTTAAAATTAAATCTGACACAGAATTCCAATAGTCAAACAGTATCAACTATCAGATCCTTCACGTAATTTATATTTTTACTGGTGGGAAATGACTGTAACAAACATTTCACAGCTTCACAAGCCTTCTACAACCCCCACATACCATGGATAAATTGAGAATTATTTGGACACCAGTTTCCATAATTCTCAAAGACTTTTGCACAACTTACTGTATTTCCTGTATCCCCAATAGGCCTCTTTAAATTCTCCTTGGAACGTGGCAGAGAAAAAAAGACTTTATAAGTGCTTAAAGAAATAGCAGGTCTCTTTTCTACCACAGTTCCCCGAAAGTATGTAGTGTGTTCCATGTCAACATCCACAAAGGTACTTTAATGAAATTATCCACATCAGGTCTTCTTTTCAACTGAACATTTCCAGGATAAAAGCCAGGCTGACTTCTATGTCTTACACAACTAGATACAGTAAGTGCATATAAAAGATTCCAGGTATCAACTAAACCTCCATAAGTCAGTTATCGGGTGCTACATTCCAATAGGTTGTCATTGAAAAGTCATTTAAAAGAGGTATTTATGCAAGAGGGAAGAGATATGTACATGTACAGCTGATTCACTTTGTTATAAAGCAGAAACTAACACACCATTGTAAAGCAATTATACTCCAATAAAGATGTTAAAAAAAAAAAGAGGTATTTAGAAACGTAAATACAAATTATTTTCAAACATTAGACAAAAAAAAAGCAATGATGATTCACAATAGTTAAAAAAGTTCAGAAGCGGGGACCAGGGAAACTGCTGACTATTTCATAAATAAACTTTCAGGTCATTGGACAAATAACTTTAAAACTACATACATGTTACATATGTATGGGTACACAGCAAGACTCCTCAAATTCTGCATACACTGTGCACAGAAATTAGAAGCAAAACCAGAAATCTAAGACTATTTTTAAAATTTGCTGATCCCTCCTGACTATAATTCATTTAAGAATGAGGACTCTACTAAAAAAATCCTTTTGGTTTTATCAATAATTGGATTATAGTTGACAAACATAAGTCCAAGTCACTAAACATTCCACTCCACAAAGAAATCCTAAGAAAAGTTGAAATGTCTACTGAATTAATAAAAATCATAAATGTGGCTTCTTTTCTTCCCTAGGAAATGTTACATCAAGGAGACCTTCTCTCAAGTCTCACTCATGGTCAATACCAGGGTATGAGAAGTTACATAGTCAAAGGGCAGTCTTCAAAAAGGCAGCAACAACATATAGTAGAAATTATTCATTTCTAAGAAAGAAATCATAGATTTTAGTGGTTCTTCTTAGTCACTATAATCTACCTAAGGTTGGACATCACCTAAGCTCTATTTGCTCTCCTGTTTTTTTTCAAAAAGTCCTGATGGGTTTTGCAATAATACATCTTGCATCATCAGCCTTACCAGTAAACGCTATATTAAGTTTTAAGAAAATTATCAAAAGAAAACAGATTCACTTTAAGTGAATGTAAGCTCTGTAAGCACAGGGACTTCTACCGGTTCCCTCATTGCACTATTCCTAGCATCTAGATCTCTGCTGTCCAATACTGTAGTCACTAGCATCATTCAACTATTTCAATACACATCTAAATTAAATTAAATGAAAAATTCAGCCCCTCAGTTGCACTAGCCACGTTTCAAGTGCTTAACAGCCACATGTGGTTAGTGGGCTACTGTACTGAACAGCTCAGAGAACACGCAGAAAGTTCCATTGCACAGTGCATGGAAACTCACTAAATGTCAAATGAATGAACATTCTCCAAGACTGACATTTAAATTTCATATTATTTTACCTACTTGAAACAGCTGGCCTTTCAAAAAAGCTCCTAACTGGTCTTTCTTTAAATTTTTACTAAAATAATTTTATCTTTACAAGACAGAAGATGGGACGTAGGCGGGAAGAATGACAAACTATTTCACATCCCTAAATCATTCGGCTTCCTTTCTAACCCCACGTCCCAACAAAAACAAAGTCCAACTTATTACAATTCTTTCCTCTATTCCCTGCTCCACAGTTCCGAGAACCTGTCTTCCCTGGGACCTCTCCAGACTGAGATTTTCCACTCTACTTTCATCACTCCGTTTTACCATCAGTCCCAACTCTTGTTTTTGACTAGCCTCTCTCCTGTATCCGGGCAGGACCTGGAGAGGGCTCCGCGCTCGCAGCAGCGCAATACGAGACCCCCGCCTCCGGCTCCCGCCCGTGCCTCCCTACTTTCCGCCACTGGGAAATGTGTGCGCCTATGAGCCTTTCCAGCGAGGGACGCCGGGGGTCCGGGCGTAACCGGGCCAGGCCTGCCCAGGCCTCAGACCAAAAATCCACACAAAACGTCCCACCTCCCCAGGGCTGGGTGTGGTCGTGGACCCCTGGGGCCGCCAAGCTCACCTCGTAGAGCGCCTGTACCATCTCCACCAGCACCCACTGCTCCGCCACCGTCGCCATAGTTAGCCGCCAGGGTTTCCTTCCGGCAGGCGGGCCGCAGGCACGTCAGATATTGCGCGGCGCGGTCCAGTGACGTCTACACGCCCGGAAGGCGGGGCTGCCGTGAGTTGGGCCCCGCCTTCTCGCGCCTGCGTACTGGGCGGCCGGTGGCTGCGCTGGCTGAGGAAAGTTTCGGGGTGGAAGGTCAACTTGAGGTCTCGCTTGGGTGCGGGGAGGGGTGGGAAGCGGCAGGCTGGTCCCCGCAGCAGGTGTTCACAACGTGGCCCTTATGTGCCAGACCCCGTGCTAGGCTCTCAGGATGGAGAGATTTTAATAAATGGCCCTCGCGCTTGTTAGGCAGTTGGGTGCAGGGAGTTATTAATGCAATCGCAAACATATTCTTTACTTTTAAATTACATAAGTAATGCAGGAATGCATTATCGTAAAAAAAAATAGACAACTCTTATATAGCACTTACTGTGTATAAAGCCTAGCCTAAGGCTTTGCAGGTATTAAGCCATATAGGAGTTTGGTGTGGAACCTTCAAGAGCCTCTGTATCCCAACGTGGTGTGCACACACACTTCGGTTGGATTTCTTAAATATAACCGGGAGCATAGGGACAATATTGTTCTACAATTTGCTTTTCTTCCATTCTTTTTTTGGCTATAAATCTTGTGTTTTTAATCAACGAAGAAGCCTATTTATTGGAATAATTTGTTATGTGTATTTCTCTTTCCGTTTTATTTAAACATTTTCCTATTGGTGAACACTTAGGTTTTTTCTACTTTTTCACCTGTTACAAACAATGCTACAGTAAACATTGATGTGCCCTATTGTCTTTCTGTGCGTGTTGGGGTATATCTGACAAGTTTCCTCAGAGTCGAATTTTACTCAATATGCACGCTAATGTCGATAAATACTGCCATACTGCTCTCCAGAATGGCTCAACCAATTTTAAATGTTTGAAAGTGTATTCACACTCTATCTCATGATGGATATTATCAATCTTTTAAAATTTTTGGCCAATTTAATTTAATGGAGATAAAATGTCTCCACTGAATTTTACTTTCCATGCTGCTGGGAAGTAAAATTATTCATGGTTATTCTTATATGTTTATTGACATTTGTAGTCCGTTTGTGAATCATCAATTCATATTCTTTGCCCAGTTTTCTATTAGTTATTTTTCACTTTCTAATGGATGTATGGAAGTTCTTTATGCATTCTGAATATCTTATATTTTCCTATTTCATATGTGACAATTATTTTTGCCCAATTTCTGTCTAGTTGTTTACATTGTCTTTTGTCATACCTATATTTTAATTTTTATGTAATGTGTCAGTCTGTTCCTTTATTGCCTGTGGGTTTGTATCTTGCTTAGAAAGACCATCTTCACCACACTTAGGTTTTCCTCCCATGCTTCAGTTTGTTGTTTATAGTTAGCTCTTTAATTATTCTGGAAATTATATTTTTGTATGATGAGAGGTATGGGCCTTTATTTTTTCCTAAAGGAATAACCATTTTTCTCAGTGCCATTTATCTGAGTAATCCTGATTTTCCCAAATTCTGTGAAATGGCACCAGCACTATGCACTGCACATGAAGTTGCCACTATGTACCCGATGGTGTTGGTGCCCTGGGATCCAGTACCACGCTTGTGCACGCTGCCTCGCCCAGGTGCATTCACTCCCAACAGCCAGCTCCTGCAATTTTCAGAGGCCTACCTTCAGGCTGCCAGAACCCATGTTTCCTACTCTCATGGAGAACTGGAAGGATCTGAGAACATGTTTTCTCAGGCAGCCCTTTACTGGGTGGGTGACTGATGGTTGCTGGGGTGTAAAATATTGGAGCTTCCTGGCCGCACAGAGCAAGACGATTCTAAGGGGTGAACCTCACCATCTCCTCTAGATTGAGTCAAGGGTACTGTGTGCAAATTGTTTGACACACCCATCAAGAGGTAGAGTCTATGTTCTCTTTGCTTGAATCTGGGTGTACCTTGTGACAACTTCTACAGTAGATTGCTGCTGCCATGTGGAGAGATCATGTGGGTACCTCATACACAGGAAAAGAGATGGCGAAGTGACCCCACCTGCTCCAGCCCCCTGCTGTTTGAGTCTTACCAGTCCAGGTGCCAGACATGTAAGGGAAGTTGCCTTCAAGATGACCCTGGCTCTAATCACCCTCTGGTTCAACCACCTGAGAGACTTTGAGTGAAAAATGTCTAGCTAAGCTCAGACAACCCCAAAATTTGTGAGCAAAACAAATGATTGTTATTGTCCTAAGCCACTGCTTTGGGATTGGTTGCTATGTAGAAGTTATCTGCTACAATAGATCACTGGAATGGGTACCCTGTGGAACCTTGCAGGCTTTTGCACTCTTGCATGGTCCCTGTATTATTTTCCTAAGGTTGCCATAACAAATTATCAGAAACTGGGTGGCTTGAAACAACAAAAATTTATTCTCTCACAGTTCTGGAGGCCAGAAGTCCAAAATCAAGTTGTCGACAGGGCTGCACTCCCTCCAAAGACTCTGGGGAATAATCCTTCCTTGTCTCTTCCAGCTTCTGGTGGCTCCTGGCATTCTTTCGCTTGTGACTGCACAACTACAATCTCTGCCTCTGTATTCACATGATCTTCTCTGTCCTATATGTGTCTCTTTACACACACTTGTCATTGGATTTAGGACCCATCCTGATAATCCAGGCTGATGTCATCTCAAGAGCCTTAATTTAATTATATCTGCAAAGAAACTTTTTCCAAATAAGACCATATTCACAGGTTCCAGAGATTATGACATGGACATGTACTTTGGGGGCCCACCATTCAACTCAGCTACAGTCCAATCTCTGGCCCACAATTCACATCTGTCCCACATGCAAAATACATTTGCTCCGTTCCAACATTTCCAAAAGTTTCAACCCTCATCTAAATCAGTTCAAAAAGTCCAAAATCTCATCATCTAAGTCATCTAAATCAGATATGAATGAATCTCTAGGTATAACCCATCCAACGGCAAAATTCTCCATCTATTGACCTGTAAAGCCAGAAGATCACATACAAAATACAAGGGTGGGACAGGAATAGGATAGACATTTCCATTCCAAAAGGGAGAAAATGCAAGGAATAAAGGAGTCATCAGTCCCAAGAAAGTTAGCAATCCAGCAGGGCCAGTTTCATTTTGTTTCAAGACCTGAGAATAATTCTGTGTTATGAAGCTACATCATCTGGGCACACAGCTCCGTAGGCCTCTGCACCTATGGTAGATTGGTAGGTCTCTGCTCCTACACCTCCAGCTTCTACCTCTTGAGTCCATGGCTCTGCCCTTATAGTCATTCTTCATTTTTCTTGAAGGGGAGCATATGCTTATACCTAAGAAGCTTTAACAGCCCTGTAGAGTTCTGGAAATTCAACAGAATTCTGGAAATTCAACAGCACTCTTTCACTTTGTCCTGTCTCTGTCCCTTCAGGCCAAGCTGACCGTGTTTCTGCTGATACAACATTCTCAGAAACCTTGTGGGTCTCCCATGTATGTCATGAGACTGTGCCATAAACAGAGAGTCCTCCAGAGATCTTGTCTGAATAACCCCGTCTCTACTTCTGGCTCTGCTGAGATGATTGAGTGGATCCATGAGTCACATAGTTAATCTCTTTACAAAGTTTGTCCAGCTGCATCCTTGGCCCTCTCTCCAGAGCATACTTTCCCAACAGTGACTCTACTAATTTTTTCATCCTTTGCAATATGGATAACCCAAGAACCTCCCAAGTCATCAAGTGCTGTGTTCTTATTTGCCTGACAGTTCCTTCCTCAATTTACCTCTTTCCTCTCATATTTTTGAAGAAACGGCATGAAGGAACCAGACCACACTTTCAACACTTTCCTTAGAAATTTCCTCAGCTAATTATCCAAGTTCATTACTTAAAAGTTCTGCTTTCCACCGTAGCTACAGGACACAATTCAGTTAGGTTCTTTGCCACTGTATCACCACGATTGCCTTTCCTCTAGTTTCTAATAACATGTTCCACATTTCCTTCTGAGCCCTCAACAGAAAGGACTTTAACATCCATATTTACTAACATTCTTGTCATGATGGGATCCCCATTCTCTAAGATGACAGACATTTTCTCTACCATGCTCTTCACTTTCTTCTGAGATCTCACCAGGATTATCCTTAAAGCCCATATTTCTACTTGCAGACTCTTCAAATCTTTTTCTCTCATGCACCTCAAAATTCTTCCAACCTCTATCCATTACCTAATTCCAAAGCCACTTCCATAGTTTTAGGTATTTGTTACAGCAGCACTTCACTTCCTAGTACCAAAATCTGTATTAGTTTCCTAGGGCTGTCATAAGAAATTACCACGAATGGGGTGGGAGGAAAAAAAAAAGAGAAATTTATTTTCTTATATTCTGAGAGGTCAAAAATCCAAAATCAAGCTGTTTTCAGGGCTGTACTCACTTTGAAGGCTTTAGGGGAGAATGTGTCCTTTCTTCTTCCAGGTTCTGGTGGCTCTATTCATTCCCTGGCTTGTGGCTGCATCACTCTAATTTCTATCTCCATCTTCACATGGTCTTCTCCTCTTTCTCTGTGTATGTCTCCTCTGTGTTTCTTATAAAGATACTGTCACTGGATTTAGGACCCATCTGGATAATCTAGGATGATCTCATCTTAGAATCCTTAATTACAACTGTTACAGCCCTTTTTCCAAATAAGGTGACATTTACAATGTAGGATTAGGATTGGGATAAAACCATGTCTTTGGGGGCCACTATTCAACTTACTACAGCCTCCTTTCTTTTCTGATCCTACCACCAATCTCTCCCACCAGTTTTTCCCGAGAATGCTTCTTAATAAATCATTTTCACACATATCCTTGCCTCGTAGTCTGCTTCTGGAAAACCAAACTTGATAGAGTTTGTATCTGGAGCATCTATTTGATTCCATTAATCTATTTTATTTGTGCCCATTCTGATACAATATTACTTAAAAAAAATAAATTACTTATTTTGAAATATTTTCAGGTCCATATGGCGTTGTAAGAAATAAATCAGAGAGATCTCATGTCCCCTTTACCCAGTTTTCTTCAATCATAACATCTTGCAAAACTATGGTACAATATTAAAACCAGAATACTGACATTGATACAGTCAGGATACAGAAGCATTCCCTTGCCACAAGGATCCCTCATTTTGCCTTTTTATGGCTACACCCACTTCCCCTTCTCCCTCCTCAGTCTCTGTCCCCTGACACCCCCTAATCTGTTCTCCATTTCTATAATTTTGCATTTTTAGAATTTTATATAAATGGAATCATACCATAGGGGAAATTTTAAGATTGGCATTTAAATTTCAGCGTAATTCCCTAAGATTCATCCAGGAAGTTGCATGTATCAATCGTGTTTCCCTTTTCATTACTGAGTGGTGTTCTGTGATATGGATGTTAGGTCATTGTTAGGCCATTGTTAGCTCTGCTCATTGTTAGGCCATTCACATGTTGAAGGACACTTGAGTAGTTTCCAGTTTTAGAGCTCCTATTAAGATTTGTGTACAGATTTTTGTGTGGACATCAACTTTCATTTCCCTGGGATTCATACCCAGGAGTGAAGTTGGTGGGTCATATGGTAATTTTATGTTTAGTTTTACAAAACCTGCCAAACTATTTTGCAGAGTGCCTGTACCATTTTGCTTTCCCCTCAGCAACATATCAGTGATCTAGTTTCTCTACATCCTCACCAGGTGTTGTCACAATTTTTTACTTTGGCCTTTCTGATAGGTATGTAATTATATCTCACTGTAGTTTTAATTTGCATTTTCCAATTTTCATATGTTTATTTGTTATTAAATAAGGATGAGAGAGGTCTGTATATCAACCTTGGTAAAATGTCTATTTCTGTCTTTTGCCCATTTTCCAACTGGATTTTATGTTAACTGTTCAGTTTTAAGAGTTCTTTGTGTAATCTAGATACTATTCCTTTGCCATTAAGTGGTTTGCACCATGTTTTTTTTAATTCACTGTAGTTTTGTGGTATTTTGTTCTGGTGAATGTAGCAATTCAGTTGGCTCATTATTTCTTATTCATAACAGTCAGTTCTTCTTTCATGAGGTTACATTTTCTTTTCATTTACTCTTTCAACTGATATTTAACCAGTACCCACTATAAGCCTAAGGAGATAGGGACAAAGAAGTGAACAAAATCTTCAAAGATCTTTTTCTTCCTGGAGCTTATATCCTACTAAGGGAACCAGAAAGAAACAAGACAGACAAGGAAAATATATAGCGTCTTAGATAGTGATAAATGCTAGAGAGAAAGTAATAAAGCAGGGAAGGGGGTTATAAATTGTTTGCGAGGTTGATATTTTAGATCGGATGACCAGGGAAGGCTTACTGAGAAGTTAACTTTTGACTTAAATCCTAGTTGCAAATGAAAGAGCTAGCCATGCAGATACCTAGTCAATACTATTGTCTTTTGTGCTACACACTACAAAAATTTCTCAGCTCCTATGAACTTTGCAGGTAGAGAGACTAACAGGTGCAAGGCCCTAAGGTTGGAGCATTCTCAGAATGCTCAAGGCAGAATGAGGGGCCAATCTGGCTGGATTGGATTGAGCCAGAGGACAGAAGAGTAGGAGGTGAGGTTAGGAGTGAGGAAGAAGCCTGGTCTTATGGGGATTGTAGGTCGCTCTCAGGACTCTGCCATTTCCCAGATGACATGGGGGCTGTTGGAGGGTTCTGAACAGAAGAGAGACATGCTCTGGCTTGCATTTGCCAGGATTTCTCTGCCAGCTCTTTGAAAATTGATTGATGGGATCATTTTAGAAGCAATGTATCAGCTAGGGTCTAACAAGGAAAAATAAGCCACTTGAGTAGTGAGAAAGCAAACCTGACACTTTGCTCTGAGTCAAGTTTGCCCTGCCTGAATTTCTTTAGCACTTTTAATGGCAGCTGCCACCTAAGTAAATAGCTCTGCTCAGGGGCAACCTCACAACAACCTACGTCTAACAAATATTGCTAGAGGCAGAATAAAGAGGAATCAAAAAAGGGAGAATCATGGGATTCATCACAGAGGAATGAAAATCTTTTGATAATTATTAAGAAGTGTGATATATAAAACAAACACTGATGTGGGTACTTACTCCCCTACTCATCCCCCCAACATTAAAGGGCCCCAAACAAGTCTGCTCTATTTACCTCAGTTTGGAGAAAATGGGAATATTTGAATGGGCTTTATGTAAAATGGTTGTGTCTCTTTTGCCTGATTGTTTTGTGGGAGTGAACTTTGTGTCTCACTGTGGAATGCTTCCCCTGCCTGGTATTGTAAGACAGGCCATATAAATCCACCTTTTGGGCAACGTCGTACGTGAATTGAACATACTAAAAGAAGTCAATAGGGTTGCCTGATCCCACGTAGTGTAAGGTGGAAACTGGGGGTTGACAGGAGTAGTAGCGGAGGATTTTTATCCCTAGGGTGAACTGGTTTAGGGTTGACTTATGCACTCAGATAGAGGGCCTTTGTTGAATGCCTTGTGCAGATTTTTTAAAGATGTGGTACATAAACCCCGAAATTCTAGAACATAGAAATATTTTGATTTCCATTTTAGTTGTTGGAAATCTCCTTGATATAAAGAAGCAAGTGAAAGAAAATGTAATTGGACCAGCAAGTCAGCCTTTTCATATCATTTAGGCAGCAACCCAGTTCTTTGGGGAAATTGAAAACATTGTCTTGTAATCTCTGCCTAATCAGAAATGTAAACACAGCTCATTATTGCCTAAGACTGGGCCCTGTGACCTCAGTCAGGTAGTACCTGAAACCAAAGGGGGAAAAAAGAGGGAAAGAGAGCTTTAAAAAAGTACAACCTGCTGGAAAGACTTCCTTGCCCCAAAATCTAATTCATACTCTCTGTAAAGATTTTTCAAGGACAAATGCAAATCTTAAAAGTCTCTTCCACAAATAGTAAAAAACCTTAGTCTTCTGAGCAGATAAACAGCTTATTCCAACTGTTATTTATAAACTAGTGAGTTTTATATTGTAATACCTGATTCATGACTAAAGTTTTAAAATGAAGCTATGAGATCACTGGTTGTGTCTGTATGTCTGTGGTGTATGTTGGAGATACGGTATTTTTTTCTACCTCTGATAGTATTATTGAAATTAATTTGTAAAAGAGCTCTGTTTACTTTGCTTAAAAGTGCTTACAAATTAAATATTTTTAAATGTAATAGAAACAAACCCAAATATTTTTCAAGTTCACGTGATCCAGGATTAATCTTTAACAAATAAAAGTAAATTTAAGGTTATCAGTTCAATTAAAATAGGCATGTGTTTAGAGTTGTCAGCATTAAATGTAAAACTTTTATTCAACCTAGGTTTATTAAAAGTCAAGGGGGCTTCCCTGGTGGCACAGTGGTTGAGAGTCTGCCTGCCAATGCAGGGGACACGGGTTCGAGCCCTGGTCTGGGAAGATCCCACATGCTGCGGAGCAGCTGGGCCCGTGAGCCACAACTACTGAGCCTGCGCGTCTGGAACCTGTGCTCCGCAGCAAGAGAGGCCGCGATAGTGAGAGGCCCGCGCACCGTGATGAAGAGTGGCCCCCGCTTGCCGCAACTAGAGAAAGCCCTCGCACAGAAACGAAGACCCAACACAGCCATAAATAAATAAATAATTCCAAAAAAAATGTATTAAAAGTCAAATAAGTTTATGTTATCTCTGATACAAAATTTGCCAGCAAGAAAAATAGCTTGGGATGTTGATCGACTTTGTCTAAAGTGTCCTGAAGTTTTCAAGGGTGATCTAAACATAATTTTGGGGAACAAGTGATGTAGATAAATGTAAGTAAGCTAAATCTTAAAAACAGCTTCCAAAATAATTTGGTAACAAAACTGTACAGTTTTGCTAAGTTAAATTAAATGATGAAAATTCATCGAATGTCTAGATCATTTCCAAATATGATAAATTGCTGAAATATTAATTGCTAAACAAGTATAAATGTACCTACTTTTTGTCTTCTTATTACAGAAAAACTGAATATGTTTAGATTTATTAGAAACACGTCATGTACCACATTGAAAAAAAATTATTATGTTATGAGGAAATGTATGTTTCTAGAAATTATGAAATGTATTCACATGTTTGCCAACCAAAAAATACTGGTATAACAAACAGGTCACAATTGCTCACTCCTTAGTTTTCACTAGAAATTAAGGTTTCTATGGGTTAAGAACTCTAATTAATATAAATAATTAAAATTATTAAAATTAATAAGGAAAACATCTTTATATGTAAGGCGAAAAAAGTATAAGGAATGGAAATGCATTTTGTTAAGGGGAAATCAAGTAATTTTGTCCTAAAAAGAAGTTAAAAAAAAAGGAGAGAGAGAGAGAAAGGGAAAGCATAAGACAAAATTTGAATATACAAAAGAAAGGTGTTATAGAGGTCTACGGAAAAGAAACCCTGAGAAAAATTTTTGTGCGTGGTTAGGACTGGCTAAGAATAAAATAGAATAAATTTAGAATAAATATAATAAATTTAATTGAGTGAATGAATTTTAATATTAAAACTAAGCTGTTTCAAAACTAGAATTTGAATTTTTCTCTCTGTTAAGTGGACAAAGTTATCTTGCAATATTGATCTGTTTTTGATAGCAGATTGTAAAATTTCTTTACCTTTTAAATAATCTGCTGTAAGTTTCTGTATTTGCCTTTGAAATATCTTATTGTCACTTCGGTTAAGTGAATAAGTATTCTTTCACAGTGACCTATGATCCTATTTGACCAAGTGTTTTAAACCTTTTGATATCTTTGACAAATTTCCCCAAATCAAATTCTAGATGAAGTCTTTTTGACCTCTAGCTAACTTTGAGGTTTTCAGAGGGCCCCTGAAAAATCTCAAAGAGAGATATTAAACTTATTAGGCTTATTTGGTATGTTAAATTACATGGAAAGCATTGTCAAATGAGTGATAATTTGAGATAAACCTTAGGTTATATTGTATGAATGAATGTTACTAATATAAATGTTATAGAAATTATATAAAATTCTTAAAACTCAGATATGTCCTGGTATAATATCAATCACAATTCTAGTTATTATTTTATAATGTTGTATGTCACAGAAATAACCAAATTTCCTTGTCAATTGCATTATAATAAGATCTTTAACCATACCATTTTAAGTATTTTGTCATTTATAGACAGTTACTGTTTTACTCTGATGCTTTTACAAAAATGCTTCATGTTCAAGAAGATTCATAGAAAGAATTTTTTGACATATATACCTTTCTGATAACTTTCAAATCATATACTTAACTGAGTAAGAAATTACAGAACTCTAATGAAAACCCTGATGGTTTCATAAAACTGCTAACAAAGATCAAGATCAATAAGAATTAATTAGGGCTTCCCTGGTGGCGCAGTGGTTGAGAATCTGCCTGCTAATGCAGGGGACACGGGTTCGAGCCCTGGTCTGGGAAGATCCCACATGCCACGGAGCAGCTGGGCCTGTGAGCCACAATTGCTGAGCCTGCGCGTCTGGAGCCTGTGCCCCGCGACGGGAGGGGCCGCGATAGAGAAAGGCCCGCGCACCGCGATGAAGAGCGGTCCCCGCACCGCGATGAAGAGTGGCCCCCACTTGCCGCAACTAGAGAAAGCCCTCGCACGAACCGAAGACCCAACACAGCCAAAAATAAATAAATAAATAAGAAAATCCTTAAAAAAAAAAAAAAAATAAGAATTAATTATACCAAACTGAATGAACTGATGAACATGATCATAAGTTTTATGATTTTTCATCTGAACTATTACAGGCTTTTTAATCTTTGCTTTCCAGATATAAGGAAATCTTTCCTCTTAAGCTGACAATATTATAGCTACTTGGTAAATTATACATTTGTAAGTAGAATTGAAACATTTATCTTTTTTTCTCCCTACCTGATTGCTCCAGAATTTGGAGACTCTTAGTGAGTATTCTTATTTTCATGGCAATGTAGTTATTTGTATAAGTTCACTAAGAATATGTTCCCCTTATAACAGGACCCAATTGGAAACTTTGGCTATGGCTTTGGCTGGAAAGTCATATTTGAGAATGTGCATAGAATCAGATACAACCAGACAGCCTTAAGGAACTGAGGCTGACTTTAGGGAGCCATAAAATCCCTTGGAAAGTTAGCCTGGTACCCTGCTAACAGGTTCTCAGTGGCCTTACCAGGTGAGTAAGGAAGGTCACTTCCTGGCAGGCACAAGAATCTCAGAATAGTTTGGGGACCTCAAGAAGAGAGGAATTCACCCAAATATATAGGTATTACAGGCAAGTCAGATGGCAAGTCCTTGGTGTGGCTTCATGGCTTCCTGGCCTCCATAGGCTAATAAAAATTTAATCTGGGATTCCTTGTGAAAAGTTCCAGCAAAGCAAATTTAAAATAGTCTTTATGGTCAATCACTATTCTTTCTGGATTTAAGTAATCAGGCTAGGTTTAATGAAACTAAATTTATTTGGCAAACAAATTAAATGTTAATTCAGCTATCTTTGTTAGAAATGAGGATGACTTTAGAGAAAAAAGTTGTTTTTCAGTAGAACTTTAATACACAGTCATGGGTATTAGATTCTAGTTCTGTTAATTGTCTTCAAGGTTTTGCTTTTCCACTCGTTAGCTGGTCTGGATCCTGAATTCTTCTAGTTTACTCAAATCTTTTACTACAACTTTTCAAACTAATGTTTCCAATTTTTCTCCCACTTTGGACTTGGAATCGTTGAGAACTAAAACTGCCCTTTTCCTGAAGCCCTGTGAACTGAAACTGAACAACTTGAATAAACTTAAGAGAGGTTACCTCAATAGCCTATGTTTAGACCATCTCTGTGCTTATTGCTGTGTAAGGCACTCAGAAAGTTTACCTGAACACCTGATGACATCCTCAGAGACATTTCAAACTGCAAAAGATGCTTCAATCCTGACATCAAGAAATCTTCTGCACTGGCAGCAATCAGAACTCACTCAGACAGTGAGTTTATAACTTGCTCCAATCATTAACCATTGTTTTTCTTTTGTCTCTGTAGAAATGCCTCTTATTAAATACCCAACTTCTCACACCCTATAGGCCTAGCTTTGGGAGCCCACCTGCATCTCTGCTTCCTGAAATGAGTAACTGAACTGATCAGGACTAAGATACTGGTTCAGTGAGATATAAAGCAATCTATCAACTTAACTTCTGGACTGTGAAACTTAAGTTTCAAAAGTGGGACTACAGAGGAGCAAAATTTCTCACCCCAAAATGTTTCTTTGGCATGCAGATTATTTTGAGCTGAAAAAAATCAAAGCCCAAAAGACTCAGGAAGAACCTTTGACCTTCCTCCTAACTGCCTAAAGAATGTAGATAGAGGACCTGTTTCAGGAAGGGAGCTATCACCATAGATAACTATGGTATGAACTGGGTGTGTACACAGGGAGGAACCTAGCAGTGTGTTTTTTAAAATTCCTCTCTCTCTCACTGTCTCTGCATGGCCAGCAAACATTTGTTTACCAAACAGTTGCTTTTCCATCTCCATGTAAATTGCCTTCCCCCTCTTTGAAGTCCCAAACTGCTATCCCCAACATCCTATTTTGTCTTTAGCTGAAGATGATATGTAAGGTGAGGGTTCCTGCCATTTTGGTGAGTTATCCGGTTTTCCTGGGTCTCTCCTATGTATACATGTTATTAAAATTTTGTGTGATTTTCTCCTGTTAATCTGTTTCATGTCAACTTAATTCTTAGACCAGCCAGAAGAACCTAGAAGGGTAGAGAAAAATTTCTTCCTCCTGACAGAGTGAACCTGCAAAACCCTACACACCCCAACCTTGGACCCTAACAAAGGCAGAGCCCCTGATGCTTGCTAGGTTCTCTCTCTCTCTCTCTCTCTCTCTCTCTCTCTCTCTCCCCCCCCCCACCCCGCCATCCCTCCCTCCCTCCCTCCCTCCCTCTCCATGACCTCACAGTGTGGCCCTGGAGCTTGCCGTGTACCCTCCAAGACCTGTGAGTAATAAACCTTGTTCCTTAAAGTTCCCTGATGGTTTTTGCTGAAGTGCATCCTGCAATCATAATAAGTACTGCAAGGACCAGACCAGCCACAACATTGGCTCAGGTCAGGGAAATGTCTGTGGGGACTGGCTGCTTGTAATATAGGCCCTGGGCAAGTGTCTCAGGCATTCCTAACCATAAGCATCTCTATCAAGAGTCTGAGACTAACACAACACACACACACACAAGTATTATATGTAGTAATGTTAAACATTTTTCATTTATTTTACTGGGTACTAGGTGGTTTCTTTCAAGCTGAAGCATTATGTCTTTCTTCAGTTCTAGAACAATTTTTTTGACTATTTCTACCTCATTATTTATGTTACCTTTAAAACAGTTTTTTATTTATGGGAGAAAATATTTGCAAACTACATAAGTGATAAGAGATTAATATCCAGAATGTATAAAGAACTCCTGCAACTGAACAAAAACAACAAAACAAACAACCAAGTTAAAAAATGGGCGAAGGATTTGAACAGATATTTCACCAAAGAAGGTATACAAATAGTCACTAAGCACATAAAAGGATGCTTAATGGTGCTGAATTATACACTTAAAAGTGGTTAAAATGGTAAATTTTGTTATGTATGTATGTTTTACCACAATAAAGAACTCCTTTTTCTTTATATGTATGTATTTAAATTTTATATAGATTAACTTTTTTTCCAAAATTTCCAATTTTTGTCCTCTTAAGCTTCATTTTGGTAAAATTCCTGGTGTCAATATTCTAGTCCACCATTTTGTCTTTAGTTGTGCCTATTCAGCCCATCAGGTCATTGATTTAAAATCTAATTTCAGTGATCATTTTTAATTTCTAGAGAAGTAAATTATTTAAAATTCTAGATGTGGAATTCATCAACATTTATTTATTGAGCACTTACTTCCTAAGGCACTGAAGCATAGAAATGCACAAAAAATGTCACATCCCTGCCCTCTTGGTGCTTACACTCTAGTGGGTAGACAGGTAATAAACAGATAAACAACAAAATATACGGCTTAATGTCATGAAATGCTATGAAGAAAGGGAAAGTATGTATAGAGATAAAGAATTACAGAAAGTGGACAGGGAAGGCTCTCTAAAGAGTTGTTGTTTGGGCAGAACTTTTTTTTTTTTTTTTAAACTTTGGGTTTATTTATTTATTTATGACTGCGTTGGGTCTTCGTTTCTGTGCGAGGACTTTCTCTAGTTGCGGCAAGTGGGGGCCACTCTTCATCGCGGTGCGCGGGCCTTTCATTATTGCGGCCTCTCTCGTTGCGGAGCACAGGCTCCAGACGCGCAGGCTCAGTAGTTGTGGCTCACGGGCCTAGTTGCTCCGCGGCATGTGGGATCTTCCCAGACCAGGGCTCGAACCCGTGTCTCCTGCATTGGCAGGCAGATTCTCAACCACTGCGCCACCAGGGAAGCCCTGGGCAGAACTTTTAATAAAGGAATGAAATTTATGAATGTTTGGTGAAAGAGTGTTATAGGTAGGGGAAAGACCAAGGGATGAGAAAATATTTTGGGAGTTCAAGAAATACCAAAGACGAGAGTGTGGCTGGTGTAGGGTGAGGGGAGCTACTGCAAAGGTCCTCACTTAGTTAGACGCTGGTGGTAGAGTTGGATGAGGTGAGAAGTCATCATACCAGAGACAGTTTCAAGATAGAACTGATAAGATTTGCCACTGTGGGATGGGAGAGAAAGGTAGATCAAGGATTCTCCAAGGTCTTTAGCCTGAATCACTGAGTGAATGGCATTACCATTTTTTGAGATGGGGAAGACTGAAGGTGAGCAAGTTTGAAAGCAAATGTTAGACATCTACATGGAGATGTCCCATAGGCAGGTGGATGTTTGGATCTGAAGTTCAGAAGAGAGGTAAGGAATAGGAATGGAAATGAGTGTAGATACAGGAGAAAAGAGGTATAAAGGCTCTGCCTTAAAGCACCACTTTCTGGGTATATTAACTACATTTACTTTAAGATGGCCTCCTGTTTTCCCTATTAACCATATTTCCTCAGATATTACTTCTATTTGGTCATATTGGGTATTAGTTTCCAGTACATTTGAAAAAATTTCTAAAATTTAAAAAAATTTTCTAAAATTTTAATTTTTTCCTACCTTGGACTGCTGCCCACTCAGACACTGAATAAAGTGAATGTTAATATAGTGACAGACTTTACCATAGTCACTGAAAAGACTGTTTTATTAAAGCCCAGTAAAATTCCATTTACTTTATATATCAGGATTTTCCTAACTCTTAAATATTTTTTTTTTTTTAAAGGTTTTTATTTATTTATTTATTTATTTAATTTATGGCTGTGTTGGGTCTTCGTTTCTGTGCGAGGGCTTTCTCTAGTTGCGGCAAGTGGGGGCCAATCTTCATCGCGGTGCGCGGGCCTCTCATTATCGCGGCCTCTCTTGTTGCGGAGCACAGACTCCAGATGCGCAGGCTCAGTAATTGTGGCTCACGGGCCTAGTTGCTCCGCGGCATGTGGGATCTTCCCAGACCAGGGCTCGAACCCGTGTCCCCTGCATTGGCAGGCAGATTCTCAACCACTGCGCCACCAGGGAAGCCCCTAACTCTTAAATATTAATGGTCATCCAAGAGTCACCGCAGAGTTGAAAAAATAATTTAACATGAAAGAAAAACACCAAAACAAAGAATAAAAAGAGCTTGGCACAACTGGCTTTGCAGTTGTGACAAATGCACCATACTAGTATAAGCTGTTTAATTATAGGGGAACTAGTTGTGAGTTATATAGGAACTCTACTATTGTCACAATTTTTTCTGTAAATCTAAAACTATTGTAAAATAAAAAGCTTATTTTACAAAAAAGGAACTTGGGGAAACAGGGTTAATGTGAAATGAAGAAGGAAAAAATATAGTTTCATGGAAAGAAGAAGAATATAATGCAACCATGAGGCAAGAGCCATATGTCATAAAAAGGAACATCTAGGTAATAAGGAAGAGCTCTTGGGAATTAAAAACATGGAAGCAGGGCTTCCCTGGTGGCGCAGTGGTTGGGAGTCCGCCTGCCAATGCGGGGTGCACGTGTTCGAGCCCTGGTCCGGGAGGATCCCACGTGCCGTGGAGCAGCTAGGCCCGTGTGCCACAACTGCTGAGCCTGCGCTCTGGAGCCCGCGGGCCACGGCTGCTGAAGCCCGCGCCCCTGGAGCCCGCGCCCCTAGAGCCCGTGCTCTGCAGCAGGAGAGGCCACCGCAATGAGAAGCCCGCACAATGAAGAGTGGCCCCCGCTCTCTGCAACTAGAGAGAGCAAAGACCCAATGCAGCCAAAAATAAAAATAAAAATAAAATAAATTTTAAAAAAAACAAAAAAACAAAAAAAAACCATGGAAGCAGAAATGAAAGAATGTGTTAAAAGTATTGAAAGATAAAGTTAAAGAAATGTCCCAGAAAATATAACAAAAAAACAAAGAGATAGAAATTAGGGACAAAAGACACACAGATGAGAGAAACAGTTTAGGAATTGCAAGATTCATGTACTTGAGTTCCAGAAAGACAGCACATAGGAAAAGATGGAGAGGAAACAATCTAAGACATAATAGAAGAAAATTCCCCAAAGGACATGAGTTTCCAGATTGAAAGGCTCCCTCAAGTGCCCAACATACTGATTATAAGAAGTCCCACAACTACTTATACCATTGTAAAGTTAAAGAAAAATGAAAATAAAGAAAGCTCCTAAATCTTCTAAAAGGGGGGATAGGAGGACAGGTCATATAAAAAGGATCAAGTGTAATTATAGGGTCAGACTTCTCATTAGCAATATTAGAAGCCAGACAGCATAGACCAATGTCTTCAAACTGTTTTTGTTTGTTTGTTTGTTTGTTTGTTTTTTAGTTTTTTTTTAAATTAATTTATTTATTTATCCTTATTTTTGGCTGTGTTGGGTCTTTGTTTCTGTGCGAGGGCTTTCTCCAGTTGCGGCGAGTGGGGGCCACTCTTCATCGCGGTGCGCGGGCCTCTCACTATCGCGGCCTCTCTTGTTGCGGAGCACAGGCTCCAGACGCGCAGGCTCAGTAGTTGTGGCTCACGGGCTTAGTCGCTCCGAGGCATGTGGGATCTTCCCAGACCAGGGCTCGAACCCGTGTTCCCTGCATTGGCAGGCAGATTCTTAACCAATGCGCCACCAGGGAAGCCCCAAACTTTTTTTTTTTAATTAATTAATTTTATTTATTTTTGGCTGTGTTGGGTCTTCACTGCTGCGAGCAGGGGCTACTCTTCCTTGCGGTGCGCAGGCTTCTTATTTCAGTGGCTTCCCTTGTTGCGGAGCACCAGCTCCAGGCATGCAGGCTTCAGTAGTGGTGGCACGCGGTCTCAGTAGCTGTGGCTCGTGGGCTCTAGAGCTCAGGCTCAATAGTTGGGCACATGTGCTTAGTTGCTCCGCAGCATGTGGGATCCTCCCGGACCAGGGATTGGACCCCTGTCCCCTGCATTGGCAGGCAGATTCTTAACCACTGCACCACCAGGGAAGTCCTCAATGCCTTCAAACTTCTGAAGGAAATGATTTCCAACAAAGGAGTCTATCATTAACTATTACTCAATAATAAAAGTAGAATGAAGACATACAGTGTATATCAATTAGCATCAGTTAGGTGATGCTACAGTAACAACCATCCCCCAAATCTTTGTGGCTTATTATAACAAGTTTATTTCTTGCTTATGCTACACCCCTTTGTAAATCTGAGAGTAGGGGAGATTCTGCAACACTGCCCTTTTTCATGATCCAGGCCAACACAACAGCCACCATCCTGGACATCACCTATCATTGTGTTACTGCCAGTTTCACACTAGCAATTAGTGCTGTGGCATGAAGGTGACATGCCACTTCTACTCATGTGGCGAGGAGGTGTGATGTCACTCCATGTCTGGAAAACAGAACAGCACTGATGCCTGCACACAAGTTCTTAATAACCGGTCCACCTTGGTACTCTTTCTCAAGAAACTCCTGGGTGATACGCCACTCCCAAAGGAGTAGCAAAACAAGAAAGAAGATGGCATGGGACACCTCACACAGAAAAGAAGGGAAGGAGATTCCAGGATGACAGCTGTGGGCAGGCCTAAGTGTGACTAGGCCAAATTGGATTAACGGGATGGAGGACAGAAGGAATGGATCTAAGTGGGTCCAACATCAAGAAAATTAACAAAAAGAGGCAATTAAACCCAGAAGAAAAATGTTACAGAGAGGAATCACTATTTGGCTTGACAGTGAACAACGTTTAAAGTCATTTAATAATAGAAACACTGTGAATGAACTTAACTGAAAAATGGGTTCAACTATATTGAGAAGATGGGAGTTGGTGAAATGTTGAAATGTGTGTGAGGGATAATGTTAAGACACCTGAATCTTCATCTTCTATAACATGTTGTTAATGAATAACAGCAAAATGAAAACATCATAAATACAAGAAGAGCAAGCTGCTTAAAAATATAAAGAAATTTTTAGAAGTAACTAAAAGAAGTAGTTGCCTTTTGGAAATGGGAATCTGGGCTGGGGAAGGGTGGGCCAGGACAGATTTTTATTTTTATAAACCTCGTGCTTTTATCTGAATTCTTAAGCTATAATATACGTAAGTATATATGTATATGTGTATATAGTATATGTACTAAATGGGAAAAAAATCAAAATTAAGCAAAGTTGTATCTTTAATTGTTCTTTATAATATTTTACCTAACGTATTTAGCATTATGTGTCAGTCACTGTTATCAGTGATTTATGTGTATTGAACAGTGGAAAAATATCTTATTGTGGGATGTAGAAAAATTTCTGTTTGGATCTAAAATCAAATAGATTTGTTGGCATATTATTAAAATTAACTGAAAATCCCTTAAATCTCCCATTACCCTGCAGTATATCAAACAGGTAGTTTTGTATACACACCCTTGAATCCATTCCTGCAACCCTTTCTTAGATAATATTTCTTAAGGGCTCTCAATTCATTATTATTATTTTTATTATTGTAGGGGTATAAAGTTGAGTTATTCAGACTGCTAAGTTTATAAATCACTTGTAGTCTCTTTATTCATCCATCCATTCGTTTCCCCCCACTTTGTCTCCAGTCCCCACTCCCATTCTCATCCCTTGTCCTTCTGGACACCTGCTCTAATGTCTTTAATTATACCCGTAGCCTTGCAAAATATGCAGTGATAATCAATCAATCAAATAATTTGTGAAAAATTTAAAAAGTGAGGTTCAGGTCATCCCTGGATAACTCCAGTCCTGTGGCTCAACAAAGCTATTGAAGCCTCTGGTTCTTCTGAGATCTTTGTTCCACTACCCACAGCATCAACTTCTTTGTAAGACCAATATCAAGATAATTTTAAGACCACTACTCCTCACTGGCTATAAGACAGCAGCTGATGGTAATCAGTTCTGCATGATTCCATGTTCACGTCCAGGCAAAGAGAGAGACTGGTTTCAAGAGGTTTTTTCTTAAGAGCAAGGAACGAATTTTCTAAGAGACCCTGAGAGTTCTGCTCAAGTCTCCTTGGTCTGCATGACTTGGATCTGTCCACACCTGAATCAGTCAGTGTAAAGGAGAGAAGGGATGATTTGCTGATACACAATGGGAGGAACAGAATGGATATTGGAGTCAATCACAATCCTCGAAAGCCAATTCACTGGTCTCCCTATTTTATTTTCCTTTCCACCGATCCATTCGATGCAGCAACCATCTGACTACATCACTCATCACTTAAAATCCTTCAACTGTATGGCACCTAGTCTTCAAAGACGACCCTCCCACTGAATTACACCTCCTGGTATTCACATCTTGAATCTGGGTTGGCTCTGCAATTTGCTTTTGACCAGTGATGCCATGTGGCTTCTGAAAGTGGGTCATAAAAAACTTTACTGTTTCTGCTAGAACACTGTTTTTTAGAATACTCCCTCTAGGAAACCAGCCACCATACTGTGAGCTGCTAAAGCTGCGTGAAAAAGCCATGAATAGGCACTATGGTTGACAGCCCCAGCTGAGCACCCAGCCAACACACACGTCAGTGAGCCACCTTGGGCATCCAACCTGGTCGAGTTTTCACATGACTGCAGCTTTTGTATGACGGCAACCACCTGTAAGACTTCAAGTGAGAACTGCCCAGCTGGGCACAGTCAACCTACAGAACTGTGAGAGATAATAATAAATGGGTGCTTTATGCCATCAAGTTCTGAGGTGGTTCATGACTTAACAATAGACCACTGAAACAAATGTCTTCCCCCACATATCAGTTTTGGTTGCATTTGGCTGTGAATAAGAGGACCTGAGCAATAATGACTTAAACAAAGGCCTTCAATGATCCTACATATCAAGGAGCCTGGGGGAGGCAGTTCCAGGGTTTGCTCAGAGGCTTGGAAATGTCCAGGACCCAGATGCTACTTTTCCACTCTGCCATCCTCCACCAGGTGGCTTTGTGTTGTTAAGATTGTCGTGCATTCCAGATGACCACAGTGCCGCACTGCCACATACAGTCAGGACAAGAGGGGCAAGGCAAAAAGGATGTCTTCTCTTGATCTCTGAGGTTTTATTTGGAAATCTAATTTTTCCCAAGAACCCTCCAGCATGCTTGCATTTTTCCTTTATTGGTCAGAACTGGCCACTTGCCAACCCCTCTCCGGTCACTGGGAAAGGAGGCAAAGAATTAGCCAACCGGTTATGACGTATCTTTTGAGTCTGGGGGCTGGGCCTGCCTTCCCTGAGATCAAGGGGTCTCTGCCCACTGCCTGAATAAAGTGGGGTTCTGTTTTCGGGAAAGAGGGAGTAGAGTTGGATGTGCCACTGTGCCAGCCACGCCGTTACCTGAAGCCCCATCCTTAAGCGCCCTTCCTCCTGCGTCCCATCCCCACTAGCCCTTCCTTTCCTCTGCTGTGCGTCTTGGCACATGTACCTGGAATGCACACTCTGTACCTAGGATGCTCTCATCTCTCAACCACGATCTGAGATATATATCCTTCAGATCTCAGCTCAAACATTACTTTCTCAGGGAGCTCTCCCCTCCCTGAGTTATAAGCTCTCTTAGGACTCTGCACTTCTTTTTTTTTCAGGACTCTGCACTTCTTGGTTTCACGTAATAAAACCTAAGTATGTAGTTGTGTATGTATGAATTAATGTCTGCCTTCTCCATTGACCAAAGATAGGAGCTGTGACAATATTTTCATCACTGTATTCACAAGTATCTAGTGCATACTCAATAAATAATTATAAAATATATGAGCACTGTGTTTTGCTCTCTCACCTTCACCCACATCTCCCTGTGCTGGTGTTGTATAAACACTGAGTCATTTAAAAATGTTATTTTGAATCCTAAATCCTGAAAAACTTCAAAAGGGTGATCTTCGATTGTCCAAGCAATGATTGTCCAGCATTTTACTTAAACAAGAGCTTATTTTATGCTTGGTGAAATTATTAAGTTTCAGTTCAGGATACTACAAATAAACAATTTATAATGTTATAGAATCCTATTCATCTTTCAAGTTTTGGATAACTACGTTACACATTTTTTTTAAAAGTGCAGATTAACATAATTAGGAGAGCCCTCTTAAAGAAGGATAAATTAATTGTTCTAGAAACGAATGTATTTTATAGTATACCCAACCTGAGGGTCCTGGGGTGACGCTGTGACTAGGTTTCTTGGGGAACAGAATCTTAGTATTGGAGGAAGTTTTGAAAGGTAGATGATTTGGTATTGGAAAAATTTCTGTGCCAATATTCTACAGATAGATGTAAAAAAATAGTATTTCCATACTTTATTTTAAAGGAGAAACCCAGTTCTAAGTGATCGTTTGTGCTTATGAATACCCCTCCTATACATACCAGCTCTGTGACCTTGGGCAAGTTGTTTAATCTCTCTGTGCCCCAGTTTCCTCAATTGTGAAATGGCATGAGACCGTTGTGAGGATTAGGCGAATTAGTATATGCAAAGTGCTTAGAACTGTGTCTGGCTCCTGGTAAGTGCTGTGTACCTGGGGTTGTTACTCCAATGTCTAGCATAGTGGCAGGATCTCAACGCAGAGCCGCCAAAAGCATGGGTTTTCAAGGTTTGAATCCAGGCTCTACCACTGAACCAGCTCTAGGAACCTTGGTAAATCATTTATTCTCTCTAAACCTCTGTATTCCCATCTGTAATGGGGATATTACTATCTACCTCATGAAATACAGTTTAAATTAAATCAAGTTGTGGCTGCAAGTACCTGGTACACCATGCTGCTCTCACTTGATGCCTCAGCCGCCAAGAAGCCATCATCCCCGCATGGCAGCCCAGAGTGCCCAGGACTGCGGGGCATGAAGGGCATGCAGGAGCCATCAAGTTCAAATTCAGTCATTTTTCAGAGGGAACAGCTCAGGGGCGGAAGGACAGGGGATAAAGTGACTTGTTCAAAGTCACCTAGCTAGTTAGAGACAGAGACACGTTGTAAAAGAAAAACAGTTGTGCACCTCTCTGTTTTAGGATAACATTTTACTTTATTATATTTACATTGTGTTAATTTGTAATCCCCTTCTTTTCTAGGAGTTGCAAATACTTCCTGTGGTCCGGCCATTACCCATCAAGGTACAGAGAGGCAGGAATAAGTTAGTTGCATGAGCTGGGACCCCTTAACCCCTCACTGTCTTTTAGGAGACCTGTTATAGACAGGTTTTCTCTGCTTCTCTGAATAGGAGGAGTCGATGGATGGGAGCAGCTCTGGGAAACACTGTGGCAGAGGCCATCCTGGTTCTGAAGCCACTGAGAGGACCCAGGGCCAGGAGTCCTTGGTCCTTAGCAAACTCTATCTCTGTTCCCTATAATGAGCAAAATATAAACATTCTTTCCAATGACTATATTAGTTTTTAATTAAAATGTCTTCTCTTAATTGGTGATCTTTAATACTACTACTATGCACCTGTAGAGAATATCTTTATAAAGGGCTCAAAGGTCATATCAGATAAATATCTGGAATGTAGAAAATGATTCTAGTGGCCTACCTTCTCTTGAAGGTTCATCGAGCCAAATGGGGGAGCCCTGAATGGCCCCTGCGTGATCCCTGAGTGAGCTGGCCGTGTCTGAACTGGAGGCAGCTCCAGGGCCCACTGCAGGGCAGTGCTTCTGCCAGGAGTGAGCGCTGGGCCCTGAAATGCATCTGGGCCACCAAGGAGACTCACCCCAGCAGCAGTTGAGGGATTTTCATCTCTCAGATGGACGGTTGCCCAGTGCGGTTGCCCCTGAATCAGGCACTGCAGCTAACCCAACGCCAGCCTGGAATCAGCCCAGATCTTCCCTGGGTTCTGCTGGTGAACTTTTCTCCACTTCCTGAGAAGAATAGAATTTTACCTGCTTAAAAGTGTTTTATTCTTTTCACTGCTTTATTCTTTCAAAGGAAACAAAATTTAATCAAAATCCTATTTCCAAAACAAAACAAAACAAATGTAATTCACTAGGGAAGGAAAAAAGAGTGAAGAGTTTACGTGAGTTCTGAGGAGTCCAATTTAATAGAGAAACTGCTTATAGGAAACTTGAAAAATGAATTTGAACTGCTAAAATGAATACACTCAAGAGAAAAAATGCTGTTGATAATGTTTGTTGTTCTCCTGTGTTGTGCTTTTGTACTAGGCAGTGGGAAGCATGCTGTTTAAAGGGAAGTCCCAGGCACACTGCAATTCTCAACTCTGCTGGTCATACAAACAGAACCGTGAACTTAAAGTCACCAGGGGCTTTGGGCTTTGGGCTTTGGGCTTGGACAAAAGGAAATGCTATTTTAGATGCAAACTATTATATATAGGATAAGCAATAAGGTCCTACTGTATAGCACAGGGAACTATATTTAATATCCTGTGATAAACCATAATGGAAAAGAATATGAAAAAGGATATGTATATATATAACTGAGTCACTTTTCTGTGTGGCAGAAACTAACACAACATTGTAAATCAACTATACTTCAATAAAATTAAAAAAAACATTTTTTTAAAGGAAATGCTATTTTGAAGGTGAACCTTCTGACCTTACAAGATCTGTGCTTCGTGTTGGGGAGAGCAAGGGGGTGCAGAGTGGTCTGGAGGATGGGTTAAGCCCCATACACCCTCTTCCTAGTTGTGTGCCTTGTTCCCTCATCTGTCAAGCAAGGATGATGGTGGAACTCATTTCCAAGGATGACCGTGGGGGAATAAACAAGACAGAACAAGACAGCACATGCTAAGTGCTCAGAACTGTGTCTAGCACGTAACCTACATTCACCTAGACCCTTAATACTATTGTGTGGGAAAAAAAATCCAGATGTTTTAAAATGAAACATTTCTACAAGAAACTTACATTTTTGTTTTTATTTTCCTTCCTGTTCTATGTTATTTCCAGCATAGTCATAGCAGTCTTCACTGTTGAGTACCTATCATATTTTAGACTTAGTGCTGGGAGCTTTTATGTCACTTATCTCCCTAACTCCTCATGACAATCTCAACAATAAATAACAGTAAAGAAGAACTCATTGTATAGGGTTTCAGACAAGAAAAGAGTTGTGAGCTTGTGTTGATCAGGAAAAAATTTCCTGGAATAGGAAGACTTAAGTTGGGCCGTTTAAGGAGGAGGAGGATGAACTGAGGGGTTGAGTAGGGAGTTGGGAATGAGGTTTTCAGGAGACAGGAACAGCATGGGCAAAGGCACAGAGGCAGGGGCGGGGCACTTTCCACCCAGCACAGTTAACGACCTCCCCCAGTGACAGGGAAAAAGAGAAGTCAGAGCTATTCAGATCCCACCAGGTGATCGTGGGATGCCCAAGTGTCCCCTCTTCCTGTTCCACTGGTTGAGATGGATGACTTGCATTTGTCATTCAGGAAGCATCTTTTCACATGCATTTAGCATTTCCATTTCAATGACTCACAATCATGTACAACCAATCCTTACTAGTTTTATACATTAGAGTCAAACATATACATTACATATATATTCATGTCTACACACTCCTGCATATATACATGCATTCGTGTGTTTGTATGTGCATGCATGTGTGTATGTATATGTATGCATGTATGTATTGATGCACTGCTTTGCACTACTATGAATACCCCCAGGGTAGTGAGATAAGCCAGTATAGGGAGGTTTGCTTTAGTATCTTTCTCTCTCCCTTCCTCACTTCTCCTTTCTTCTCTCTATTTTTCCATCTATTACATTTCTTTATTAGATGAAGACCCTGAAACAAAGTAATCATACCAATCTTCTTTATTAGATAGTCAAGGAGTCCCAGGCTCTGGGTCTAGCTTGGGTTCCAGGTGTGATGTGTTCATGGAATAAAAAAAAGATTTAAGTTTGATTCTTTTGGGAAGGCTGCAGGCCCATGTCTAGGAGCTGGAGTGGGGACAGAAGGCCACAGTCCCCAGAGCGGGGGAATGAGTGTAGCCCAGGCCCAGGTGAATGGGTCTGGTCTCCTGTCCTAGCTTTAACCTTCTCAGCACATTTAAAAGAATCCCTCTGCTTTCTTAGTTTTCTCATCTGTACCATGGAAATGGTAATTCCCTCTTGGATTATCATGAAGATAAAATGGTTTAATAAATATGAAGCACCTAGCACAGTAATAGACAGTAATAACTGGCAGTTATTGTAATCATTGGAGAAGTTCCAGTTTCAGTGGTGACAGAAGGGCAGGGACCCATTACCTGGAAGTTGGAGGATGTGTTCAGAGCCAATTTAGGGAGTTACTAGGTGACTTGCCAGGATCCCCAGCAGAGGTGGACCAGACATGCACACCTGTGGCTTCATCTGGGTCATCTAGGTTGAAGAAAGCATTCATACGTACCCTGAACAAAAATATGATCAGAGAATAAGGCAAAAGGACTCTCTGTGTCATGTTTATATTTCACGCCCTTTCTTCCTCCCACCTCAATCAGCAAGGTTTAAAGGAAGGAGTCAGACAGTTGGCACAATTCATCTTGGCACAGTGAACAAGGGTAACCTATTGGTGACTGACCTCCCTTCTGTGCTTGCTGCTTATTTTCTTGGTGTCCTCAGGTGAGTCATTCCACCTTTCTTAACCTCAGTTTCCTGATCTGTAGATGAAGGGGTTTGACAGGGTGCTCGCTAAGATTGCTGATGTCACTGGAAACACTGAATAAACCAATCTATAGTAAGAATAGAGGAGAGTTTTATTCAAGCCAAACTGGGGACTATAGCCCAGAAGACAGCTTCTCAGATAGCTCTGAGGAAATGCTCCAGAGAAGCATGGTTTTCAGGACAGTTTGATATTTTGTCGGAACAGAACATCAAACCTGATGGGGGTACATTTCTTCAAGGTTTCAAGAAAGACAGATTGGCACATCCACAGCGAGTCAGTATGGCCTTAGCTCGTAGGAAGGAAGCCTTATCATCAAAGGCGCCCCAGGAAGGGAGGCATTTATCTCTGTCTTCCAGATGGACACTCTTTACCCCTGGACAATGCACCCTTTTCGTTAATGGTTAAAGCAGATGTACAATGTATGTTTCATAGACCACAAGACGGGTTGTTCTAGTTAGCATAAAGTTCAAGCCAAATTATGTATAGGGCAACATAAAAGCCCATCATGAGCTGCCATGTTGGTCCAAGTGGTAGGGACTCAGAGAGGCGCTCAGAAAGGAGGTGGTGGAATCAGGGCAGCGCCAAGCGGAGGCCAAGGGAGGCTCTAAACTCCTTATAGTCCCTATTCTCCTCGTTTCTCATAATTACTTGATTTGAAAGTCAGCTTGTTCTCCATCTTGAGCAAAGTGCCCTCCAAATGCAGGGTCCAGACCCTCCTAGGTGGAGCCCCAAAATCTTTCCTTCTCCCAAATTCTGGACCGAGTTGTGTTCAATCAGATTTTTAAAATGAAATCCTATTGTGCTTTTTGTCTGCAACCTTGAGCTCTCAAACTGAGTTTGTTTGTTTTTTATGTCACAGACTGGAGGAAATTAATAACCACTCCTTCTTCATTCCAAACATTTGAGTGTTCGGGTGTGTGGCAATGCTAGTCCTGAGCCCAGAGCACATCTTATTTGTGTTGGAAATGGGGAAGGAGCCAAGGAAAGTAGGAATGTCCTGTGTCTTCTTGAAAATCTTGATTAAAATTAAGTGCCAGGTTTCTGGAGTCAAACATTCAGGATCCACAGGGAGTAGGACGAGTTTGACAACATGCCAATCCCCTTTGCTGGATTTCTTTGAGCTGGATTTCTCAATGGCAGGTTTGCACAATAGTGTTTAAGACGTTTGCAAGGCTACCCACTTAACACTGTGTTCCTTTTTATTTCCGTGATTAAATGTGGATTTAAATACTAGAGCTGCATTACTGTGGAGAGTAAGTGGTTTTCCCAATGAGTTCTAAAACCTCTTAGAATTCCCAAGGGAATGAGCAGGTGGTTAGAAATTTACTAATATATCTAAAACACTTCCTCACTTCCTGTAAGGGAAATTAACAATGTAATCACCATAAAAATAACAACAGAACAATACTGTTCATGTCTTTGCTACCTGTGGTTATGTTTTTTTTTTTTTAATGAGTAAATTCTTTTTTAGAGCAGTTTTAGGTTCACAGCAAAACTGAGCAGAAAGCACAGAAATTTCCCATTTACTCCCTGTCCCTACAAGGCACAGTCTATTCCACTATCAATATCCACTATTAACGTCCCCGACCAGAGAGGTCTGTTTGTTGCAATTGATCAACCTACACTGATACATCATTATCACCCAAAGTCCATAGGCTATATTAGGGTTCACTTTTGATGTTGTACATTCTACTGGCTTTGACAAACTTATAATGACAGGTATCTACAATTATAGTATGATACAGAAGTTTTACTGCCCTAAAAATCTTTTGTGCTCCAGCTATTCATCCCTTGTTCTCTTCTAACCTTTGGCAACCGCTAGTCTTTTCACTGTCCCCATAGTTTTTAGTATTTCCAGAATGTCATATACAGTAGTTGGAATCATATGGCTTGTAGCCTTTTCAGGTTGGCTCCTTTCACTTAGAGATATGCATTTAAGGTCCCTCCATGTCTTTTCATGGCTTCATAGCTCATTTTTTTAGTGCTGAATAGTATTCCATTGTGGATGTATCACAGTTTATTCATCCATTCTCCTACTTAAGGATGTCTTGGTTGCTTCCAAGTTTTGATAATTATGAATGAATAAAGCTGCTGTACACATTTATGTGCAGATTTCTGCATAGTCATACATTTTCAGTTCATTTGAGTAAATACCAAAAAGTGCTATTGTTGGATTTTTTGGTAAGAGTATGTTTACTATATACACATACATACACACATAAGCATACATAACTGAATACCTTGCTGCTAATATTATTTTGAACAAAAGAATAAGAAAAATATGTTTTTATTTCACCTTCAACTTATTCATTCTCTGATACTCTTTATTATGTAGATTTGAGTTTCTGACCTGTATTATTTTCCTTCTCCCTGAAGAACATCTTTTTTTATTTTATTTTATTTTTTAACATCTTTATTGGAGTATAATTGCTTTACAATGGTGTGTTAGTTTCTGCTTTCTAACAAAGTGAATCAGTTATACATATACATATGTTCCCATATTTCTTCCCTCTTGCGTCTCCCTCCCTCCCACCTTCCCTATCCCACCCCTCTAGATGGTCACAAAGCACCAAGCTGATCTCCCTGTGCTATGCGGCTGCTTCCCACTAGCTATCTATTTTACGTTTGGTAGTGTATATATGTCCATGTCACTCTCTCACTTTGTCCCAGCTTACACTTCCCCCTCCCCATATCCTCAAGTCCATTCTCTAGTAGGTCTGTGTCTTTATTCCCATCTTGCCCCTAGGTTCTTCATGACCTTTTTTTTTTTTTTCTTAGATTCCATATATATGTGTTAGCATACGGTATTTCTTTTTCTCTTTCTGACTTACTTCACTCTGTATGACAGACTCTAGGTCCATCCACCTCACTACAAATAACTCAATTTTGTTTCTTTTTATGGCTGAGTAATATTCTATTGTATATATGTGCCACATCTTCTTTATCCATTCATCTGTTGATGGACACTTAGGTTGCTTCCATGTCCTGGCTATTGTAAATAGAGCTGCAATGAGCATTTTGGTACATGACTCTTTTGGAATTCTAGTTTTCTCAGGATATATGCCCAGTAGTGAGATTGCTGGATCGTATGGTAGTTCTATTTTTAGTTTTTGAAGGAACCTCCATACTGTTCTCCATAGTGGCTGTATCAATTTACATTCCCACCAACAGTGCAAGAGTTTTCCCTTTTCTCCACAGCCTCTCCAGCATTTATTGTTTCTAGTCTGATCTTTAAAATGGGGAAGTAAGGGTCTGCCTTCTGCACAGATGACTGTGAGGTCCAAGCAAAATCATCAACATGAAAGCACAGGGAAGACTACACTCCAGAGCTCATACTTCCAAGCTCTGAAGGCTTGAGCAGTCCCCTCACCCACACACCTGTTTTCAGGAACTCAGCCACTCCCTTGCTCTTTTTTATTATGGTAAAATACATGTAACATAGTTTTTGCCATCTTAACCATTTTCAAGTGTACTGTTCAGTGACATTAAATAGATTCATATTGTTGTGCAACCATTCCCACCATCCATCTCCAGAATTCTTTTCATCTTGCAAAACTGAAAGTCTCTACCCATTAAACAATAACTCCTCATTCCTCCTTTCCCCCAGGCCCCCAGCATTCTACTGTCTGTTTCTATGAATTTGACTACCCCAGGCACTTCATATGAGTGGAGTCACACAGAATTTGTCTTTTTGTGACTGGCTTATTTCACTTAGCATCATGTCCTCAGTGTTCATCTATGTTGTAGCCTGTGGCAGCATTTCCTTCCTTTTTAAGGCTGAAAGATGTTCCATTGTATTCATACACCATATTTTGTTTATCCATTCATCTATCGATGGACACTTGGGTTGCTTTCATGTTTTAACTATTTTATTTGTGGTTACCTTGGGGATTACATTTAACATCCTCATGTTAAATCATTCTAATTTGAATTTATAACAGCTTAAATTCAATAACATAAAGCAACTCTGCTCCTTTTCAGCTCTGTCCCCACTCCTTTCAGTTACTGATGTCATGAAATTACATCTATACATTGTGTGTCCAAAAACATGAACTAATAATTTTTTTTAATGCATTTATCTCTTAACTTATGTAGAAAACAGAATGTGGAGTTACAAACCAAAGTTAGAATAATATTAGCATTTAGACTAATAACTTTTTATGTATTAGTTTCTTAAATCATGGAGGAAACAGAAAGTGGAGTTACAAACTGTTGTTAGAATAATACTAGCTTTTATAATTGCCCATATATTTACATTTCTTGAGGATTATTTCTTCATTCAGCCTTAAACTACTGTTTTGTGTCCTTCCATTTCAACTTGTAGGACTCCCTTTAGAATTTCTTGCAAGGCAGGTCTAGTGTCACAAACTACATTATTTTTTGTTTACCTGAAATGTCTTAATTACTTTCTCACTTTTGAAAGACAGTTTTGTTGGTTATAGGATTGTTAGCTGTTCATTTTTTTTTTTCTTTTAGCACTTAGGAATGTATCAGCCCACTGTTTCTGGCCTCCAAAGTTTCTGATGAAAAAAATCTACTGATAATCTTAGTTAGGATCCTTTGTATGTGACAAGTTGCTTCATTCTTGCTGCTTTCAAGATTCTCTCTTTGTCTTTGTCTTTTGAAAGTTTAATTATAACGTGTCTTGGTGTGGATTTCTTTGAGCTCATCCTAGTTTGAGTTTGTTGAGCTCTTGGGATGTTTGTATTCATATCTTTCATCAAACTTGGTAAGTTTTCAGCCATTATTTCTTAAGATAATTTCTCTGTCTCTTTGTTTTCCTCCTAGGACTCCCAACTATGGGTATGTTGATCTGTTTGATAGTACCCCATAAGTCCCATAGGCATTTTTCACTTTTCTTCAGTCTTTTTCTGTTCATCAGCTTCAATAATTTCTTTTCTTCAAGTTCACAAATTCCTTATTCTGCCTGCTTAAATCTGCCTTTGAATTCCTTTAGTGATTTTTTTTTGCCATTTGTTGTAATTTTCAGCTCTATGATTTCCTTTTGATTTTTTTTATGTTTTCTATCTCTTTATTGACATTTTCCATTTTGTTTGTACATTGTTTTCTTGGCTTTAACCACATCTTCCTTGAGTTCTTTGAACATCCTTAAGACAGTTATTTCAAAGACAGTTGTCTTTGTCTAGTAGATCCACCATCTGGTGGATCATATGTTATTTCTAAGTTTAACCTTTTGAGGAACTGCCAGACTTTTTCCTCCTTCTTAAAAATTGTGTTAAAATACACATAACGTAAAATTTACCTTCTTAACTACGTTTAAGTGTAATGGTATTAAATACTTTCACATTGCTATATAACCATCACCATCATCCCCTCCAACAAATCTTGCAAATCTGAAACTCTATTACCTATTAAATAATAACTCCCCTTTCTCCCTTCCCTCTAGCCCCTGGCAACCACTATCCTACTGTCTCGCTTTATGATTTTGACTACTCTAAGTACCTCATATAGGTGGAATCATATAATATTTGTTTTTCTGTGACTGGCTTATTTCACTTAGTATAATGTCTTTAGGGCTCATCCATGTTGTAGGATATTGCAGAATTTCCTTCCTTTTTAAGGCTGAAAAATCTTCCACTGTATGTATGTACCACATTTTGCTTACCTATTCATTGGTGATGGACATTTGGGTTGCTTCCATATTTTAGCTGTAGTGAATAATGCTTCTATGTACATGGGTGTGAAGATATTCCTTGAGACCCTGCTTTCATTTCATTTGGATATATACCCAAACATGGAATTGCTGGATCATATGCTAATTCAATTTTAATTTTTCAAGGAACCTCATGGTGTTTTCCACAGTGACTATACCATATTGCATTCCCACCAACACTGCACTGGGTTCCAATCTCTCCACTTCACTACCAACACATTGTTTTGTTGTTGTTGTTTTAGATTGTAGCCATCTAAATGGGTGTAGGGTCGTATCTCATTGCAGCTTTCATTTGCGTTTCCTGAAGGATTAGTGAAGTTGATCATCTTTTCATGTGCTTATTGGCCTTTTGTATAGCTTCTTTAGAGAAATATCTATTAAAGTCCTTTACCCATTTTTGAATCAGGTTGTTTGTTTTTGTTGTTGAGTTTTAGGAGTTCTCTGTGTATTCTGGATAATTATCCCTTATCAGACATATGATTTGCAAATATTTTATTTCAATCTGTGGGTTGCCTTCTTACTCTGTGAATAATGTCTTGACAAAAAATTTAAAATTTTCATGAAGTTCAATTTGTCTACTTTTACTTTTGTTGCCTGTGCCTTTGGTGTCATATCCAAGAAATCACTGGCAAATCTAAAGTTGTGAAGCTTTTGTTCCATGTTTTGTTTTTTTTTTTCTCAGCGTTTTACTGTTTTAGGTCTTACATTAAATCTTTGATCGATTTGGAGCTAATTTTTATATACGGTGTTAAGTAAGGGTCCAACTTTCCAACTTTATTCTTTTGCATGTGGATATCCAGTTTTCCCAGTACCTTTTGTTGAAAAGACTGTCCTTTATTGAATGGTCTTGGCACCTTGTCAAAAATCATTTCACCATATAATAAAGAGCTTATTTCTGGCTCGTTATTCTATTCCTTTGATCTATATGTCTGTCTTCATGCCAATGTTGCACTTGTTGCACTGTTTTGATTATGATAGCTTTGTAGTAGGTTTTGAAATTAGGAAGTGTGAGTCCTCCAGTTTTGTTCTTTTTTTTTCAATATTGTTTCAGTTATTTGGGGTCCCTTGAAAATCTATATGAATTTTAGGATGGATTTTTCTATTTCTGCAAAAAATATCTTTGGAATTTTAATAAGGATTGCATTGAATCTGTAGATCGCTTTGCATAATACTGACATTTTAACAATATTAACTCTTCCAGTCCTTGAATGTGGAATGTGTTTCCACTTATTTTGTCATCTTTCATTTTTATCACCAATATTTTGTCATTTTCATTGTATAAGTCTTCCATTTCCTTGGTTAAGGTTAAGATAATTCCTAAGTATCAATATTTAATTCTTTTTGATGTTATTGTAAATTGAATTGTCTTTGTAATTTCCTTTTCAGGTTGTTCATTATTTGTGTACTGAAATGCAAGTAATTTTGTGTGTTGATTTTGTATCACTTGGTTGAATTCATTTATTAGTTCTAACATATTTTTTTGGAGTTGTCAGGATTTTCTAGATATAAGATTGTATCATCTGCAAACAGAGATAATTTTACTTTTTCCCTTCCAATTTGGATGTCTTTTTTTTCTTTTTCTTGCCTAATTGTTCTGGCTAGAACTTCCAGTATTATGTTGAATAGAAGTAGTGAAAGTGGGCATCCTTGTCTTGTTTCTGATCTTAGAGAAAAAGCTTTCCATCTTTCATCACATGTTTACTATGGGTTTTTCATATATGGCTTTTATTATGTGGAAGTAGTTTCCTTCTATTCTCATTTTGTTGACGGTTTTTATCGTAAAAAGATGTTCAATTTTTTTCAAATAATTTTTCTGCATCAATTTAGATGATCATGTGGTTTTTTCCCTTCATTTTCTTGATGTGGCATATTACATTCATTGATTTTCATATTTTGAACCATCCTTGCATTCTGGGAATAAATCTTGCTCTGTCAAGGTGCGTAATCCTTTTAACATGCTGCTGAATTTTGTTTGGTAGTACTTTGTTGAGGATTTTTGCATCAAGTTTCATAAGAGATATTGGTCTGTAGTTTTCTTGTAGTATCTTTGTCTGGCTTTGGTGTCAGGGTTATGCTGGCTTCATAGAATGAGTTAGGAACTGTTCCTTCCTCTTTAATATTTTGAAAAATTTGAGAAGGATTGGTATTAGTGCATTTTAAAATGTTTGGTAGAATTCACAGTGAAGCCAACAGATCCAGGGTTTTTATTTTTGGGGACATTTTTGATTACTGATTCAATTTCCTTACCAGTTACAGGTCTATTCTCTTTCTATTTCTTTGTGATTTAGTCTTGGTGGGTTTTATGTTTCTAGGAATTTGTCCACTTAATTTAAGTTATTCAATTTTTTTGAGTACAAAGATTCACAGTACTTTCCTTTTTATTTCTGTGGAATTGATAGTAATGCCCCCACTTTCACTTCTGGTGTTAGTAATTTGAGTTTTCTCTCTTTTTTTTCCTTGGTCCATCTAGCTAAAGTATTGCCAATTTTGTTCCTCTTTTGAAAGAAACACTTTTTGGTTTTATTGATTTTCTTTATTGTTTATGTATACTGTATTTCATTTATCTCTGGCTTAATCTTTATTTCCTTCCTTCTGCTAGATTGGTTTCAGTTTGTTCTTCTTTTTAAGTTCCTAAAGTTGTAAAGTTAGGTTGTTGATATGAGATCTTTCTTGTTTTTTAAATGTAAGCTGTTATAGCTATAAATTTCCTCCTTAACACCACTTTCATTGAGAGCCATAAGTTTTGGTACGTTTTTGTTTTCATTCATCTCTATTTTTGAATTTCCCTAGTGAGTTCTTCTTTTACCCATTTGCTGTTTAAAAGTGTGTTGTTTAATTTCCACCGTTTTGTGAATTTTCCAGTTTTCTTTGTGTTATTGATTTCTAAATCTATCCCACTGTATTTGTCTCTTAAAATATACAGAAAACAAAAAGTATAGTTACAAACCATTGTCACAGTAATACAAGCTTTTATATTTGTCCATGTATCTATCTTTATTAAGATCTTTATTTCTCCACACACCTTTGAGTTACCATCTTTGTCCTTTCATTTCACTTCATAGGACTTTAATGATCATTTCTTGCAGGGAAGGTCTGGTGGTCAGAAACTCCCTTAACATTTGTTTCTCTGGGAATGTCTTGATTTTCCTCTCACTTATGAATAACAGTTTGCCAGATATAGTATTCTTGCTTGAGAGTTTTTTTTCCTTTTAGCACTTTGAATAAATCAGCTCACTGTCTTCTGGCCTCCAAAGTTTCTGATGAGAAATCTGCTTATAATCTTAGTGAGGATCACTTGTAAGTGATGATTAATTTCTCTTTTGCTGCTTCCAAGATTGCTCTTTATCTTTAACTCTCGAAAGTTTGATTCTAATGTGTCTTGGTGTGGGTTTTTTGTGATCATCTCAGTTGGAGTTTATCGAGTTTCTTGTATGTTTATTTTCATGTCTTTCTTCAAATTTGAGAAGTTTCCAGTCATCATTTCTTCGAGTATCCTCTCTGCCCATTTATCTTTCTTCTACTTCTTCTAGGACTCCCATGATGCATATGTTAGTTCTTTTGATGGTGTCCCTATTTCTCTTAGGCTATGTTCACTTTTCTTCATTCTTTTTTTTCTTTTTGTTCCTCAACCTTGATAATTTCCATTGTCCTGTATTTAAGTTTATGGATTCTTTCTTCTGCCTGCTCAAAACTGTCTTTGAATCCTTCTAGTAAATTTTTAAATTTCAGTTTTTGTAATTTTCAGCTCCAGAATTTCATTTTGATTTCTTTTAAGGTTTTCTATCTCTTTATCGATATTTCCATTTTGTTCATACATCGTTTTCTTGATTTTTTCCACATCTTCCTTTAATTCTTCAAGCATCTTTAAGACTGTTATTCTGAGGACTTTGTCTAATGTGTCTTATGTTAAGTCTTTTTCAGGGACAAATTTTGTTGAATTATTATTTTCTTTTGGATGAGGCATACTTTCTTTATTGTGTGTAATATTTTATTTATTTATTTATTTTTATTTATTTATTTCAGCTGTGCTGGGTCTTAGCTATGGCATGTGGGATCTTTAGTTGTGGCATGCGGGATCTTTTTTTTTAATATCCATTTATTTTTTTAAATTAATTAACTAATTAATTTATTTTTGGTTGCATTGGGTCTTCATTGCTGTGCGCGGGCTTTCTCTAGGTGCGGCGAGTGGGGGCTACTCTTTGTTGCGGTGTGCGGGATTCTCACTGTGGTGGCTTCTCTTGTTGCGGAGCACGGGCTCTAGGCACGCGGGCTTCAGTAGTTGTGGCACATGGGCTTAGTTGCTCCACGGCATGTGGGATCTTACCGTGCCAGGGCTCGAACCCGTGTGCTCTGCATTGTCAGGTGGATTCTTAACCACTGCGCCACCAGGGAAGTCCGGCATGCACGATCTTCTGGTTGCATCATGCAGACTTCCTAGTTGTGGCATGTGGACTTCTCTTACTTGTGGCATGCATGTGGGATCTAGTTCCCTGACCAGGGGTTGAACCCAGGCCCTTTGCATTGGGAGCGTGGAATCTTACCCAATGGACCACCAGGGAAGTCCCTGGGCCATACTTTCTTGTTTCTTTGTATGCCTTGTGGTTTTTCTGAACACTGGACACTTGAATTTAATAATTCAGTAACTCTGGAAATCAGGGTTTCTAGCCTTCCCCAGGGCTTGTTATTTTTTGTCATTGTTTTTGTCTATTGGTTTTGTTTTTGTTGACTATTGCAGCCTCTCTGTGCTGAGCATCAGCCTGTGATATAAACTTAATGTCTTCTTCTGTCTTTTCTGATACTTTAGGCATGCCCAGCAACTTTCTAAATTTTTCCTGTATGTGCGCTTGTTTTTGGATGTCCTAGTCTTTAATGTCTGGCTTCTGAATGAGGAAAAGCAAAACATGTAGTGGGATAAAATGGCACCAGCCCTTGACATTTCCTGGAAATCACATTAGCCAAAATAGGAGGGGCTTGCAACAGTGGGCAAAGGTGCAGCAACAATGATTGCATGCCTCTTCATCTGTGCCTCTGTGACCAGAAGCAGCAATCAACAATTAGAGCACACTAATTACAATAGCCAGGACATGGAAGCAACCTAAGTGTCCATCAACGGATGAGTGGATAAAGAAGACGTGGCACATATATACAGTGGAATATTACTCAGCCATAAAAAGAAATGAAATTGAGTTATTTGTAGTGAGGTGGATGGACCTAGAGACTGTCATACAGAGTGAAGTAAGTCAGAAAGAGAAATACAAATACTGTATGCTAACACATATATATGGAATCTAAAAAAAAAAACAAACTGGTTCTGAAGAACCTAGGGGCAGGACAGGAATAAAGACACAGACATAGAGAATGGACCTGAGGACACGGGGAGGGGGAAGGGTAAGCTGGGACAAAGTGAGAGAGTGACATGGACATATATACACTACCAACCGTAAAATAGATAGCTAGTGGGAAACAGCTTCATAGAACAGGGAGATCAGCTCGGTGTTTTGTGTCCACCTAGAGGGGTGGGATAGGGAGGGTGGGAGGGAGATGCAAGAGGGAGGAGATATGGGGATATATGTATATGTATGGCTGATTCACTTTGTTATACAGCAGAAGCTAACACACCATTGTAAAGCAATTATACTTCAATAAAGATGTTAAAAAAATACATTACAAAAAAACCCCCAAAAACAATTAGAGCACAGATCCCCCCATATTTGGAGGATAGACTCCTTTTTCCTCATCCCATCTCCTACAAGCTCTGTTCAAGTTGCGCATAGAACACGTGCACAGCTGCCTGCCACATGGCTGTAGTTGGGGGATGGGTAGCTGCTACTGTGGTAAGAGCTGAAATTGCCCCAAATTGACTGCAATTTACCATCCAAGACTTCCCTGGAAGTTGCAAGCCTTCAATAGGCTCCAGATTTCCCATATAGTTACACCAGACAGATTCTGTCAGTGCAATTTTTGTCTAGATGGAGAGACAGATTCCTGGCACATCCTACTCCACAGGTTCTGTGAATTCCCTCCTGACAGACTTTATTCTCTAACAATTGCACCATTGCATATTCCCACCAGCGTTGTATGAGGGTTCCAATTTCTTCACATCCTTGCCAAAACTTTTTATTATCGCTCTCAAAAGATGTCTTTTGATCAATGACCAAGTGACCGGGAGGGACTAGAAAAACAGAAAAGAACTGTTGAGAAGAAAAGGGATTGAGTGAAAATCCTGAAATAAGTGAGCAGGGGGGATGGGGAGAAGTGGTGGGGACTGGGTAGGAAAAGGCTGGAGGAAACAAGGGTATGAACAGGGGCAAATATGAAGTCAGGGGAAAGACAGAAGCAAATGTGTGGGCTGGGAAAAGGCCACAAAAGTGGTAACAATTAGACAGATGTGAGTGTCTGGGGTACCTGCTGGATGTTGGGGGACTATGACAGAGGCCAAGGCTGTAGCTGAGTTTGGCTGTAGCTGCACTGACAATGGTTTGGGACTTTATTAAGGAAACTCAAGCCTGCCTGGTGTTCAGTGGCCCCTTGGAAAATACCACTTTGCAGGACAAGATTTTTGGCCATTTGTGCTGTAACAATTCTTTTTCATTTCAGAAAAGATAGATATGCCAAGCTGTCACTTGAGAATACCATGAGGCGGGACCATTGTCTTCCCAAAAGGCCATTTACCTAAGTTACAAGAGAGGGAATAAAAGCATGAGAGACCTGGTGAAGTCTGTGTGTCTGTTCTTTGCCAAGGGAACTTTTATATGCTTCCTACTTGGTGATATTTCTCTTAAAGGTGGCCCACTTCCCTGAGTCCCAAATGAGAAAGAAGGAGTTAGAATCAGATAACATTACTGTCAGTCATCTCAGACATGAGTGAGTGAGGCAGGGGTCTGACCTCCATGTCATGTTTATGGAGTTGTGTGTACACAAGTCTGTCTCTTTTTCTGCCTGTCTCAGGAAGGGTAGGTGATGGCTTTTTCCATAAACCATTCAAGGAAGGAAATATCACCCACAGAATATCTGATTATTACTAATGTTGAGTAGAAAATTAAAGAAAGTTTGCTGAAAAATTCTTCTGGCCGTACCTGTCCCTTGCTGTACTTCATCTTTCACTTGCTACCTTACCACGAGAATTAAACCTCTATTACATATAGTCAGTTCACCTCAAACCTTCTGGTGCAGTTGGGCCATAGCAGAAGGCTCTGGGAGACCTTAGCACCTTAGCTGTGGAACTGGCCCTCCTGTAGATTGATGATAGTTGTATAAAATATGGTAAGTGCACAGGTTAATATGTTTCTCCTTTCTCCTTTTCCTTTCTTGTATTTAGTAATCTTTTAGTGCAGTCAAAATGTAGGATACTTGGACAAGGCTAAAGGGAAAGCCCAAATGAGAATTTTCCATTCTCAAGTGGCCAATTATGAGATTGGTTCATTGAACCACAAATGAGCCAAATGGGGAATGATTCCTAGCTCACCCACAACTGTAGGGAAATTTTTTTTTTAATTTAATTTTATTTTTTATACAGCAGCTTCTTATTAGTTATCTATTTTATACATATTAGTGTATAAATGTCAATCCCAATCTCCCAATTCATCCCACCACCACCACCACCCCTTCCCTGCTTTCCCACCTCGGTGTCCATACGTTTGTTCTCTACATCTGTGTCTCTATTTCTGCCTTGCAAACTGGTTAATCTGTAGCATTTTTCTAGATTCCACATATATGTGTTAATATACAATATTTGTTTTTCTCTTTCTGACTTACTTCACTCTGTATGACAGACTCTAGGTGCATCCGCCTCTCTACAAATGACCCAATTTCTTTCCTTTTTATGGCTGAGTAATATTCCATTGTATATATGTACCACTTCTTCTTTATCCATTTGTCTGTCGATGGGCATTTAGGTTGCTTCCATGTCCTGGCTATTGTAAATAGTGCTGCAGTGAACATTGGAGTACATGACTCTTTTTGAATTATGGTTTTCTCAGGGTATATGCCCAGTAGTGGGATTGCTGGATCGTATGGTAGTTCTATTTTTAGTTTTTGAAGGAACCTCCATACTGTTCTCCATAGTGGCTGTATCAATTTACATTCCCACCAGCAGTGCAAGAGGGTTCCCTTTTCTCCACACCCTCTCCAGCATTTGCTGTTTGCAGATAGGAAAAAATTCTTTTAAAGAATTTAGAGAAGCACCAGGACAAAACACACACTATCAACTAAAAAGTCTTTGAGGAATCCTGTGCTTCTTGCCTACAGCTTCATTTGCATTGTTTATTTTAATTTATATTATTTAAAAATTTTACATATAGTAAGTCGGCTTTCTTTTGTTTACAGTTGTATATGAGTTTGAACATGTGTATAGAGTACTGTATAAATGGAATCATAGAGTATATAATTTTTTGAGGTTGGATTTTTGCGCTCAGTGTAATGTCCTTAAGTTTTATCAAAGTTGTGTATTGTAATAGTTTAGGTTTTTTTTATTGTTCAGTAATATTCCATTGTATGGATGTATGAGAATTTACTGAATAACCTATTAAAAGACATTTCTCTAGTTGGCAGCTTTTGATGATTTATAAAGAGTGCTGTTATAGAGATTTGTGTATAGATTTTCTGTCAACATGTTTTTATTTATCAAGAGTGAATACACAGGATTAGGATTTGGGGGTCATATAGTGTTTGTATATTTAACTTCTTGAACTTACCAAGCTCTTTTCCACAGTGGTTGTATCATTTTGCATTCTTACTAACAATGTATGAGAATTCAAGTTACCCTGTGTTCTTGCCAGACATGGCATTGACATTTAAAAAATTTAAGCTATTCTAATAGGTGTGAAACTATAACTCATTATGATTTTAATTTGCATTTCCCAAATAGATAATGGCTAATATACTGAGCATCTTCTGATGAGCCAACAATACATCTTCTTTGGTGAAATGTCTGTTCAAATGTTTTGCCATTTAAAAAAGTTGGTTTGTTTTATTACTGTTGAGATTTGGGAATTAAAAAATATATATATATATTCTGGATATAAGTTCTTTGCCAGATAAGTGTTTTGTTAATGTTTTCTCCCAGTCTATACCTTGTTTCTTCATTCTCTTAATAATATATTTTACAGAGCAAGAGTTTTTAATTTTGATGAAGTTCAATTTATTATTTTTTTTCTTTTAAAACATGCCAAGAACACTTTGCCCAACCAAGGTAATTAAGATTGTCTCCTATGTTTTCTTCTAAAAGTTTTATAGTTTTACATTTTACACTTAGATCTGTGATACACTTTTGAGTTACTATTTGTATAAGGTTTGAAGTTTAGTTTGAGGTTTTTTTTTTCTTTTGCATACAAGTAACTAATTGTTCTGGCACCATTTATTTATGAAGATTTATTTCTTCATTAAAGATTTAATAGTATTTTCCAGTGAAACTATTGGGACCTATAGTCTTTTGTGAAGGGGTATTTTTAAATTATGAGTTTAATTTCCTTGTTAGATATAGTACTCTTTGGCTTGTCTAGTCTTTCTTGGGTGAGCTTTAGTATAGTTTATGGATTTCAAGGAAATTGTCTATTTTATCTAAGTCTAATTTATGTGCCTAGAATTGTTATATTGCTCTCTTATAATCCTTTTTTTTTTTTTTTTTTATAATTCAATTTGTTGAGTAAAATCAGTGTACTGGATACAGTTTCTTTACATGAAAATGCCATGGTGTTTTTTTTTTTTTTTTTTTAGAAATTCACGTTCTTTTATTTATTTATTTATTTATTTATGACTGTGTTGAGTCTTCGTTTCCCTGCGAGGGCTTTCTCTAATTGTGGCAAGTGGGGACCACTCTTCATCGCGGTGTGCGGGCCTCTCACCATTGCGGCCTCTCTTTTTGCGGAGCACAGGCTCCAGACGCGCAGGCTCAGTAGTTGTGGCTCACGGGCCCAGTTGCTCCGTGGCATGTGGGATCTTCCCAGACCAGGGCTCGAACCCGTGTCCCCTGCATTGGCAGGCAGATTCTCAACCACTGCGCCACCAGGGAAGCCCTATAATCCTTTTAATATCTGTGAGGTCTGGGGTGATATCTTTTTTTTTTTCACTCCTGTTATTGATAATTTGTGTCTTCTCTTTCTTTTTTGTTGTTATTCTGGCTAGAGGTTTATCAAAGTTATTAATTTTTTAAAAAGAATCAGTTTTAGGTTTTATTCATTTTCATTACTGTTTTTCTGTCTTCAGTTTCACTGACCTCTGTTCTTATTTGTACTAATTCTTTTTTTTCCACTAGTTTTGCATTTTTTCCTTCTTTTTCTAGTTTTTAAGTTGGAAATTTAAGATTACTGAGTTGAATTTTTTCTTCTTTTCTAAATAAACAGTTAAATCTATAAATTTCTCTCTAGTGCTTTAGCTACACTACATTCCACAAATTTTGATGAGCTATATTTTCATTTTCATTCAGTTCAAAATATTTTCTAATTTCCCTTGAAACTTTCTCTTTGCAAGTAGATTATTTAAAAGTGTGTTTTTTGTTTCTAAATATTTGGAGAATTTTCAGTTATCTTTTTATAATTGATTTCTAGATAGTTTAATTATGGTCAGAGAACACATTCTGTCTGATTGTTGAGGTTTGTTTTATGACCTAGGATATGATCTCTCTTGATGAAAATTCTGCTCCTGTTGGATGAAGTGTTCTATAAATATTAGATCAAGTTGTTAGATGATGTTGTTCAGTTCTTCTATATTCATGCTGATTTACTCTCTGATTGTATTGATTACTAAGAACGGAATACTGAAGTCTTCAACGGTAACTGTAGATCTGCCCATTCTTTCAGTTTTTGATTCATGCGGTTTGAATCTCTGTTGTTTGATGCATACACATTAGGACTGTTATATATTCTTTGTTATTTGACACTTTTGTCCTTGTTTAATGTTCCTCTTTATTCATGCTGTTTTTCCTTGCTCAGAAATCTACTTTGTCTGATATTAGTGTAACCACTCCTGCTTTCACCAGTGTTTGCATGGTTTATCCTTTTTTCAACCTTTCCCATTTAACCTGTGTGTATCATTTATTTAAACTGCATTTCTTCCAAGCAGCATACAGTCAGTTCTAAATCCATTCCAACAATCTCTGTCTTTTAATTTGTGTGTTTATACCATTAACATATAACATAATATTGATATGTGTGCATTTAGGTCTACTCTCCTATTACTTGTTTTCTGTTTATTCCCTCTGTTTTCTGTTCCTGGTTACTCTTTCTTGACTTCTTTTGAAGTATTTGAATTGTTTTTAGGTTTCCATTTAAAATTATCTATTGAATTTTAAAAATAATATTTTTGTAATTTTCTATTGATTGCTCTAGGTATTAAAATGTACATATTTAACATTTCTTATTATACTAAGAATTTTACATTTTACCACTTCAAGTTGAATATAGAAACTTTACCACAACATAAGTCCATTAACTTTCCCCCATTTATGTTGTAGACATATATTCAAAATCCTATAAGACAATGTTATAATTTCTGATTTTAGTCGTCGCACATATTTAAAAGAACTTAAGCAGAGAAAATTTTAAAATATTTAAATAGATACTATTTCTTTTTCTCTTTTCTTATTCCTGAAATTCTATATTTTCTTTGGGTGTTATTTCACAAGAACTTCTTTCAGCATTTCTTTTACAGTGGGTTTGCTGGTGACAAATTCTCTTAATTTTCCTTCATCTGAGAATATCTTTTTATTGCCTTCATTCCTGAATAATATTTTACATGCACATGGATATTTTTCTCCTAGCATAACATGTGTTCCACTGTCTTCTGACCATTATGTTCTTTTTGTTTTTTAAACATCTTTATTGGAGTATAATTGCTTTACAATGGTGTGTTAGTTTCTGCTTTATAACAAAGTGAATCAGCTATACATATACATATATCTTCATATCTCCTCCCACTTGCGTCTACCTCCCACTTGCGTCTACCTCCCACCCTCCCTATCCTACTCCTCTAGGTGGTCACAAAGCACTGAGCTGATCTCCCTGTGCTATGTGGCTGCTTCCCACTAGCTATGTATTTTACATTTGGTAGTATTTATAAGTCCATGCCACTCTCTCACTTCATCTTAGCTTACCCTTCCCCCTCCCTGTGTCCTCAAGTCCATTCTCTACGTCTGCGTCTTTATTCCTGTCCTGCCCCTAGGTTCCTCAGAACCTTTTTTTTTTTTTTTTAGATTCCATATATATGTGTTAGCATACGGTATTTGTTTTTCTCTTTCTGACTTACTTCACTCTGTATGACAGACTCTAGGTCCATCCACCTCTACAAATAACTCAATTTCATTTCTTTTTATGGCTGAGTAATATTCCATTGTATATATGTGCCACATCTTCTTTATCTATTCATCTGTTGATGGACACTTAGGTTGCTTCCATGTCCTGGCTATTGTAAAGAGCTGCAATGAACATTGTGGTACATAACTCTTTTTGAATTATGCCACCATGGTTTTTGATGAGAAACATGTCATCATTCAAATCACTGTTTCTCTCTGTGTTATGCATTATTTTTCTCTGTTTTTTTTTTTTAGCAGTTTGCTCATGATGTATCTGAGTAAGGATTTATTTGGATTCACTGAGTTTCTTTAATGTGGAAGTTTATGTCTTTTGCCAATGTTGGGAAGTTTTTAGTCATGATTTCTTAAAATATTTTTTCTGCACACATTCTCTTCTCTTCTAGGACTGCAGTGACACAAATTTTAAACCCTTTGATGTTGTCTAATAAGTCTGAGGCTCTGTTCCTTTTTTGTTTTCCAATCTATTTTTCTCTCTGTGGTTCAGTGCATTTCATTCCACTATATTCAATTTTCTATTGCTGCATAACAAATGGCCTTAAACTTAGTGGCTAAAATAGCACATACATTTATTATCTCAGAGGTTATGTGGGTCAGGAGAGTCCAGATAAAATTTAGATGAGTCTTCTGCTTAGTGTCTCATATGGCTGCAATCAAAGTGTTGGTCAGGCTGTATTCTCATCTGGAGGCTTAACTGGAGAAGCATTTACTTCTGGTTCATTCATGTTGCTGGCAGAATGTATTTTCTTGCAGCTATATGACTTTTGCTGGCTATCAGCTGGAGGCTCTCTCAGACCTTATAGGCCATCTGCTTTTGTCATGTGAGCTTCTCCGGCATGGATACTTACTTCATCATGCTCTGAAGGAGAATCTATGCTAGCAAGATAGAATTTTATATAAGGCAATATAGTCACAGGTGTAACATGCTATCACTTTTGACATATTCTATAGGCTACAAGCAGGTCACATGGCCCACCCACCTTCAGCAGAATGGAATTATACAAGGGCATGATAGCAGGCACAGGATAGAAGCTTTAGACATTGTGATTCAAAATGAGATAAAATGGAAGGTAAAAAAGTAGTCACTTTACCATACACGTTCTGAACTCTAGCCAGGTAAATATTGGGGGTTCCTCAATTAGGTTTCAAGGTCTAGAAATAACTCTCCTTGGCCCTTGACTTCACCTCTTGATCTTGATTCTCCCCCACAAGTCACCCTTCTTTATTGTTAAAGGTAGATCAGAAAGAAAAGGCTTCTCTTGGAATTCATTCTCTCTACACCTTGTGTGCAATTTCAGGTTTCAAGCTGACTTTGAATTCAGGTCGGGAGATACCAAAGGGGGTGAAAATATCTAAGAACCTCACTGCTGGATTGTTCTTACTTGGATTCTGGTTTGTTTCTTCAATCTACCTTTTACCATTTACATTTCAGAGTCCTCAGATAGCTGTTCCATTTATTCTGCCCTAGGATTTTATTTGCCTTCAATAAGATGGAGCATGCTTGTTCCATCTTTACCAGAACTGGAAACTTCCAGTGTTTACTTAAAAAAAATTAATAGACAGAATAGATAATAAATTTACAAGTTACAAGAGAGCATACAGTGAAAAATCTCCCCTATTCTGCTGTTTCCCACTTAATCAATCCCATTCCCTGCTGGCAAGCAATATTATTAATTTATAACATATTTGTTCAAAGAAAATTTATGCATACATTCAGGGAAGATACAAATACTCATATATACTTCTATACTCTCCTTTTCACAAAAGATAGCATACTGTGTATTCTGTTATATGTTTTGCTTTTTTCACTTAAGAGTATAGTGGCAATCAATCTATCAATACATGATCATTTCCTTGATATGTCCACTTAGTATTCCATTGAGTCAAAGTATGAAAATTGATTTAACCATTTACCGTCCTTAAACAAAAGCCATGGATAATAATGTTATCCGTACATTCTTGCAAACATTTGAGGGTTTATTTGTAGTATAAATTCTTATATGTGGAATAGCTGAGTGAAAGAGTATGTGAATTTGTAATTGTTACAGATAGCATCTATCATCTCATATAGCTAAAAATGGTTTTTTTTTCCCCATGTGATGAGAGCTCTTTAGCTTTACTCTCTTAAAAACTTTCAAATATACCATACAGCCATGTAAACGATACTCATCATGTTCCATATTATATCTCCAGAGTAACCACATGCTTTTTTGACGTATATTCTTTACTGGGTATAGAATTGTAAGTTGGCAGTTATTTTCATTAAGCACTTAAAAAATGTTGTTCTTTTATTGACCAAATAATGAGAGAGATACTCCCATAATTTTTCTGAAAAATGTTATTGTTTTCTGTTTGAAAGCAAAATGATTCTTTTCTCCCTCTTTGTCACTGATTATCGGCAATTTTAGTAAGATAAACTTAGATTTGGCTTATTTTTTGTTTGTCAGATTTGAGGTTTGTAGAGCTTTCTGAATTTGTCACTTGATATTAATTTTGGAAAATTCTTGGTCAGTACCTATTCTAATACTACTTTTGTCCAATTCTCCCTCTTCATTATTCTTGTACTATAAATATTTTTGTTATACATTTTCACTGCTTTTCATGTACAGTCTTCAAACTTTCTGTATTTTCCTTCTCCCTTCCCATAATTTTTCTATTGAAAAAAATTTTATTGACCCATTTTCCTGTTCACTAATATCCCATCTGTTGAATCTCTGTTTCAAGTTACATGTTTTGTGTTCTAGAATTACCATTTTTTTGTAGCCATGAGAATGCACCTCTTACCTCCCAAAGTAGGGACTATATTTAATTGACCATTGGTCTCAGCAGCTGCATTCTAAATTCATCACAGTGCTTGTACTGGGGCTGTGATTCCCACAGGCTGATCCCAGACAGTGAGCTTTGTAGGAATACCAAGGTCAGGATGGTCCTGAGAGATGGAGGACTCATTTGCCAGGAGAGTTTGCCTTAAGGTGTCCCCGACATCCTTGCCAGGCATACCTTAGAACTGCACTACAGTATAAGGTCCTTCCACACATGTTCCTTCCTTCTCTCTTTCCTTCTCCTGGGGTCATATCTGGGTTCGCCCAGGGTCCCTCTCCATTTCCTCTCTGTTATGGTGGGTAGCTTGGATTTGGTTTAATTAGGTATGGTAAGATGACAGATATGGACTGATGACTGCCTTGAAGGAGGAGTTTATTACTTAAAATTCCCAAGGGGAGGGAGCATACTGTGCCCTGCAGGGCCACATGGGGAAGCACCAGGGTCAGTCAGGAGGGAGAAGGAGAGGCGAAAGCATGAGCCAGAGAATTTATTGTGGTTTCATGGGGAGGAAAGGTAAGACAGGCTAAACATCTGAGCAGGTCTAAGATTGGATAGTTTGAATGATTTTGGTGGACTCTGGGCTATAAAAGTCATCCCTAGTTGTCTGGTACCTGGCACGGAGGTGATGTAGGGCAGGAGGAGTACTGGCTTGGTGTGTGTGAGAATTAGATAAAGGAGGTGGTTGGGAGTATAGGCTCTGGATTAGTTGGTTTGCATATCAGAGGCATGCTTTCAGGCAAGTTGTTTGCTATCTCTAGGAGTTAGCTAACCCTGCAAGGGTCAATCTCTCTCTGGGTCCATAAGGCCTCAAGATATCAAAGCATCATAAAATATAGAAAATAACAAACATGATTAATACACTCTTACAAGTGTTTCTCCTAATAAATATCTTGCACATTGAATCTTGTCTTGGCTTCTGTTTTTTCGTAGGTCCCAATAACACGACATCTTTTTTAAATCCCAGTTTAGTTTTATCTATCTTTCGTCTTTTATACGTCCTCTTGAACATGTGATGTGTACCCACATTCCCTCTTCACTGAAACGTTTGTTGGCTCCACTGCTCGGAGTTCTGTCAGCAGACAGCTTTCAGCTCTCAGTAACTCCAGGGATTGCCTCAGCTGTAGATGCAGAACCACTTTGCCAAGGTCTTACCACCCTAGGGGAGCCCACATCCATTGACTGATGAGGAACATAAATGCCTGCCTATCTTTGCGCAAGTTGACACAACTCAGAAAGCCCATTCTTGGTCTAGAGTTCTCCATGGAGTCAGTTTAGACTATAATTGGGTCTTCATGATGACTCAACTTCTCTCTCTTCCCAGTACTGCCCCTGTACCCTCCCTTCCATAATTATTGCTCACGAGTGCATTTCTGAATAAACTCTGACTCACAGCTGGCCTCTGCGGGATTGGAGACATGACAAGATATGGTTTACCTGTGGGTTTTCTCTACTGTCTGTTTTTACTTTTGTATTTTTGTTTACCTGATCATATTTCTGGAATTCTTAGTGCACTGCATTTTCATTAAATAACAGAAATTTCATAAGCAATTATAGAGGCTCAGGATGAAGCTGTCTTTCCTTAGATTGGATTTTCTGCTGGTAGGCAGATAGAGAGTAGGTAGTTCACCTGAATCCAGTTCAGATGGTATTTCAGACATTGTTAAAGCTGGCATTTTCTAGTTTGTTCTGACTCCCATGGTGAAGACTTTCTGAGGTCTCAAATGAAAACCTTGAATGTTGACCAGGACTTCTGCTCTTTGATAGGCTCTGAACTCCAACTTCCATTTCTCCAGCACTATTAAACAGCTGAAACTCTGCTTTCATTTTATAGTCTCTTAAAACTGCTTTTTTGCTTGTCTTCTTTGATCCATACGTACAGCCTAGAATTTATCAAATGCCCTGTGCAGAAGGAAGTTGCATGCAGAATGTCAAGTCCTCTTTGGTTCCCTTTCTTCTCAAATTTTGGCCATCAGCTCCTGCAGCCCAGTGAGATTGCTGTAAGCTCTGGGCTGCTATTTTTTGTTTTGTGTCTGTGCACAGAATGGCAAACTAACAAATGCTCTGAAGGAAAGGGTTGTGGTGAATACAAGACCCACTCTATGTATTTCCCTTTACTCTGGTATCTTGGTGGCTTTGGCTGTCCTCAAATGGCTTCAAAGACCTGGATTTTTGTTTTATGCTATTTTAGTCTTATTTTATAGTCATTCTGGGGTAAACTTAGCTGAGGGCTGAAGTTTTATCATTTTTCTTTTTGGCTTAAGATGGGGAGAAACTAGAGCTTGTTGGAAGAGGTTAGAGGAGTTTGTATACGATTTCTACACAGTTCCTCTTATCCAGATGTATTAGTGAACACAGTATTCTGGAAAGAACCATCATTAAAATTTTTTCAATAATATTGTGTGTGGTTGTGTATGTGTGTAATCCCTCACTAACAAGCAAAACTTCATATGGTGGCAGATAATCATTTATCTTCCTTGAATTAATTAATTTTCTTAAACAATTTGATGTATATAGAACAGTTTCCAATTACACTTTTCAGACCAACTGGTCCTTATTTACTCTTGTCTTGGAAACCATCATCTGGAGTGTCCCTGAGCTGACCCACACTGGATGGTCTCATTGATAACATCCATCATTCAGCAAGCCTTGATACAGCATTCTTTCACACTGCCTTCCAGTCTTCTCTTAGCAGATTTCAGAAGGTCCACTAAAATGCTATGAGTGTATCAACCCTGCCCTCAAAGATTACATTATAAAAGAGATTTGTAATATAGAATACTACCTATTAATTTAATATAGCTAAGAGCATTGAATGAACTGCATTTAATTCTCATTTAAATGAGAATTTCCTCATGGTCTAGAGTTGAGATTAAGGGACTAGATTGTGTCCCATGGAGTCTTGCCTTCCCTTGATCCACCACTTGCCTCTTTGTGCATCATTCAGTATGAGCCCAACCAAATGAAGGCTTTGCACTAGCAAAGTCCCCAAGGAAAACAGGTATTCATCTCTACGTTTTACAGACTAAGAGTTGTTGTTATATAGCCATACTTATTCCAACGTTAAAGTAAATGTGAATATGACCTTTGTGACTATAAGAGTAGAGATTTTGACCACAGAACATTTAAGACTCAAGGTATTGCTAAGAGATACAGCTGCCACTCTGCTTAGCATGCTTCACAGCTGCTTCTCAGGTGAACAGGTGTGGTAAGAGTCAATGACTCCTGATTCTATGAGGTTTGTTCACCATGTTGTCCAGCTCCTACTCCATTTCCTACGAGATATGCTTCTGTGATAGTGTCAGGTTCAGGAATCAGATTTAAAATGTCTATTTTGTGTTTCATTTTATTATTTTTACAAAGCTTATATACATGTATATATGTCTGTGTCTCTGTGTCTGTGTGTGTATATATAAGTTTGTGCATGTGTGGTATGCGTACAAGCATGTGTGTGTACATGGGTATGTGTATTTGAGTGGTACGTGTACGTGTATATGTATGTTTGTATACGTACATGTGTGTGTGCGTATATGTATATGTGTGTGCATATATCTGCATGTTCACCTAGTTCTTTCTGCTGAGAGGACCGAGAGCAGGGATAAGCCAGTAGCAATGAGCAATAAGCCAGTAGCAAACAGCACATATCGTGTGCTGTTTTCTAAATATCACTCCCCATAAAAAGAAACAGGGGTCCTTGGAAAATTCTTGATTCCATATCTAGGACAATGAAAGAACAAGATGACCTTGGTACATCTTATGCCAGAAAACAATTAAGCCTTCAAATAATATTGGAGCTTGTGAAAAGGACTTAAGAGTCGGCTTGAAGTGTTTCCCTCTGACCAATAGGAGATAATTGTCCAGACGGGATCAATATATTTTCCCCTCCTAAATTCATATGTTGAAGTCCTAACCTCCAATGTGATGGGATTTGGAGGTGGGGGCTTTGGGAGGTGACTAGGTTTGATGAGGTCATGAGAGTGAAGCACTTATAAGAGGCATCAAAACCGCTCTCTCTCTCTCCAAGCGCACACGAAGAAGAGGCCATATGAGCACACAGTGAGACGGCGGCCACCTACAAGCCAAAAGAAGAAGGCTCAGGGTGACACCTACTTTTATGATGCCTTGTTCTTGGGCTTGTAGCCTCCAGAACTGTGAGAAAGACATTTCTGTTGTCTAAGCTACCCAGCCTATGGTATTTTGTTATAGTACCCTGAGCTGACTAATACAGGAGACAATTGAGCATCAAAATAAATAAGGAATAAGATGAAATCGGAGCCCATTAGTATATTCAGGTATAAATAAATTAATGAATACATAATAAGTGAGAGAAAAGGAAAAGCTGTTTCTTATGGTGAATGCCAATTAACAAATGTAGAAGGAATGATGGCATTGGAAACCTGTCTTCAGAGCATATTAATAACATTCAGGTAAGAATGATCAGTGGATGAAAGTTTGATGAGGAACAGGATAACTGCTTAGTTTTGAAATATTTTCCTGCAGAACAGCTTATTAGTTAGAAATGGAGAACAGAAACTATACAGTAAAGAAACAATCTGGTTACCCAAAGTTAATATCACCAACAAATGGACATCAAGTGTCCCTGGGGCGCATGGTGTTGGGGTTTGTGCCATCTTAGAGGGTGCAGTTGGGCAGAACGTCAGTTTTATGGAATTCCTCTCCAAGCTGCTAACATGGATCTAATCATGTGGAAACCAAACTGAAAATAATTGATCTGTATTTGTCAAAGCCTCCAAGTCATAAAAGACAAAGACAAACTGAGGAACGTCTCCAGATTAAAGATGTCACCTAAATGCAGCTAGCAGTCCTGGATTCCATCCTGAACCTGGAGAAAAATAATTACAAAGGACATTATTAGGACAATTAAAATTTGAATAGAGGCTATATTTTAGTTAATAGTGTTGTGTTGATGTTGAATTTCCAGGTTTTTAATTTTGTACTGTGATTATGTAAGGAGTGTCCGTATTCTTAAGTATTTCAGGGGTAATAAAGCTTAATGTCTGTGACTTACTTTCAAATGATTCAGAAAAAAAACAAAACAAAACAAAGAAACAAATGGAGTGAGAGAGTAGGAGAGAGGTAAAGTAAATGGGGCAAAATGTTTAAAATGGTAAATTTGATAAAGAATTTATAGGAGGTCTTTGTCTATTCTTAAGCTTTTCTGCAAGTTTGAAATTTTATCAAAATTAATGGTTACCAAAAGGAAATATCTCAACAAAACAGAATAAAAAAATTATGAAATGACTTATAGCGATTTCTGCTTGTCCTATATATATATATAAAATCATATATATTTTGTATATATATGTATGTATATGAAAGTTCAGAGTTCAAAGGCTATGTTGAATGATTCAGTGTCACAATGTCATCACCAGAATGCCCTTTTGGATTTCTCCCACCCTATGATCCAGGGAAGGATTTCCTCCTTTCCCACAGGATGGGCCATTATACATGGATGCCCATCAAGCCTGTACAGTTAGGTCTTCTCATTTAACTGCCACTGAGGCCAGTGCCTTCCTTGGAATCCTGGGGCAGGACCCTTCCAGCCTCAGGGAGCAGCAGTTGGCCTCACACCGGCAGCTCCTTTGGACAGTTGCAGGACTTGGAGCTAGACTTTCAGGCCTCCCTGCTCCACCAAGATCTCCAGGAGGGGAAACCCTGGGACTGTTTGTGTCACTATGAGCAAGGACAGAACGCCCTTATTCTGTAGGGTGAATGATTTTAAGCCCCTACAGAATGCCTCAGGAAGGTACTTAAGGCCCACGTCTGCAGTTCTTTTCCTATTAATTTACCAGTAATAACTCAATTACACTTTTTAAAAATATATGCTAAATAGTGTTTATACTTAGAGCTGGGTTTCAGGGCTTCTGCTTTCAAAAGAATACTTTTTTGTTTAGCTAAATTTCTATTTTCTTTTCTTACAAATTATAACAGGAAATGGTGCTTTGAAATACATGTAGCACTATATTTAAATACATCATGAAATTAATGAATTAGGAAATTAAATGTGTTTATTACTCTTAAACATTCTTCAGCTCACTTTCCTGAATTATCAAGTCTAAAGTTTTGACTGAGATTAAAAATTAAGACAATTTCTGTAAGCTCTTTTTTGGTGTGTATTTAACAATAACAACAAAAAAGCTGTGTGTCCACAATGTGCAAATATATATATATACACACACACACATATAAAGAAAATTAACAAAATTTAAATATAGGCTATATTTTAGTTAATAGTGTTGTGTTGATGTTGGATTTCCAGGTTTTTATTTTTGTACTGTGAGTATGTAAGAAGTGTTCTTATACTTAAGTATTTAAGGGGTAGTAAAACGTAGTGTCTGTGACTTATTTTCAAATGATTCAGAAAGAAAAACATATGGAGAAAGAGAGTGAACAAGAGATAAAATAAATGGGGCAAAATGTTTATGTGTATATATGTATATATATATATATATATATGTCTATATATCTATCTTCTGATGCATGTATACACACACACAATTTTTTTTTTTAATAGTGGTTTTTTTTTTTTTTTTTTTTTTTTTTTTTTAATTTTTGGCTGTGTTGGGTCTTCGTTTCTGTGCGAGGGCTTTCTCCAGTTGTGGCGAGCGGGGGCCACTCTTCATCGCGGTGCGCGGGCCTCTCACTGTCGCGGCCTCTCCCGTTGCACAGGCTCCAGACGCGGAGCACAGGCTCCAGACGCGCAGGCTCAGTAGTTGTGGCTCACGGGCCTAGTTGCTCCGTGGCATGTGGGATCCTCCCGGACCGGGGCACGAACCCGTGTCCCCTGCATTGGCAGGCGGATTCTCAACCACTGCGCTACCAGGGAAGCCCCCACACACAATTTTTTGAATGTATATATTTCAGATGCTTCTAACTACTCTGCCAGTTAAATACATATTAATACTCCATTTTGTGTCTTAATTCAGAGATGCTGTTTTAAAATTTTATTTCTTATTTTTATTTAATTTTTGGCTGCGTTGGGTCTTCGTTGCTGCACATGGGCTTTCTCTAATTGTTGTGAGTGGGGGCCACTCCTCTTTGCAGAGCGCAGGCTTCTCACTGTGGTGGCTTCTTTCGTTGTGGAGCACGGGCTCCAGGTGCTCAGGCTTCAGTAGTTGCAGCACGTGGGCTCAGTAGTTGTGGCGCACCGGCTTAGCTGCCCCGCAGCATGTGGGATCCTCCCAGACCAGGGATCAAACCCGTGCGCTCTGCATTGACAGGCAGATTCTTAACCACTGTGCCACCAGGGAAGTCCCCAGAGATGCTTTTAATATACTTAGGTTCACATAAATCCTAGAAGCTAGAACCAAATTGGTTCCCAGGAATATGTGACCCAATGCCTATACTAGTTTCACTGTTGTTTCTTCCCTGCACATATTTTGGTTTGTGTTTGTCTTGTGTTTTGCCTAAACTTTTTAAATTGTGATTTGTTCGTAGGCAGTTATTTCCTTTTAAATTCCATAAGAATTTTTTCAAGCATTGTGCTCAGTTTGCTTCTTTGATTATTAACATGCAGGAAAGCCACACAAGAAATATTTTTTTTTCCTGGAAGCCCTTCATATCATGTATCACATGTAAGTATATGTGAGATGCAGCTTTATTTCAAAAATTTCCACTATAATCACACTTAATACAAAAACATCATAATTGAGCCTAACAAAGTTTCTGGAGATCAGATTCGAAGAAATGTATTTTTCAAGTTCAGTTATATGAGAATCTGTGATATTACGTCTTACTGTAAGGATACAAGATGCTCTAAGTTTTCATTAACAATAAAAATATTCAAAATTGTGTAATTTGTTTCTATAGGGCACATCTTTTCTAAGGTGCTCAAAGAATTTGCTTATTTACTGGTAGGCGTTGATTTTGATCCAGCAGAGTCATTATTCTATGACGACTGCTGCTTCACGAAGATTGAATGGCCAGTGGAGACAGTGAGAGTAGGGCTCTTGTGTTCTCCCTGCATTTGGCCCAGAACTCTGAGAGTTCCACTCCAGATCTAACGCTGATATCATATGGGATTTTAGATCCAGATTATAATTTATTGACAGTATATTAGACTTAATCATAAGTTACAATTATAGTTGTTGCCACTGTTCTTGTATCCTGTTTCCCTCTCTCTTGAATTCAGCTTTTGTTTTGCACTAGAGAACATCCTGGAAGAATTCTTTCAGAAAAGTCTGTGTGTTATAAACTTTCTACCTCTTTGTATGTCTAAAATTTTCTTTCGTTCTCTTTTATACCTGAGTTTTTATTTGCCAGCACAGAACTTGCTAGGGAGTGATGGGACTAACCATCTCATTAACTGAGCAATCCTTCTGGGAATGGAGGCTTAAGGCCGTTATAGTAATAAGTGGTGTAGACTGTACGTAATGCTTACCAGTAAGCTATTTTACAGATGGGTGTAGTGTAGATTTTCAATGCTTACATTAATATTTACATTAATCTCTAATTAAGAATAAACAGTTCGGAATAGTGACATTTCTTAATTAAGTCCATAAAACTGTCTTTGCCTTGAATTAATGATTTCCCCAACTACGTGGTCTGAACCTAGGAATTCGTCTACTCCTGTCCAATGTTCCTTAAATCCAGCCAGCCACTTCACATTTTCTAAGAGCATTGTGAAAATCCAGGGCTATATATTTTGGTAGCATCTCTAGATTTTTACTCTTTTCTGTTGGTCGTAAATTACTTGTTATGACTCCTTAAATAGTCTTATGCTAAGATTTGCTGTCATGTATCTTTCTCATATCCTCATTTACGTTGATTAATTTTTTTCCATGTTTGCATTTTATATCTGTTTTTTCTTTCTATATTGCAGCATCAAGGATGAAAAGGATGCCCAGGACTTGATCTTAGAAAAAACCAAAGAAGTGGAGTCTTTACGAAATTCCAGCTTGGTTAAAGGAGCAAGAGTGAGTGTCAGTCACAGCCCAGGAAGACTCATAGAATGGAAAAAAGGAAAGCTAAAAATGATGATAATAAAGTTGCTGAATAATGTCAATTTGTCTAGATCTCAACCTGAAAAATGCCTTTTCATAAGAGATGAGCCCTGCTTTTTTGGGAGGGGAGGCATCTATCATAGTTATAAGCAGAAAAATGAGACTGTTCATATGAATCTTTAATAATATCCCCAAATTTAATGAAAATAATACAATTTAACAATCAGTTTTTCTATTCACTATTCAAGAAAACTAATGGTCCCCAGCACCTCCTAAGTTTTTCTAGAAGTGATTTAAAATTTTGTAAATATAAGATGGAAATCAAAACCTTCTTATCTGATTTTGTAGAAAATGCCAGGGGCAATGGAGCGATTTGATAAACTGGATATGTCAGCTATGCTTAAGTTGGAGCCGGCTTTCGACAGAGAGCGAATTTCCAGAAAGATCCTCCCAGAGGCTGCTCCAAGCACTCTAAACTGGTGAGACCGACTGACACCATTTTTAAAACGACTTATTTATAATCTGGTTGCAAAGTACTTAAAGCATAGTTATGTGTTTAGTTTCTTCCTATGACATAAAGTTTAGTGTTTTTTTTTAAAGAATAGTTTTTTTCTATGAAATGAAAAGTAATGAAAATTTGAAAGCAATTAGTTACTTTTAACATATGTACTTTCAACAGGCTTTAATTGATTCTGGCATCTCTACAAAATGGTATCAATAATACTGAAAACTGAATCATCTGTGAATGAAGTTTCTGTTGTTTTCTCCTTATTTGCAAAATTTCCTTGATTCACAGGCACCCAAAATCCTCTAGTAAGAAACACCTCGTATATGTAGGAAAAAAATTTTTGAATGAAAATAGAATGAGGTAAACTCAAAATGTGGCCTATTTCCCATAGACCTTTAACTTCTAAAGGGTCTACTGAGGTTGGTTTTCTCATATTTTTAATTATAGCTTGTAACTTGTATATTGCAACATGTATATTTTTTAAAGGGCTCCTCTCTCCATTCTGTTTACTGGTTAGTGAAGCAGTTTGTTTCATTCTTACCACAAAAATAGAGCAAATTAAACTCCAACACTGTAGATGATAATCATACAAATAGACAATAAACATAGCTAATGAATACATCAGTGTAGGTGAGGCGGTGTAATATTGCAGAGTAAAAGGAAGAAAAGAAAGAAATTTCAAACCAGTGTGAAAAACTATATATGACATCCATTTCTTACATAAACATGCTCCAAAAGAGTCATTTTAGTGAGATGAGAAGAAACATAAGCCTCTGAGGGCCACTTTCATGCCTAAAGCCTTATTCACTTAACTGTAATCGTTAACATGTGGATCAACTTCAGTGCAAGAAGTTGAATTATTTAAAGCCAAAAGCTTTATATGCTGCAAATGATCCAGTTATAAGACCAGTATACTTTATTAAACATGAAAAGGAAAAGACATTTCTCATTGTGTGAATGATACAGTGTAAAGAGCTATCAAATAACATCTGTGTAATCGTCCACAATAAACATGTTATTTCATCTTATGCTTAGGGCATCTCAGTTCTCATATCTGCTCAAAAGTAGGCATGTAAATCAGATTGAAAGTTAATAAATATACACATTTATTTGCTCCATTATTTGGGTTCCTTATGAAACAAGGAATGTTATTTGGAATGTTGTAAGACGTTCAGCTTGACTGAAGACTAACTGTATTAGCCCCACATTCCAGTTATGTGGGATCCAATTATAGGTCAGTCTCTTGCACTTAGCACTTAATGACGTCTTCCCTTCTTTCTGCCTCTTTTAGTAAAATGAAAGCCAGAGAGAAGTACCAATCTGACCTGTGGTTAGAAATTGAACACCTGAATAAGGGTGAGGAACTCAGATCTAAAAGGGTATGGGGCTCAGTGTTGCCTAAATCAGGACCTATTGCGCTACACGTCCATGGGCCCAGCTGGCTACAAGGGAGCCAGTTTACTATGAAGGTGGGAGATTAGCTCTTGGAAGCCAGCTTAGAGCCCAAGGTTAGTGTGTGTGTGTGTGTGTGTGTGTGTGTGTGTGTGTGTGTGTGTGTGTGTTTCTACTCTCATTTGGTAAAATATTCGAAGAGCCATTTTGTTGGGTTTTATTTTATACAATTTAGAGATTTTTCTATCACAAAGAAAGCAAAATATTATGCTTAACTGGAACTACCTTTTTTTCAGCATGACGAAATATTTCATAAAACATGTTTGTCATTGGTAAAATTTTTCAATTCATACCAATCACTTCCCAGTTTTGGAATGCTCCCATGTGTTGCAGCATGAGGCAAACCACTCTGGCGATGGGGAAGTCGGCTGTTGTTCAAATTGGACAGAGTCGAGGCAACACGGGTCCGTGTGTTCAGAGCTGTAAGAGGCAGAGTGGGATACGGCAAAGCGCAGCTGCGGAGACGTCATGGGACACTCCCTCAGACTTGCATCACGATGCCCCTCATCCTCCTCCGCTCTTCACCCTCCGCGATCCTGCTTTAAGCCATTTTCAACTATCTCTTAACCTTTTTGTTCTCCACTAAGATTTCCTGACATTTGCCCATGACTCTGGAAGTTAAGAATGTGTCACCCTTTTCAGTACATGGGTTTCTTAAGTTTTTCTCATTATGAGGGTATTAATAATATGAGAATTTAATTTTTTAATAAAACTGTGGATGTTACTTTTAACTGAAGGGATATTTTATTGTCTTAACAGAAGCCATTTCTTATGCAAATGAGTTAGTGGAGCTTCTACCTGTGTGAGTTCCCCTTTCCTTTCATGCCCCAGTTTTTTGGCTCACATTGGCCTGGATTAGAGTCCCATGACTCTGGGCCTGTGCCAGCTGATGAATATTCTGGAGGGGAGGGAGTAGGCTCATAAGGAATTCAGGATAGGCAAACTCTGGAAGTAAATAAAACTGTCCTATAAATATTTGTGAGTGGACTTTTTTATGGGCAATAGAAGAAACAATTAAAGAGAACTTGAGTACCCTTGCAAAGATGAGAACCAAGACAGGTTCTAATTCAAGAGAGGCGTAGGAAGCACTGAATGTAGGATAAGTGATGTAGCGTGCTCAGGTGGTGGTGCTTCCGGGGCTGAGGCTGCAGCAAAGAAGTCAAGGCCAGAGTATCGCTCACTACACAGCACCAGCGGATGGGGTACTTTGGATAACAAAACACTGATAAGTGGGAGTAATGATAGGTTTGACAATTTTTAGAAGGAACCTAAAAGAGAAAGACTACATATATATCTATCTATATCTATCTATCTATATATATATAATCACAATACTTTATCAAGTTAACATTTTTATCCTGGAATTTTATTTTTACCATTAGCTTTTCTCTAAATGCTGCAGAGCAATACCATCTTTGTGCGGTATTATGTGGCATTTCTGAACACCTTTCCTTATTTGACTATTAAGCAATTGTGTTTAGTGATTTATAGCTGGAAAATTCATACTCCTGGCAATGTCAGTTGCTAAAGGTATGCTTGTTAGAGAAAGTCTAAATTCGTGCTTTTTCTTCTCTCATATTTAAGTAAAATTATAATCTTACAATAATACTTCATTTTGAATATATTTAAAGTTAGTAAAATTGCTAAATGATAATGCATGGAATTTCTTTAAAGTTCCTTTAAGGAAAAAAACCTTGTAGTTGGATACTTTATTCTGTCTAAATAAATAAAGCCTTGACAATATGATAAAAGTTTTAAGTATAATTAATATTTGTTTTATGTCTGCCTGTGTTCTTCTTATAGAAACTTAGGCAAAGAAATGCATGCATTTGACCCTCCATATCTGCGGGTTTCGCATCTGTGGATTCAACCAACTCAGATCAAAAACATTAAATTAAAAAATTCCAGAAAGTTCCAAAAAGGAAAACTTGAATTTGCCATGCACCAGCAACTATTTACATAGAATTTACGTTGAATTTGCCACCTGCCAGCAACTATTTACATAACATTTACATTGTATTAGGTACTATGAGTAATCTAGAGATGATTTAAAGTATACAGGAGGATGTGGGTAGGTTATATGTAAATACTACATCATTTTATATAAAGAACTTGAGCATCAGAGGATTTTGGTATCTGCAGTGGGTACTGTAATGAATCTCCTCTGGATACTGAGGGGTAATTGTACTAGGTACCTAAGAGGAATCATTTGAAATTGATTCCTGAAGTGGGGAGAAACTAGCATAGGAAAAGCAGCCATCATTGGCATCACCATATTGCTGAAATCCCCTTGGGGCTTCTAAAATTGTTTTCAAGTTCTATATAAACCTAATACTATTAGGGAAAAGAAAGCTGTGATTTGACACACAGGAGTTAATTCATGAAAACTTATATAATTTATTTATATACTTCCATTATAAGTTTACCATAAATTTGCTAAAAATTATTGTTTCGTTTGAGATGCAGAATGCTTAGATATATTAAATGTACTTAACATACACAAATAAATATAAACATCCTTTGACTTAAGTATATATAGATGATAAATCAGATTACCTCTGAAAATATGGTTTGAGAACAATTTTAAAGAGATTAAGGTCCAAAAAGGCATGAACGTTAGTTTCAATTTTCTGAGTTTAATAAATGTTTGCTGTTGTGTTCCAGGTTTAGTGTTACCAGACCCAAGTTCATCTTCCTTGGCACGTTTTAATACAACTACCTATGCCATGGCTCAGTGTGAAGTAAGTACTAAACTTCTTGAGTATGTTCTACAGCCACTTCAGAAGTCACTGATGTGCTCAGAGTAGCACTTTCTTCTTGCAATAAAACTGTTTTTAATATTATTCCCTGAGAGAGGCCTGAAGTCTTGATATAAGCACATAGGAAAGAAACAGTTTTCATGGAAAGTAAGGCTGCAAGTTTATGTAAGTTACAAGGTCATCTGTATTAGAATTAAAATAACAAACAAAATATTTTACACTGTGAACTATGACACACATACAGAAAAGTGTAAAAAACACCTCTATAGCCCGCACTCAGGTGAAGACAGGAAACACGACTGATGCCCCAGAAGTGTGCCCTTCTAGTTGGTAGCAAGCCCTCCCTCTCTGCTGTGGGCAACTGCTACTCTGCTGCTCATGGTAAGGACGTCCTTGTTTTTGTTATGTTTTTACACTCGATGTATGCATCCCTACACAAGAGGATTTAGTTTTAGAATGTATGTAAGTGGAATCATACTGTATATGTCCTTTTGTGTTGCAGCATAGGTGAGTTTCATCCACGTGCAGCAATAATATGTTCAACTGTATTTCAATATATATGATGGTCCATTATATGAATATATTGTAGTTTATTTACCCATTCTATTATTGAGGAACCCTTGGATATATGTCTGGCTCCAGTCAGAAAAATAGGAACTATAACAGTTATTTTAATGGAGACATTTTATTTTATCTATTTATTTTGAAAAGCTTTATTTAGGTGCAGTTGATATACAACTGATGTACGTATTTAACGTATATAGTTTGATGACTTTGTACATACACATACACCCATGAAACCATCACCACAAAGTAATAGATATATCAATTACCTCCAAAAATTTCCTTGTGCTTCTTCTTTGTTGTTGTAAGAACACTGTTTTTGTTTGTTTGTTTTTTATGCTTCTTTGTTGTGTGGCATGCGGGGTCTTAGTTCCCCAACCAGGGATTGAACCCTGGGCCCCAGCAGTGGAAGCTCGGAGTCCTAACCACTTGACTGCCAGGGAATTCCTGTAAGAATGCTTAACATAAACCCTTTTAACAAGTTCTTAAGTGCATTTAACCATATGGTTAACTATCGGCACAACGTTGTACAGCAGATCTCTAGAATTTACTCATCTTGCGTAACTGAAACTTTGCACTCACTGACAGACATTTCTCCATTCTCCTCTCCCCGCAGTCACTGACATTCACCATTCCACTCTCTGCTTCTATGAGTCTGACTATTTTAGATTCTTCTTATAAGTGGAATCATGCAGTATTTGTCCTTCTGTGACTGGCTTATTTCACTTAGCATAATGTCCTCTGGGTTCATTCCTTCATTTTAAAACAGAGAATTGGTTAAACAGACATTGGAGGACTAAAAATGCAAAAAGCAAACGGTGAGGTGACACAGAGGCAGGAGAAGCTACCATCTCTGGAGCTTGAAAAACAAAAGGAAAGGGTTGGGGTTTAAGAACCTAGAAGCTTAGAAGACGGGGCTGGTTCACAGAGTGTAGAAGGAGACTGCAGACCAGGACCCACTACTGCTGGAAGGAAGGGCTCTGCAGGCAATTACAGAATCGTTGTGCACTAGGCAAAAGGAAACACCAGACTTTTCAGAGATGGTAAACACTGGCTCTTTGTCAATGCTAATTTCTGGGACACAAAACACCACCAATGTCCACAAGTCAGCCTGGAGCTATATCATACAGGAGGCAAATGACATTTTGGGCTGGGACTGTGTCTCAGTGGACTCAAAGGGACCGTGAATCTAACCTGTGGTTACTGAATATATAATTTGAATAAATATACTAAAAAACTGGTATGATCCATGCATGATCTCTGCAGTCTGGGGAGTGAGGGAGGCCTATTACGGTAAGAAGAGCCAGATGGAAGCCCTGAGGCCTTCTCTTTGGGGTAGTCTGGTAGGCAGAATTTGAATTGACCTTTAGAATTAGTTTTTGCCACCTGCTGTACATACCCTGTAAAATCCCCTCCCCTTGAGTGTGGGGAGGATCAGTGAAAATGATAGAATATCATTCTTATCATTAGGTTACTCATCAGTTGACTTTGAGTTAATGAAAAGGGAGACTATGCTAGGTGGACCAGACATAATAAGGTGAACTCTTTACAAGAAGGTTGAGTGTCAGAGAGATGCTATTATGCTGACCTTGAAAATGCAGCCCCCGTGAGTTTTATAGCTGCAAGGAAATGAGTTCTGCTAACAGCCACATGAACTGGAAAGAGGACCCCAAACCTCAAATGGGATACCAGCCTTTCTGATACTTTGATTTCAGCCTTGTGAGACTCTGAGCAGATTACCCAGCCATGCCAAGCCCAGATTCTTGACATGCATGACTGTGAGATAATAAATGGGTATTGTTTCAAGGAGCCACATTTGTGGTAAATGGTTACTCAGCAATAGAAAACTAATGCAAATAGTAAAGCAAAAGCAATACCAATGTCCTGGGGGCAGTTGAAGAGGGTAGTGCAAAGATTTGAAAAATGCAGGGCTGGTTGTCTTTTTCAATCTCTTTTAATCACCTACTTGCCCTGTGCAAAAGAACATAGATAATGGAGAATGCAGTACTTTATTGAAGCTTAATCAAATGGTGGCTGTAGTTTCAGTTCCTATTCTGCAGCTCTTATATTTATGGGAGAAAAATTTTAAGAAGCTCTTGTACCTGGTTCATAGTTACCAATCTTACAAATGCTTTTGTTCCTTTTATACCAATTTGTAGGTTCGGTTTTGTGCACAAAATGATTTGGTTGCTTTTTTGGCTGATGATAATTGTAAAATAATAGTGATTTTCAGAAATATCTCTATTTCAAAGATGTTAAAATGTAAAAAAAAATGTGCATCTTAGAATTTGTAGAATATGGTCAATGATAAACTTGGTAATAAATTCAGGGAAGCAGTAATAAAATATGGCATGGCATATTTACAAAAAGAATCAGTGGACATAACTGGCAGCAAAATGAAGACAGTGGAAGGGAGAATTTGTGAATTAAAAGACAAACCAGAACAAGATGGAGAGAGAAAATAGAAAATACAGCAGAGAGGATAAAAATTGTAGGAATTAAGTGAGAAATTCCCAGCAGTTGGCCCAAGTCCTGAAAGGTGAGTAGAGAGAGCAGAGCAATAGTTAAAAATGTCATAGCGGAGGCTTTTTCAGACTCAAGACTAGATCCACAGATGCAAGAAGCTTAGAAATTCCAAGCATGATAAAGGAGAATATATTCATGTCTAGATACATTGTAGAGCTGCAGAAAATGATGAAGAACAAAATCTTTAAGTCATCCAGAGAAAAAAGATTGATTACCCTAAAAATAATAACAGAGGGAATGATAGTTGAATTCTTAAAAATTTCAACAGAAGCTGGAAGAGGAAAGATATATTCAATGTATTATAAGAAAATAACTGTAAACTATCTATCAAAAATGAGGATGAATTTTTTATTTACAGATAAATGAAAATTAAGAGAAGAGGATCTGTCAGCAACAAAATCTCATTAAAGGAAATTCTAAAGAGTGTAGTTTAGGCAGTAGGAAACTGATCCCAAATGGTAGGTCTAAGATAGGAAAGGAAAAAACAACAAAGAAAGTGGTAAATATATAAGCAAATGTAAATTAGCATTGACTGAATAAAACAGAATTAAAAAACAAACCAAGATGGACTTTCAAATGGAGATAATAACATTTAATTCAAAAGAGGGTAAATGAATTGAAAGTATTCCAAGATCCATGTATTGCTCAAGAGGAGGGTAAGGATTTGATCAAATTCAGATTTGTGGAGTTAATTGTACATGCTTTAATTTCTAGGGAAACTACAAATAGGATAGGAACAGTATTAACAAGTTCAAAGGTGAAAAAGTAATTATAACCATATTTGGCTAATCTAACAAGACAAGAAAGGAGAGGAAGAGAAACAAGGAATAGATGGGACAAATAGCACAAACTAAGATGATAGAAATAAATCTCAGTAAGTCAGTAACTAAAATGATTAAAAGTGAAGAAAATTACGCCAGTGAAAAAATAAAGATTGTCAGACTAGATAAAAATAAAATCTAACATATACTGTCCATAAGGGAAACATCTAAAACATAAGTATACAGAAAGCATTAATATCTAAACATTAGCTAAAACAAGTTACATAAATATCAGATAAAATAAAATCTAAAGCAAAAAAAATTATTGTAGGTAAAGCAAGTCAATTATATAATAAAGGTTATTCTACCTGGAAGTCACACTAATCTTAAATATATATTGACCATATAATGTAGTCTAAATATAAATAATATGGAATTTGACAGAACTACAAGAAGAAATAGACAAACTGACAACTACAGTGGAAGATCTGAACACACATTTCTCAGTAATTGACAGACAATATTTGAATAAAATGATTAACAGAAGTGGACAAATATGGAAAGTGGACAAATATAGAACAGTTCACATAACACATGCTGAATGCATTTTCTCTTTAAAATCACAAAAACATTAACAAAAATAAGCAGATGGACCACAAACTAAGACTCAACAACAAATGTAAATGGATTGGACTCATGGAAAGTATGCTCTCTGACCATGAGAAAGCTAAGTTATAAATCAATATTTTAAAATATATGTTAAATTCCTAATGTAAATCAATAAATACCTTTTTAAGTAAACTATGAATCAAAGGAGAAATTCTAATGGATATTAGAAAATAGTTTGAAGTCAGTAATAAAATACTACATATCAACACTTGTGCAATGCAGCTAAAGCAGTATTTAGAAAAAATTTATAGCCTTATGTACATAAGATAGACAAGAAGAAAGCCTGAAAAGTTAATGGGCTAAGCATCCATTTTAAGAAGTTACAAAAAGAAAAGCAATTTATACCCCAGGAAGGTGGAAGGCAAAAGTAAAAAAAAATAATGAAGTAAAAAAGTAACATAAAATAGAATGGAACAGTAAAGCCAATAGTTTCAACCTTGATAAAACTAACAAAATTGACAAAAGTGTGACATGGTTCATTAAGAAACAAACAAAGACACATAAAACCAATATGAAAAATGATAAAACAGGCATTATATCTGGGGCAGATAGTTAAAGATAACTATTGAAATCTATTTGAGTAGGCCACAGGGTGCTCAGACATTTGGCCAAACATTATTCGAGTGTGTTTGTGACTGTATTTTTGGATAAGATTAACATATAAATTGAGGGACTAAGTAAAGAAGATTGCTCTCCCCAATGTGAGTGGGCCTCATCTAATCAGTTGAAGACATGAATAGGTCACAAAGACTAACCCTCCAGAGAATCACTTCTTCTGATTGACTACTGAGCTGGGACATCAGTCTTTTCCTGCCTCTGGATTTGAACTGGAACTTTGGCTCTTCTTGGGTCTGAAAGCCTTCTGGCTTTTGGATTGGAACTTACACCATCAGCTCTCCTGGTTCCCAGGCCTTCAGATTTGACTGGAACTACATCATTGACTCTTTTGGGGCTCCAGCTTGTTGACTTCAGGTCTTGAGATTTCTAAGTCTGCATAATTATGTGAACCAATTCCTTACAATAAATAAATATATATAAAATATACATATAAATATATATTTATATAAGATAAAAACATATATATATATATGTACACACATACATAAGGATACATAAAAAGATACAGATATTAAAAAGAATTGGCTCGCATGATTATGAAACATAACCAATAGGAGATATAGATATATAGATACAGATACTGATATACATTCCTGGTGTTTCTGTTCCTCTCGAGAACACTAAGGCAGATTTTGGTGCTTAGAAGAGAAGTGCTGCTGTAACAAATACCTACAAATGTGGACGGCTTTGGAACTGTAAAGGAGAGGGGATGGGAGAGTTTTGAGGTGCATGTTAGGAAAAGCCCAGATTGCTATGAAGGGATTGTTGGTAGAAATATGGACATTAAAGGTGATTCTGCTGACAGCTCAAAAAGAAAAAGGGAGAGGTGGAGAGAAAGCCTCCATCTACTTAGAAAAATATATAAATATTCATGAACAGAATATTGGTGGAGTGTAGATGTTCAGGGCCATTCAAATGGAAATGAGGAAGAGCTTATTGGAAATTGGAGGAAAGGTGATCCTTGTTATAAAGTGGCAAAGAAATTGGCTGAAGGGTGTTCTAGTGTTTTGTGGAAGGTAGAACTTGCAAGCAATGAGATTGGATATTTAGCAAATGAGATTTTTAAGCAAAGTATTGAAGGTGTGGCTTGGGTTCGCCTTACTGCTTACAGTAAAATGCAAGAGGAGAGATATGAATTGAAGAAGGAATTATTAAGCAAAAAGGAACCAGAAATTAGAAATTTAGAAAACTCTCAACCCAATCATATTGCAAAAAAAGAAAGCTTGTTCTGAAGAGAACACTGAGGGTGTGGCTGAACAGCCACTTGATAACAAGATCACGGGTATGACACAGGGATTTAATGAGTCATCTCAGCAGAGGCCAGGAATAGAGATGGCATTAAACCAGCAGAGACACTGCCAGTTTGAAGTAAAGGGGACAGAGAAAGCCAGGGAGAATGAAGGAAAGCTGTCAGACTTCTTGGGTTCTACAGAAGAGGACCTAGAGCTATGTGGCTGTGAATTTGCACTATTCTTAAAGGAAAGGCAAGAATGACCCGAAAGGCAATTCAGAGATCATAAGGGCTGCCACTCACATCATAGCCCCAGGGGACAAAACTATTTGCTCCTCTGTTTCAGAGGCAGAGCTTCTGTAGAAAGCCATGTGGGCAGGTCCCATCTAGCTGAAGGGGCAGGGTCACCCCACAGAGGAGTGGGGTGTGAGGGTGATGCTGCCACCTCGGTGGGCCAGGAAGGTAGGACATTGAGGCAAAGAGGATTATTCTGGAGCCTTAAGATCTAATGGAGTCTGCCTTGCTATGTTTTGAACTTGCTTGGGACCTGCCACCCCTTCCTTCTCTCCTATTTCTCCCTTATGGAGTAGGAAAGTCTATCCTATGCCTGTCCCAACACTGTATTTTGGAAGCACATAATATGTTTGGTTTTATAGATTCACAGCTTGGAGAGGAAGTTTGCCTCAGGATGAACTGTACCTCAAATTTCAAACATACTTGATTTAGATATTTAGATGAGACTTTGGACTTCAGGCACTAGGGATGATGCTGAAATGAGTTAAGACTTCGTGACTGTTGTGCTGGAATGAATGTATTTTTCATATGAGAAGGACATGAATTTTGTGGGGCAGAAAACTATGAAATGAATTTTGTCTCCTGCTAAATTCTCATATTGAAACCCTGATCCCCAGTGTGACTGTATTTGGAGATAGTGTTTTTAGGAGGTAATTAAGGTTAAATGAGATCATAAGGGTGAGACCCTAGTCTGATAGTATTGGTGGCCTCTTCCATGTGAGGGCATAGTGAGGAGCCGGCTGTCTGCAAACTAGAAAGAAAATTCTCACCAGAAACCAACCACGGTGGCACCCTGATCTGAAACTTCCAGCCTCTAGAACGAAGAGAAATAAATCCCTGTTGTTTAGTCACCTAGTCCATGGTATTTTGTTTTGGCAGCTGTAGTTGACTAAGACACTCTCCAAATTATTTTATGTGGCTCCTGTAACCTGATACCAAAACCCGATGAGGACAATATTAGAAGGGAAGATTGTAGTCTAATCTTACTTGTGAACATACAGAATTCTTCTTTTGACATTAATGAGTATATTGTTGGTTTTATACCTGTTGTGAAAAATAAAGGTTTTGTCTTAACTGAAAACAGAGCTTTAATTTTTAGCCACTGATTTAAAAGATTATTGAGGGTAAGGCTAGGATAACAATGTTCCTATGGCTGTTAAAGACAAAGGTACACAATCCAGGCTTTTGGCTGAAAATACAGAAGCATTCTTTGAACTGTAGTTTGAATTTTAACAAGAACATGTATGGCTTTATCTGTGCTGATAGCAATGACATTCCTTGGAACACTTCAAAGATTATATACATTGTTTTCAGTATATTTCATCGTTATTGCCCAGTGGTAGAACATCTTCATAAAACACATACCAAATCTGATCTTTTGTACACTCTTAGCTCTACAGTGGGAATTCCCATGAAATGCTGAACATAATGAATTCTTTAAAAAACATTGCTAAATGGAATCCAGTTATATATAAAAAGAATAACACAGCATGACTAATTTGGTATTATCCCTGATACACAAAGTTTGACTTTAGAAAATGAATGAGCATAACATAGTAACAGATTAAAAATAAAAACCATATATCAATAAAAGCATAAGAACATCTGATAAAATTCAACATTCTTTTATGATACAAAAACAAAAGCAAAACCCCTCTTCCCAACTAGAAATAGAAAAGAACTTCCTTAATCTGATGGAAGGTATCAGCACCAGCAACAGAATTCATAGCAAACAGTGTAATTAGTGGTAAAATACTGAAACTTTTCCATTTTTATATTTAGGGACACGACAAAGATGCCTGCTATGACTATTTCTAATCATTATGAAATGCAGGGTCTTTCAATAAATTTTTAGAATTAATAAAAGAGTTTCACAAGGTGGTTAACTACCATGTCAATGTACAAAAATCAATATACAGAGTATATTGTATGTACAGAATATATTGACTACAATGTAATATACAGAAATAGATATATATCACATCAATATACTCAAATGTCTTTCTATGGACGAAGAAGAAATATTAAATAATTACCTTTTTAAACACCATTTACAATAGCATAAGAAATCAAGTATTTAGAAACAAATCTAACAATAGCTAAAAGGCCTCTAGGAAGAAATATTATAAAATTTAAAGAGGGACACTTGAAAAGGCCTAAATTAAATAGAGAGTAACACTATAACCCTAGATTGAAAGACTGAATATTATAAAGATATTAATTCTCCCTTAACTGATAATATATCAGTTCAATCAAGATTCCACCAAGATTGAAGATTCAATATAATATATCAAGATTCAATATAATCTTGATTAAAATCCTATTTTTTTATGGAATTCGCAATTTATATGGAAACACAAAAAGCCAAGAAAGTAAAAATGCTTTTGAAGAACAAATTGGCACTAAAAAGTATCAAGACATTATAAAACTACAGTAATTAAAACTGTATGGTATTTGCAAAAGCATAGACACATAGACCAGTGGAACACAACAGTTCCCAGAAAAAATGTATTAGGAATACTTAATTTATTATAATGCTAGTAGTGTAGAACAGTGGGAAAAAGACCATTAAAACACAAGCCTTAGAGTGGAGATAGATACTTGTAACACATACAACTAACAAAGGCTCATATCAAGAATATGTGAGGAGCCCTGTAAATCAATACAAAAAAGACAGTCAACCCAGTGGGAAAGTGGCAAGAAATTTAACAGGCTACTCATAAAAGAGGAAATCCAAATAGACAATAAACGTATTAAAAGTTCTAAACCTAATGAGATGCCACTAGTTAAAATAATTAAAATAAAATGACTATAAAAGCAAGTGCTGGTGCGTATTTGAAGCAATATGAACATGCATATACTATAATTTCATTTCTAGAAATACATCCTACAGGAATGCTTGCACATTTTATTCAAGGAGATACGTAGAAGAATGTTTGTAACAGCTAAAACACAAGTGTTCATCAAAGTGTAGAATGAATAAAGAAATTATGTTATGTGAATATAATGGAATGCACTATAGTAATAAAAATGAATAAATTATAGCTGCACACAACATCATGAATGAATCTCTCAGCATAATGTTGAGTGAAAAAAGACAGGCACAAAAAAGAACACACTATGAGCAAAATTAAACTATGGTTTTTGTGTTAGTTTCAGCCTATTGGTAGTGATGCTCTTGGCTAGGAATGCCCGGGGCACTCACCTGGGCCATAGTACTTGCAGTGAGTCCCACAGACATTCCTCTCCACCACCACAGGGCCCATTGTTGTGGCTGGACCAAGCCTTGTGGTTCTTATTATGATAACAGGATGTGCTTCAGTAAAAACTATCAGGGAACTTTGAGGAACAGGATTGATCACTCACAGGTCCTGGAGGGTACATGGCATACCCAGTGGCCACACAACGAGGTGGCAGGTAGAGAGAACGGGAGAGAAAGTGGACCCAGGGCTCTGCTTTTGTTAAGATGGAGGGTAGGGTGTCTCGGGTTTCAGGGTTTCACTATTGTCTAATTTAAAGCTTAAGAGCAGGATTCAGGGCATGGGAAGGGATAAACGGGTGGCTCAAGTGGTCAGTTATCTAGGTTGCTGAGGGCTTTCTGAAAGGAAACTTCATGGCTGGGGGTGACAACTCCTTATATGGTTGTTATGCTGGTAGCTGTGTCATAGGCAGGCAAGATGTTTATTCACAATGGATGTCTTTTGTAATGGATGCCTCAGCAATCCAAAGTTTAATATCATGCACTTACACTACAATCCAAAGTTTAATCTCAGGCACTTACACTACAGTAGTGTTTAGGGATGCAGATGTAATGTGCTAAAATTCTAAACAAATGCAAAGAGATGATCAAAGGTAGTTTCCTTTGGGGAAGGAAGGCAGTTGACTGGGACACAAGAGGGGCTTCTTTTGCCATAGGCGGTATGTCCCTGGTTGTTTGCATCATAATACTTAATTAGCATTATATATTTGAGTTATGCCCTTTTTCCATTTAGTTGCTACACCTCACACTGAAAAACTAGTTTGCAAAAAAAAAAAGGAGAGAGAGAGAGGATATAAACAGACCAGCTGGTGAAGTAGAGGGTAGTGATTGTGAAGGATGTGGCTGTGATCTGAGGGTGGGAGGGTGGCATATGGAGAAGGCAGCTAATGGAGGTGGGAAGACTTGAGTTTCAGTTGTGCCAGGCATTGTGCTGAGAGTTGCACACGCACGGTGGATGAGGACTCTGTCCCAGTGAGGCTCATGGCCCTACCAGGAAACACGTCTATTAGCAACAGGCAAATCTCGCTGGTTTTAAAGTTCCAGCCTTCAGTGTTAGGCTCAAGTATTTTGTTGGGAGACTTGTTGATCTCTAAAGTATTAGCCACATAGAAAATTGTACCAGGAATCAATCCAAAAGCAGACTTTTAAATTCGCCACACCAAAAAAAAAAAAAAAAATAATCAAATGTTATATGAATAGTAGTACACTGTATTTCATAACAGTGGTCACATGAATTAACAATGGAAGATACTGAGAAAATAAACTGGGCATTTGGGGATTTAAGCCACATGTCTGATGCCACCTTGAAATGAAAGCAAGCTTAAGAAGTAATTTACTAACCAAAGCTTTTTGCTTTGCACATCATCTATTATTTCTGTTCCTTATTATTTGGCCTTATTCTCTAAAGAGAGTTTATTCTGTTAGCCAAAAAACGTGCTCATACAAACCCATAGGACTTTCTAAGAGTCTACGACTAAGGTGTGCTCAGGGCTGTGTTAGCCTTTCTATAATCTCTACCAGCTCCCCCCACCCCTAAATCCCAGTTACAACTGCTATCACCACCACAACCATCTCATGTATATTACATATTATGTGTAAAGAAAATAGCAAAACACTATTTTTATTCTCTAGAACCATATGAAGTACCATATGGAGTGTATGCAACTCCAGGAGGGCTGCCCTATAGCCTCCTCACTAAATTATGCACTATAGTGTAACAGGGAAGAGCAAACTCTGACTCCATGATTCTGTTTCTTTTACTTTAACGTTTGCTTTTCATTGTTTTTGTTATTGTTACAATCACTGGCCTGCCACAGGGAACCCTGCCCCTCTTCCTGACTGTTAAACTAAAAGGCCTTTGTTCACCTCACAGGGAGACATTCTGACCCTGCCCACCTGTGAATTGCTACAGAAAAGAAGAAATTAACACATCCCCTCCCCAATGCAGGCCAAGTGAGCAGGAGATATTTTGCAAGATAAATGCCCTTTTCACTTTACTTCCTCCCCTCCTCCCCCTCTCTGTTCTATAAAAGAAACTGGCAACCAGACCCCATAAGGTGGGTTTTTTGGGTACACTAGTCTGCCATTTTCTCAGCCTGATGGCTTTCCGAATAAAGTCCTTATTCCTTGCCTCAGCACCTTGTCTCCCAATTTATTGGCCTGTCATGTGGCAAGCCGGCTTGGTAACAATATGATCTTCCAAAGTAAAGTTTAAAAATTTCTAAACATAAAAGATGGCGACCCCTGAGTGCCAGTATTTCTACACTGTGAAATAAGCAGGGGTTTGCATTTGCACCATTAGTCACAATTATTAATCACAATGATTAGTTTCTTTTGCTTTCATTTAATGCCTAATCTGGTGTGGGGGAGGAAAAATTCTTGTCTACCTTCTTTGGGTCTTTGGCTGGGCCTAAGACTTAAATTGACGTAAGACAGATTAACAGGAGAAAAGCATACACATTTTATTGAATTTTTACATGTACATGGGAGCCTTCCCAAGAGAAAGAAGACCTGAAGTGACCAGAGTAAGAAGCTTTTACACTTTTTTAGTCAAAGAAACAGTAAATTTGTGAAGAATTGATAGACAAAGTGGTTTGGGTTATGGGTAATGAATGGTGAAGTAACAAGGAAGATATGGGTTGTTTAACAAGGTTTGTTTATGCAGCCTTCATGGCCTTAAATTCGCTGTGTCTGGTGACAAGAATGTCTTCCCTCCTCCTGGTACAGGGAGGGTGCCTTTCACAGGGGAGGTCTATATCTTGCCTTCAGGAGGACAAAGGAGGGTCACAGTGTCCTTGTATGGCTGTTTCTCAAGTATTTTAATTCAAATAATTAATATGTCAAAGTGGCATATTTTGGGGTGATATATTCTGAATCTTTTTACTAGGTACCCTCAGGGATAGAATTCTTATCTTTAGTTTCTAGTTCATTTCTCTATTACCCACTGTGGATGAAATCTACCTGCTCAATTTTTTTTTTTTTTTTTTTTAATGTCATGGTACCTCCACATGGGATGGAATGATGGATGTGAAACAACACCTGCTAAAGAGAAGGTGCAGGTGGGAACAGCTGTGTCCACTATTGAAGCATTATGGCTATGGTTTTGTAGGTTGACATATTTCTAACAAATATACTAAAATAATAATTTTGTCACCCATTATTAGGAAGCATTGTAATGTTCATGACTTCCATTAAGAGTCCTGAATTCTTCACAGTGATCTCTTAAAATTTTGTTTTCCCTAACTTGTTTTTCTAGGCTGATCCAGTTGAGAACATATTTGAACAGAATCTAAATATCAAGTTTTACATCAGTTCCAGATCCACATCTCCATCCTCATACAGTGGAGACGAAGCAGACCAAGTGAAGGTGCCTCTCTGGGGTAGCTTTGCTTCAGAACTTTTCACTTGTAACAAACAAAGGGAGACTGAATCCCATTCAGAAACATTGCTGTTTCTCTCCTAATCAGATGCATTGCTTAGGAAGAGTCTATAGAGAATATTAAGTTTAACTGATAACACAGGAAGATTTGAAATTCAAATGAGAAAACTGCTCCTGAAAATCAGTGAAAAAAGAAAAAATTCTACCTGCACTTGAACAGAGAACTTAATGATGGGGTCTACTATGAAGCAAGGATTTAAAAGAGCAGAGAGCACAGTTAGGTGAATGATGAAATGGTCAGTAAAACTTGTGGTACAAAGCATGAGGGGACATGGTCTGGCAGGGAAAATTTTCTTGTTATTTGCATTGTTTTAATTAACATTACAGAGTCATGCTGTAACAGGAATATTTTACACAATCATATCATAACATCAAGTCTGGTATTATGTAAGGCATAAAAATACATTTGCTAAACAGACTCACAGACTTCGAAAACAAACTTATGGTTGCCAAAGGGGAAACATGGGGTGGAGGGATAAACTAGAAGTTTGGGATTAACAAATACACACTAGTATATATAAAATAGATAATCAACAAGGACCTCCTTTATAGCACAAGGACCTCTACTCAGTATTCTGTAATAACCTATAGGGAAAAGAATCTGAAAAAGAATGGATATGTTTATATGTATAAATGAATCACTTTGCTGTACACCTGGAACTAACACAACATTGTAAATCAACTATAATATAAAATCAAAAAAAAAAACAAACAAAAAATACAAATAACCCTCAGAGACCTTCCATCATGCAAGAAACCACAAACAAACAAAAACAAAACAAAGAAATACATTTGTGACTGCACTTAAAATTAAAGATAATTTCATATCTCCTATATAATGGGACATAAAACAACTATTTGCCCTTCATGTTAATCAGAGAGCTTGACTCTCTGCAAAAGAAAATGTTTCCTCAAGTGAAAGGGTTTGGTGTCTCCCAGCTCATATTCTCCCTCTTCAAAAATGCTATTCCCTTCTCTCTCTGCATCTCATTCACCCTGAATAATCTGGGCAGGGTTCTTTGCTGCCCACTTTGGAATTCTGGAGGCGAGATGGAGAGTTCTTCTGGAGACATGTGGTCTGCTTTGGAAAATTTCAGTGTGGTTTATAGCCAGGCCAGACCTTGTTTTCAAATTCTGCTCAGAGCCTCTAAAATTTTGATAACACTTTTATTTTATTGTTTTAAATTTTTAACAATAAAATATTTCCATCATGGAAGAAGGTACAAGGAATAATCTATCACAAGCCCATAAACCTACTACCCACAAATTTAGCAAAACAGTTTGCCATTTTTGATTCAGATAAAAAGAAAATTAATTTGATACTGAACAGTTGAGCCCATCTAACTTCATTCTTCTTTTTCCTGGGAGGTGATTGAATATTCTGAAATGGTGTGCATTCTTCCCTTCACCTTCTTATATTTTATATCATCAGCATGTATCCTTCAAGTTCACAGGATTTCTTGGTCTGCTTAAAACACACAAATATTATCCCTATTGTTTTACAACTTATTATTTTCACACTATTTATTCATGTCAAAACAGCTCATTAATTTTAACTTCTGTGTAGTATTCCAGTGTATAAATATACTTGGATTCACATAACCATGCTCCTTTTGATCAGTTGATGACTTTTTTTCCTTATTACAATTTCTCTATTATAATGAGCCCGTTGGGACCCACTTGCCTATATACATATGGGAGAATTTGTTAGTTGTTGGGTGGTGAAATGCATATTTTCAATGTAAAATTTTGCCAACTGATGGCTTAATTTTTTTGAAACAATCACAAATTTTACAGAAATATTTCGAGTATAAATTTATTTTTCCTAGACTATTTGAAAGTTGTCATTTGATTTTCCATCACCTTGAGTTCTTTATCTTGTACTCTGACCAATAAGAATATTCTCCTACTTCCTATAATATATAATACAACCATCTCACTAACATTGATGCATTACTATCATCTAATCCTCAGACCACTTCAGGTATCACCAACTGTCCCCATGTGTCCATTATAGCAAAAGGATGCAGTTCAAAATTGTACTGTGCTTTTGGTTGTCATCTCTCATTAGTCTCTTTCCATATAGAAGAATTTCTTAGTCTTTCTTTTACTTCATTACCTTGATACTCTTGAAAGTCACAGGCTGGTGTAGAAGAGAATGTCTCTCTTTTTATACAAGTGTTTCCTCACGACTTGATTCAGATTATGCATCTTTGTTAAGAATATCACAGAAGTGATACTGGGGTCTTCTCATTGTATCCTGTCAGGTGGTATATGATTTTGACTTATTCCATTATTGATGATGTTTACTTTGACCTCTGCACTAAGGTGAGATTTTTCCAGGCCTCTCCATGTTGAAATTACTTTTTCTCCTTTGTAATTAATAAGTACTTTGTAGAGAGGTACTCTGAAATGGTAAGTACCCCATTTCTCACCAAACTTGCAATTTATTTATATCTGTATGGACACATAGTATTTTTAATTTTATCCATGGCTTATAATCCATTATAGTCTTAATTTATTCTGGCATTCAAATGGCTGTACAGCTCATCTGTATTTTCCCAGCCCTAGATTTAGCCATTTCTCCAAGGCACTCTGATTGCTTTTAGTGGAAAATGGTATTTAGAAGTCAATATCTGGGTGTTAGGTGTGCTTATTGCTATTGGGGTATCAGTATTCCAGAACTTTTTATTGGATAGAGATGGAGAAAAATATATTATATATCAGTCTCTCTATATGTATCTATTTATCATCTATTTGTCCATCTATCATCTCTACCTACCTAGCTGTCTACTTACTTACCTATAAAAACTATGAGTTCATACACATATTCATACCTCTAATTTCAATCCAACATTATAGGGTTCATTCTCGTTTTCTCTCTTTCCATATTTGTAGCTCCTTTCTGTGATGATAGTGAGAAACTTGCCTTTTATTATTCTCAATATGCTTATTATTTGAGTGACTCTATTCTCTGTGACCAATCTGCCATCTCTGCAGCTAACCCATCACTTCTCACACTACATGGGCTCTGCGTCCCCACCTTAAATTACCCTCCATGTGCATGCTCTTCTCACTTTGCTGGGCAATAGAGTTTTTAAAAACCAGTTTCCACTCTCACTTAGCAGCATGTAAGAGTTCTCATTTTGTTATACCCATGTCAACCGTTGCTGCTACTAGACATTTGAAATTTTGTAGTTCTGATGAAGTGGTGTCTTATTATTGCTTTCATTTTGTCATGCAGAGATTTTTAATTCTAATTACTAAAATTTATTAGTCTTTCCTTTTATTGCTTGAGCTTTTTAATTGTTTTCTAAGAAATCCATTTCTATAGTATCCTTCTGTCCCCAAAGGTTTGAAAAGATTTAAAGTTTTGCTTTTTTGCATTTAGGTCCTTAAATCACCAGGAAATTATATCTTTGTTTGCTATGAAGTAGGAATCTAACTTTTGCCACCCTGATACCATGAAAGTTAGTTGTCCAAGTACCATTCACTGACTAGTCTATCATTTCCCTAATAATTTGTAATGTCACTTCTGTCACATACGAGCTATTTTTAGTTAGTTACTTATTTGTTTTGTTGTAAAATATACATAACATAAAATTTTCTATTTATTCATTTTAAGTGTAGAGTTCAGTGGCATAAATTACGTTCACAATGTTCTGCAAACATCACCATTACAGTATTTATTTCTCAAACTTTTCCATCTCCCCGAACAGAAGTAAGTTTTATCCTCATTAGACAATAACTTGTCATTTCCCTTCCCTTCAGTCCCTGGTAAACTCTGAAGTACTTTGTGTCTCTATGAATTTGCCTATTCTATATATTTTATATAAGTAGAATCATACAATATTTGCCCCTTTTTGTCTGGCTAATTTCACTTAATATCTTCACATTTCATCTATGTTATAGCATGTGTCAGAATTTCAATCCTTTTTAAGGCAAAAGAATGGACAAGTAGATCAATGGAATATAATAAAGAGCCCAGAAGCATACAGTGGACCAAAGAGAGTCTCTTCAACAAATGGTGCTGGAACAACTAGACATCCACATGGAAAAATATAAACCTAGACACAGACCTTACATTCTTTATAAAAATTAATTTGAAATTGATCATAAACCTAAATATAAAATGCAAAACTACAACATAGGAGAAAATCTCATTGACCTTGAGATTGGTAATGAGTTCTTAAATATAAAACCAAAAGCATGGGGCTTCCCTGGTGGCGCAGTGGTTGAGAATCTGCCTGCTAATGCAGGGGACACGGGTTCGAGCCCTGGTCTGGGAAGATCCCACATGCCGCGGAGCAGCCGGGCCCGTGAGCCACAATTGCTGAGCCTGCGCGTCTGGAGCCTGTGCCCCGCGACGGGAGGGGCCGCGATAGAGAAAGGCCCGCGCACCGCGATGAAGAGCGGTCCCCGCACCGCGATGAAGAGTGGCCCCCGCTTGCCGCAACTGGAGAAAGCCCTCGCACGAACCGAAGACCCAACACAGCCAAAAATAAATAAATAAATAAATAAATAAATAAATAAGAAAATCCTTTAAAAAAAAAAAAAAAAAAAACCAAAAGCATGATCCACTAAATTATTGATAAGCTGGACTTTATTAAAATTAAAAACCTCTGCTCTGCAAAAGACAATGTCAAGAGACTAAGAAGACTAGCCACAGACAGGGAGAAAATATTTGCAAAAGACAAATCTGATAAAGATTTGTTATCCAAAACATACAAAGAACTCTTAAAACTCTACAATAAGAAAACAAACAATCCTGCAGCTTAGCACCTTGGTATTTACCCGAATGAAATGAAAACTTACCTCTACACAAAATCTTGTACGTGGATGTATATAGCCACTTTATTTATAATTGCCCAAACTTGGAAGCAACCAAGATGCCCCTCAGTAGGTGACTGGATAAATAAACTGTGATACGTGAAGACAATAGAATATTATTTAGTGATAAAAATAAATGAGTTATGGAGCCATGAAAAGACATAGGACTCTAAAGTGCATCTTACCAAGTGATAGTAGCCAATCTGAAAGGGCTACATACTGTATGATTCCAACTATATGACATTTTAGAAAAGGCAAAACTACATGCTGTAAAAAGATCATGTAGTTTCCAGGGGTTGGGGGTGAGGTGATGAACAGGCAGAGTAGAGAAGATTTTTATGAGAGTGAAACGATTCTGTATGGTGCCATACTGATAAACATATGTCCTTATACATCTGTCCAAACCCATAGAATGTACAAGGCCAAGAGTAAACCCTAATGTAAACTATGGACTTCGTGTGATTACGATGTGTCTGTGTAGGTTCATCAAGTGTAACAAATGTACCACTATGCTGGGGGATTTTGATAAAGGGAGAGGTTTTCCTTGTGTGGGGCAGGGGCTGTATGGGAAATATCTGTACTCTCCCCTCAATTTTGTTATGAACCCTAGAGTGTTCTAAAAAAAATAAGTCTCAGTAAAAAAGTCTATTTCCAGTTATTTATTGCTCTTATGTAGAAATATGATTAACTTTTGTGTTAATTTTGTGCCATGACTTCGTCAAATTCATTTAACAGTTCAAGATTTTCTTTTTCTTTGACATTACTAGGCATTTTCTATTCAGATAATTAATCATGTCATCTGCAAATAAGATAGTTTGATTTCTTGCTTTCTGATCTGTATGCCTATTATTTCTTTTTCTTTTTTTTAACATCTTTATTGGAGTATAATTGCTTTACACTGTTATGTTAGTTGCTGCTGTATAACAAAGTGAATCAGCTATACATATACATATATCCCCATATCTCTTCCCTCTTGCAGCTCCCTCCCTCTCACCCTCCCTATCCCACCCCTAGATGGCTTCACAGGACCAGATGGCTTCACAGGCGAATTCTATCAAACATTTTGAGAAGATCTAACATGTATCCTTCTCAAACTCTTCCAAAATATAGCAGAGGGAGGAACACTCCCAAACTCATTCTATGAGGCCACCATCACCCGATACCAAAACCAGAGAAAGATGTCACAAAGAAAGAAAACTACAGGTCAATATCACTGATGAACATAGATGCAAAAATCCTCAGCAAAATACTAGCAAACAGAATCCAACAGCACATTAAAAAGATCATACACCATGATCAAGTGGGGTTTATCCCAGGAATGCAAGGATTCTTCAATATACACAAATCAATCAATGTGATAAACCATATTAACAAATTGAAGCAGAAAAACCATATGATCATCTCAATAGATGCAGAAAAAGCTTTTGACAAAATTCAATACCCATTTATGATAAAAACCCTCCAGAAAGTAGGCATAGAGGGAACTTACCTCAACATAATAAAGGCCATATATGACATACTCACAGCCAACATCATTCTCAATGGTGAAAACCTGAAACCATTTGCACTAAGATCAGGAAAAAGACAAGGTTGTCCAGTCTCATCACTATTATTCAACATAGCTTTGCATAGTTTTAGCCACAGCAATCAGAGAAGAAAAAGAAATAAAAGGAATCCAAATCAGAAAAGAAGACGTAAAGCTGTCCCTGTTTGCAGATGACATGATACTATACATAGAGAATCCTGAAGATGCTACCAGAAAACTACTAGAGCTAATCAATGAATTTGGTAAAGTAGCAGGATATAAAATTAATGCACAGAAATCTCTTGCATTCCGATACACTAATGATGAAAAATCTGAAAGAGAAATTAATGAAACACTCCCATTTACCATTGCAACAAAAAGAATAAAATACCTCGGAATAAACCTACCTAAGGAGACAAAAGACCTGTATGCAGAAAACTATAAGACACTGATGAAAGAAATTAAAGATGATACAAACAGATGGAGAGATATACCATGCTCTTGGATTGGAAAAATCAACACAGTGAAAATGACTATACTACCCAAAGCAATCTACAGACTCAATGCAATCCCTATCAAGCTACCAATGGCATTTTTCACAGAACTAGAACAAAAAATTTCACAATTTGTATGGAAACACAAAAGACCCTGAATAGCCAAAGCAATCTTGAGAAAGGAAAATGGAGCTGGAGGAATCAGGCTCCTTGACTTTAGACTATACTAAAAAGCTACAGTAATCAAGACAGTATGGTACTGCTTATTATTTCTTATTCTGCCTGAATAGGAAAAGTGGTAGTGAACATCTTTGCCTTGTTTCCATTCTTAGGGGAAAGCATTTGAGTTTTCATCATTAGTGGTAGTGCTTGCCTTAATTTGTTGTAAATGCCCTTCATCAGGTTAAGGAAGTCTCTTCTATTCCTAGTGTGTTGAGAGTTATCATGAATGGGTGTTGAATTTTGTCAAATACTTTTTCTGCATCAACTGATATGATAATTCCCCCCCCCACTTCAGACTGAAGATAGTCTCTTTTTAAATAAAATAAAATTAAATTGGAGCTAAGGCATCAATAAATTGCCTCATAGGAGGGATTCTTATTATATTCATTCTATGAATCCATATGAAAAAGTCTATTTATTGGGATGCATAGTAAAGAGGCATTTTTTTCTTCATAACTTTGAAAATTTGGCAAATGTTCTGAATCTCCTGCATTTACTATCAATTTCTTGTATTTTTTCTCCATTGTATTTGTCATTATTCAAGTCTATGTACTTATTTGCTCTGCTCAGCTGTGCAGCATCTTCACTTACAATCAAACCTTATTCCCCAGTAACATCTGTAAGCATCCAATTCTTTCCATTTCAAAATGTATTTTCTACTATTTCCTCAGAAAGAAAAATTTTATATCATATAGACAGCCAAATTTCATATGCTTTTGAAGTCTAATTTAAGAAATGTAATCTAAGTTACCTGCACCCATTTTTAGATTATTAGTATTCACAAAATCTTGCTGAACCCTCTATAATTGATTTTAATGTATTTCTACATATTTACAGCCATAAATCCCTTCTACATTTATAAGACAAGTAGTTCAAGAAATCTTTTGAAGATTCTGATCATATATCTACTTAATGAAAGTATCTTTAAATACGTTTATGATTGGGCTTCCCTGGTGGTGCAGTGGTTGAGAATCTGCCTGCCAATGCAGGGGACACGGGTTCGAGCCCTGGTCTGGGAAGATCCCACATGCCGCGGAGCAACTAGGCCCGTGAGCCACAGCTACTGAGCCTGCACGTCTGGAGCCTGTGCTCTGCAACAAGAGAGGCCACGATAGTGAGAGGCCCGTGCACCGCGATGAAGAGTGGCCCCCGCTTGCCGCAACTAGAGAAAGCCCTCGCACAGAAACGAAGACCCAACACAGACAAAAATAAATAAATAAATACATAAATTAAAAAAAAAAAAAATACGTTTATGATTAATATTCTCCTTTTAATGTAGTCTACAGGCACATGCTATGACACACATTTAAAAATAGCCAAATTGATATAAAGTATATGAAATATACATATATTTTGTTTGTAGAAATTGAAAGCATAGATTTAAATTACTTAAAATATATTTTCAACTTTGTGAGAATTTTAGTTTTATTGTGTTTTTGTCTAACAAGTATTATTCTTTTGTCTTACTTGAGAAATAATTTAATTCTTATAATTTTGGTGACATAGGTAACTTGCCTATATTTATTTTTGTCTCTTTGATTCAGATCACAGATTCTGCTCACCTTCCAGTTCACACACCAACGATAAAGAGAAAGGAATATCATAATAGAATCCTCTTTCCAACTCAGGTACTTGATTTAGTTATAAACTTAGCAGGTCCTTGAAAAATGAGAATAAGTTCGTTTTGGTCTCTAACCCCTCCCTCCCTCCTCTCCCCTTCCCTCCCTCCCTTTCTCCTTTCCTCCCTTCTTTCTTTTCTTCTTTCTCTTGGAGACTTCTGGTTAAACATAGTAGATTCAAAAATGCCTACACTTTTGCTTTCTAATGAAACTTGTTAAACAGACTAAAGAGAGAGAGTAGACAAATAAGTCAACATAATTTTGAAAGATGGAAGAACCTGAGTGAGGGGTTAGGAGAGCTGAGAAATATGAATGTCAGGTGCTTAGAAATGACTTGCCAAAAAGTCACAAGATAATTAATACTTTGGAAACCTAGAAGGATTCAGGGATTAGGGACACCAAGTCCTTTAGGAGGCAGAGGTGGCATGTGGTGCTGAAAAGAGGGGAATAAATTGAAGATCTGAGAAAAAGCAGGTAGCCCCTGTACACACTCAGGGTCCATGGCAGGGACTGCAATCTGTCCATGTCACAAATCAGGAAACAGAGACAATGAAGGTGAGAAAATTTCCCAACTAGTATTTGGAGAAACTGGATTTTATTGTAATTTAGATATTGCTAATTTACGATAACAGTAATTTCAAGTCAAAGAGGCATGATACAGAAATGGAAAATCCATAGTGGATTGTCAAATTGTTGATAATTTTGTGAAGACATCTGCAGTTTTATTTGTTGGGGTTTCTACACCTAGAAAGTGTAATATGGCTTGCTTAATCGGAGTGTTCCAATTCCCGGAGCACATTATTTTTTTATTGATAATAGAAAATGAAACATAATTTTCTATAGAGAAAAAATTTTAAATTATTCTTTTTTTTCAAAGAAGGTAAAAAAAACATATTATTTTTGCTACCCCTCCCCAGTAAAAATATGTATACATAGGCAATTCTGACTCCATTCCTAGTTAAGGAATCATTTGAAGAATTTATCAATCTAGAATTTTTAAATGTTCAGGATATATTAGCTCAAATAAAGGCCAGGCTTAATTTATTTGGTTCCAAATAGTAGTAATGAACATTTGATCACCACTTAAATAATTCTCCTTCTTCTTCTCCTCCTCCTCCCTTCTCTTCTTGATAATTTTTGGATCCTTTAATCAGTATTTTCCAACTATGAAGTAATTAAGGGCAAGAATCTTAAATGCTGGTAAGAAAAGAGGGAGCTGCGGGGGCTTCCCTGGTGGCGCAGTGGTTGAGAATCTGCCTGCTAATGCAGGGGACACGGGTTCGAGCCCTGGTCTGGGAAGATCCCACATGCCACGGAGCAACTGGGCCCGTGAGCCACAATTGCTGAGCCTGCGCGTCTGGAGCCTGTGCCCCGCAACGGGAGGGGCCGCGATAGAGAAAGGCCCGCGCACCGCGATGAAGAGCGGTCCCCGCACCGCGATGAAGAGTGGCCCCCGCTTGCCGCAACTGGAGAAAGCCCTCGCACGAACCGAAGACCCAATACAGACAAAAATAATAAACAAATAAATAAATAAATAAAAAAGAAAATCCTTTAAAAAAAAAAAAAAAAAAAAAAAAAAAAGAAAAGGGGGAGCTGCGTTTCTTGGCATATAAAATGATATTTTGGGCAGGGTGGGTTGAAGGAATCACCAGAATCACCTTTTCATAGTTATTTAACCGTCGATGTATGTTTGGTCTCTTCATTTTGTAGCATAAGACCCACAGGTTTTTCCTCACGTCCTTTATCGTTCCCACCAAGTGTCACCAGTGCACATCTCTGATGGTGGGCTTGATAAGACAAGGCTGCACCTGTGAAGGTAAGACCCGAGGAAGGGACACATGGAGTCAAAGCCATAATACTTGTACCTAAGTGTTTTAGTCAACTCGGTGGTTTAGTCAGCTGCCATAACAAAGCACAGAGACTGGGTGGCTTCTAAACACAGTCATATATTCCTCACTGGCTGGAAGTCTGAGATCAGGGCACCAGTATGGTCCAGTTCTGGTGAGGACCCTCTTCCAGGTTGCAGACTGCTGACTTCTTGCTGTGTCCTCATGTGGTGGAAGGGGCCAGGGAACTCTGTGGGGTCTCGTTTTTAAGTGCATTAATCCCATTCATGAGGGCTCCACCCCCATGACCTCCCAAAGTCTCCACCTCCAAATACCCTCACATGGGGATTAGGATTTCAACATGTCAATTTTTTTTTTCTTTTTTTTTTTTTTTTTTTCAACATGTCAATTTTGAAGGAACACAAACACTCAGTCCACTGCATTTAGTTGGTAAGAAGAAATTTCGTTCTCTTTGAATTGTAGAAGCATGACGGTGAACTGATTACTTTACTAAAAATTCCGCTGAATCTGTTTCATATGAACGGGTGATCTTTGGGAGCATTTGGGGGGGACCTCTGCATTGTGCAGTTCCAAAGAGCCTCATGCCCTCATAGCCTGTGTGAACAGCACCCCAGGGAGGCATGCTGTGTAGTCTGCCCATGCAGGCAGGGCCACACTTATTAGGAAAATGTGTTTAATGAAATTTTGTTCTCTGTAGCACTAGTAGAGTATGAGGATGACATCCACCAGCTTATGTGACAGGAAAATGGAATACTATCCTTGAGTTGTAATCCTTTTATTTTACTCAATGAATTTATTACAGTAGATATCGTTGAAAGAAAGAAATATATTTTTTGGAAATATCAAACAGTGGATCACAGTGCTACACAGGCACCTCATACGTCATCCTAGGGAACAGACTCCGTATTCATTGGTTTCCCCAGCCAGTCTTGTCGAGTGTCCACTCAGGGACACACAGCGCTGAGCAGGACAACTTTCCTGCCCTCAGCATTGTGACAGTCAGAGATGCCTTAACCATAAATGTGTCCTAGCATATTAAAGAAAATAGGATTTTAAATGGGGAATTATGTGCCCATACAATTCTCCTAGGGCAGCAGAGGCAGGCTCTGAGCTGAGCTCCCAGGAGCATCTCCTGCTGCCAGCATTACTCAGTCTCTGCTGAGCCTGGGACAGCTCCACCTTTGTCACAAGAAGATGGTGAATCTGGAAGCTGCCACCACTGCTGCAGCCCTCAGAACCTGCAACTTCTGCCAGAGTCAGGAAAGACCCTGTTGCTGCAGAGTTAAGAGAGCTTCCATCAAATTCAGAAACCACCACTGCAGCTGTGACCTCACACTCCCTCTGTCAAGATCCAAGCCAGTAAAATGGATGTGCTACATCAGGCATCTCTCCCATCTTGACTCAACTCAAAGTCTTACAGAGAGTTATCTTATTAGTGGAGCTTACATCAGGTCCAAAACTTAGTTCCAAGGGAGTCTGGGAAATGTAGTTTTTAGCATTTCACCTCTACAGTAGTAGACAGAATTGCAATGGGGGTTGAGGGAGTCAAACCATCATATCCCCTACAATCATATCTCTTTATTTCCCTCAAAAAGCATGTGGGTTCTCATGTCACATAACCTGTGTAGAAAAAGCTCCAAAAACTTGTCCCGTGCCTTTTCATCAGAAGAAAGGTGCCTTCTGTCTAGACTCACAGAAAGGCATGGGAACAGCCTATGAAGGCCATGTCTGGGTAAGTGTCAATATTTTTGTTTCAGATGAAGTCTTAAAGAGTTTATTAATCACTTTTCACAATGTGTGCACAATATTTTTCAGAAATATTTATGATATGTTATATGATATTAATTATATGCAATTGAAAATCATCTGAAGAATATGATTTCAGAATAAAGTTTAAGTGTCCCCGATAGGATATTTTCAAATTTCCCAAAGTTTTCTGTTTAGACCTTACTTTGCAATGAACAAATGCTAAAATCCCTTCTAATGGTGTAACTTTGACTTCCGGTCAATAATAATAAATTATGAAACTAAAAGTGAAAGAATCTTCTTCAGAAATATTTAAAATCTGAGTTGAATTTGAGGCTACCAAAATTGAATTTAATCTTAGGTAGAGGCAACGCTGTGACTAGTGTTAATGGAAATGGTATTGATCTTATTTTCACAACCTAAGAATTGTTTAGTCCTCAAAGGAATTATGTTATATAGTTCTGTTCCAATCTTTAACAAGTGGTAGATTTGTAACACATTTTTTTTCATTTTTATTATTTTAATTTTATATGTAATAATTGGGTAGTATTTGATGTTTCAGCTTGGATTGCTTTTATTTGTTTTTTGAAAAATAAAAACTAAAGATTCCAAAGAAAGCAGGGATGAAAAAAGGATGGCAGAGGGCATTGGCTGTAGTGTGTGACTTCAAACTCTTCCTGTATGATATGGATGAAGAAGAAGACTCAAAACCCAATGTTGTAGTTAGTCAAGTGATTGACATGAGGTAAGCTTCGAAAGGGAGAGTATTTTTTTTCAAAAAAATCTGGGAATAAATATGGTTTCTGAAATTTTTAAAAATAGTGTTGTCATTTAACTTATGTTAAGTTTCTAGTTTTCTCCATTGCCATGTGAACTTTAAAATAGAAGATTTCTGCCTAAAGTTTGCATCATTACCTCTTGGGTATGGATTATAATTGTGTAATATTTGTAATAGTTTATTTATTTATTTTTTTAGTCAGAAGTTTATATTCTTATGTGTGTGTGTGTGTGTGTGTGTATGTGTGTGTGTAGCAGAAAAGGGAATACAACCTTAAAACCAGATGCTCTTTATGTTGAGATATAATTCATATATTATAAAATTCACCATTTAAAAATGGGCAACCCAGTGGTTTTTAGTATATTCACAAGGTTGTAAAACCATCACTACAATCTAATTTTAGAACATTTTCATCACACCAAAAAGAAACCTTTATTAGTTAGCAGTCACTCTACATTCACCCCTGCCCCCAGCCCCAGCAACCATTAATCTGTTTCTATCTCTATGGATTTGCCTATTCTGAATTTTATATAAATGGAATCATACAACATGTGGAGTTTTGTAACTGGCTTCTTTCACTAAGCATAATGTTTCAAGACTCACCCATGTAGCATGTATCAATACTTCATTATTTTTCATGGCTGATGCCCTTTATCAGGTTGAGAAAACAGCCTTCTCTTCCTGGTTTGTTGAGTGTTTTTATCTGTAAGGGGTGTTGGATTTTGACAAATGCTTTTTTTGTGTCTATTGAGATGATCACATGATTGTTTTCCCCTTAATTCTCATGATGTATTACATTAATTGTTACTTGTATATAGAACCAATCATACATTCCTGGGATAAATCTCACTTGGTCATGGTATCTAATCTTTTTTATAGTATGTTGGATTGGGTTCAATAGAATCTTTGAAGATATTTGCATCTATATTAACACAGGATATTGGTCTATAGTTTTGTTGCCTTGTGATATTTTTGCCTGGTTTTGGTATTAGGATAATACTGACCTCAGATTAAGTTGGAAAGTACTCTCTTCTCTTTTATTTTTGAAAGAGTTTGTGAAGGATTGGTATTAAATATGTTTGGTAGAATTCACTAGTGAAGTCATCTGGTCCTGGGGTTTCCTTTATGGGATATTTTTTGATCGCTAGTTCAATCTCTTTACTTGTTATAAGTCTATTGAGATTTTCTACATCTTCTTGAGTCAGCTTTAGTACCTTGTGTTTTTCTAGGAATGTTTCCATTTTCTTTAGATTATCTAATTTTGGGAGCATACACTTGTTCATAGTATTCCCTTTTATTTTCTGAAAGGTCAGAAGTAATGTTCCCACTTTACTTCTGACTTTAGTAATTTGAGGTTTCTTTCATTTTTTCTTGGTCAGTTTAGCTAAAAGTTTATCAATTTTTGTTGATCTTTTCAAAAAACCAACTTTTGGTTTTCTTGATTTTCTCTTCTTTTTCTATTCTCTGTTTTATTAATTTCCACTCTAAACTTTATTATTTCCTTCCTTCTGCTTGTTCTGAGTTTAGTTTGCTCTTCTTTTCCTAGTTTCTCAAGATGGAAAGTTAGGTTATATATTGATTTGAGATTTTCATTCAATTATCCTTTCTGACCCCTTTTCTTTCTCCTCTCCTTCTGGGACTCCCATTATATATATTTTAGTATTCTTCATGGTGTCCCAAGGAACTCTGAGGTTTTATTAATTTTTCTTCATTCTTTTTTCTTTCTTTTCTTCAGACTGGATAATGTTAATTGACCTGTCTTCAAGTTCAGTGATTCTGCTTTCTGCCTGCTCAGTTCTGTTGTTGATCCCTTCTGGTGAATTCTTCGTTTCAGTTATTGTACTCATCAACCTTTGAATTTCTGTTTGGTTCTTTTTTGTATTTTCTATTTCCTTATTTATATTTCCTACTTGGTGAGACATCATTCTCATACTTTCATTTAGTTCTTTAGGCATGATTTCCTTTAGGTCTTCAAACATATTTAAAATAGCTGATTTAAATCTTTGTCTGGTAAATCCAACATCTGGGTTTCCTCAGAGATAGTTTCTATTGATTGCTTTTTTCCTGTGTATTGGTCATACTTTTATGCTTCCTTGCAAGTCATACAGTATATATTTTTTTAAACTGGACATTTCAAATAATACTATTGTCAGCTCTAGTTATCAAATTCTACTTCTTCTCCAGGATTTGTTTTTGTTGTTTGTTGTAGTTGTTGTTTGTTTGTTCAGTGAATTTTTCAAACTAATCTATAAAGTCTTTATTCTTAGTCATGTGTAGTTATTTGACGTCTCTACTTTGTTAGCTTAGTAGTTAGCTAATGATTTTGCAGAGATTTCTTTAAACATCTGGAACCAGTGAATCTCCCACACTTTGCTGAAGAGCTCTGTGTGCAAGTGGGGTCACTTCTTCAACACTCAGCCAGGCAGTTGACAACACGTTATACTTGTGCAAAGCCTCAAGAATATTGGAAGAGATAATGGCAGAAAACCTCCCAAATTTGATGAAAAACATTTATCTATGCATCCAATGTCAGCCAGAGGTGAGAACTTATGTCCTTCTCTGGTCTTTCCTGAGCATATGCATAACCCTAGGCATGTTCACAGTTCTATGCATGTGCATGATGCTCTAGATTCTTAGCAATATGTCAGACCTTTTCAAAACCCCTATGGATATCTCATTTTCTAACTTTTAAGAGTTTTGGTTAATCTATTATTTTGTCCAGCTGTTAAACACTGCATAGGCAGCTATGCAGTTAAAATGCTTGCATGAAATAATTTTTTATAAGTTCCCCTTGGGGAATAGACTTTTCCCTGGGAGACCTCTGAATCAAGCCTAATACTCCTCCTCCTTTCTCCTTCCTCCTCCTCTTTCCAGGTCCCTCAGGTGTCCAGTGACTTCTAGGATGCACTGTGAATGCAGGCTGCCATTTTTCAAGGCTACTGAGGAGCTGGAAATGGAGCATGGGACTAGGGCGAGTTAAGCTACCACAAAGCTCATACTTCTTACCAAGATTCGGCTTTTTTTTTACTTTTTTATTTTAAATAAATCCTCCTCAGATTGCCACAAACCTTGGTTAATTTATAGAGTTCTAAAAAAGTTGTTTCTGATGAATTTTGCTAGTTTTCTCATTTCTTTTATGAAGGAGAGAATCTTCAGAGATCCTTACTCTGCCATTGTTGCAAATGTCACTCCAGACACTCTTTAAGTGTTTAATAAAGAATATTGAATCGGTGAACTTATAGAAAGTGTATCCTTCGGGGAAAGGCAATATGCTCTCTGCTCCCCCTGATTCTTCTGCATCTTTTCGGCTCCTCTACACTTTCCTCTTAGTGTCTCTGAGCATCTGTCCTTGGCCTTCTTTTCTTCCTTCTCTGCACACTCCCTGGGTGGTCCCTTTACTTCCTGTGGCTCCAGGTAGTGAGACATTTATTCATAGCATTCCCTTATACTTCTTTTCCAGGTGTAACCTACACTGTGATGGCTGTGTGCTTGCTCAGCCTGAACTTTCTCCTTATCACAGATTCTGTGGGTCTCTACATTCATCCTGTCTTATTTTGATTCCTTACTCACAAACTTTGTTTTGTATTCTTCACCTCAGCTAATGTCATCTTTGTCAGAAATTTGGTATTACCTTGAATAACTGATACAGGAAACTAGATAATCTTGAAGGTGACTTTAGAAAGTTACTCTTGATGTAGATTTTTAATAAGTTGGTTTGGGAGTGTGTGTGTTTGTGTGTGTGTGTGTGTGTGTGTGTGTGTGTGTGTGTGTGTGTTTCATTTTGGGGACAGGGAAAATTAAAGTGGTGTTGGAGCCAAGGAGTCCAGCTTACAATTGTCCATCCTTCAGATCAAATGAGTGTCTGCATTAAAGCGGTGGCTGCAGGAATTACAAAAGAAGAGACAGGTGCAGGAAATATTACTAAAGTGACCTCATGGGACATGGTGAGTGGCAGAAAAAGGAAGATGAAGAAAAGAGTTGCAATATCAGATGGTACTGAGGCTTTAAGTCATCAAGACTGAAAAACTGAGGGTCACATTGACAGCTGTAGGGATATAATGGAGAATGGTAGCATTGGGGGAAAGAAATGAGTTTGTTTTAAGTGTTGGAGAAGCCAAAAATTATCAAGTGAGCTGAATCAAAGAGACTTCTACTTTCAACCAAGACGGAGTAACAGGGGCCATATTTATATTTAACCTTCCCCATGAGATAACAAAAGAACTGATTTAAGGTTCTGGATATCAGACAATGAAGGGGAGTAAATGAGGTGAGCTCTATACTTGCCCCAGGTTACTGCCTTGTAAGAGTTTCCAGTATATAACACAGAAATTGGAATCCCAGGCAGACCCAGGTGAACTCCCTGAACTGAAGAGATGAAGCTGAGAGTCCAGAGAGACCCAGTAGCCAGAGTTCACAGGACAAAGTACAGAGCTAGAGAGGAGAGAGTGAGAGAGAGAGAGAGAGAGAGGGAGAGAGGGAGGGAGGGAGAGATCGAGAGCATGCACTAGCTCTGCATGGATCTACAGAGGATCTAGCTTGAGGATTCAGCAGATTACTGATCAGCACATGCATGTGAGGAAAACTACAAAATGTTAGCAAATCGAATCCAATATTATGTAAAAATTATATTGCATCTTGAGCAAGTGTAGTGTATCTCAGGAAAGCTGGTTTATATTAAAAAATCAATGTATTTTACCATATCAAAAAATGAAAAAGATCATGTCAGTAGATACAGTAAACACATTTGACAAAATCATATATTCTTGATGAACACTTAGAAGGGAGCTTCTTCATCCTGATAAAGGGCATCTATGAAAATCCCACAGCTGACATCATAATTATTGGCAAAAGACTCAATGCTTTCTCCCTAAGATCAGGAACAAGACAAAGATGTTTGATCTCACCACACTTATTTAACATTGTATTGGAAATCCAGGCCAGGGAAGAAATAGAAATAAAATACATCCATGTTGGAAAGAAGGAAGCAAAATTATTCATAGACAAAATGAATATCTATGGAGAAAATTCAATGTAATCTACAAAGAAGCTATTAGAACTAATAAATGAATTCAGCAAGTTTGCAGGATGCTTGATCAATATATAAAATAAATTGCATTTCTTTATACTCGCAACAAATAATCAGAAATCAAAATTAAATAAGTAATGCCATTTGCCATAGCATCAAAACAGAGGGACTTCCCTGGTGGTCCAGTGGTAAAGAATCTGCTTTCCAATGCAGGGGACATGGGTTCCATCTCTGGTTGGGGAACTAAGATCCCACATGCCCTGGGGCAACTAAGCCTGCGAGCCCCAACTATTGAGCTTGTGCACCTCAATGAGAGAGCCTGCGTGCTGCAAACTACAGAGCCCATGTGCTCTGGAGCCCTTGTGCCACAACTAGGGAGAAGCCCACACACCACAACTAGAGAAGCCCAAGCACCACAACGAAGAGACCATGTGCTGTAACAAAAAGACCCCGCATGCCTCAAGGACGATCCCATGTGCTGCAACTAAGACCCTGACGCAGCCAAAAATAATTAAAAAATAAATAAATAAGGAAAATAAATAAAATAAATAAATATTAAAAAAATACTTAGAAATAAATCTGACAAAAGATGTGCAAGACTTGTACACTGAAAACTATAAAATATTGATGAAAGAAATTAACAAAGATCTAAATAAATAGAGAGACTGTGTTCATGCATTGCAGAACTCAATATTTTTAAAATGTGATTGTTCTCAAAATTGATCTATAGTTTTAACACAATCTTAATCAAAATCCCAGTAGGCTTCTTAATTCTTTTTGTAGAAATTGACAAGCCGATTCTAAAAGTCATAGGAAAATGCAAAAGAGTTAGAAGAGCCAAAACAACTTTGAAAAAAAAAAACAAACCTAGAAATATATATACAAATATATATAATATTTCTAATATACATATAAAATATATTTACATATATATTTTTAACATGCACATAAAATATACTTTCATATATAAAACATTTGTAACTATATTTCTGCATTTTCTGTTACTTTAATATATACAATATTTTCAACAAGTTGCAAAATCTAGCAACAAATGAAATTGGAATTTTAGATATCTATGTGTAAAAAAAATCAACTTTGATTTATACTTTTTACAATATACAAAATTTAACTCAAAATAGACCATAGAACTAAATGTAAAACCTAAAACTATAAAACACCTAGAAGTAAACATGGGAGGAAACATTTCTGATCTTGGATAAGGCAAATAGTTCTTAGATACAACATAAAGCACAACAGGTAAAATTTAAAAATTGATAAATTGGACTTCATCAAAATTTAAAACTTCTGCTCCTTGAAATACATTGTCAAGAGAAGTAATAAAAGCTGCAGACTGGGGGCAAATCAAATATCTGGCAAAGGACTTATATCTAGAATATATAAAAATTCTTAAAACTTAATATTGGGTTGGTCGAAAGGTTCATTTGTTCTTTTCTCTAAGACGGCTCTAGTAGCACTAAGTTGTCTTTGACTTCATTCGAAACAGTTTTGTTAGATTGTATGTGACAGCTGTCATATCAGCGTGCATTAAAAAAAAACTTATCAAAATTGGTGGATTTTTGTGTAGCCATTTTAATATTGAAGATGGAAGGAAAAAAGCAACATTTTCGGCCCATTATGCTTTATTATTTCAAGAAAGGTAAAAACACAACTGAAATGCAAAAAAAAGATTTGTGCAGTGTATGGAGATGGTTCTGTGACTGATCAAACACGTCAAAAGTGGTTTGCGAAGTTTCGTGCTGGAGATTTCTTGCTGGCTGATGCTCCACGGTCGGGTAGACCAGTTGAAGTTGATAGCGATTAAAGCGAGACATTAGTTGAGAACAATCAACGTTATGATTATGTGGGAGATAGCCGACATACTCAGAATATCCAAATCAAGTGCTGAAAATCATTTGCACCAGCTTGGTTATGTTAATGACTTTGATGTTTGGGTTCCACATAAGTTAAGTGAAAAAAACCTTGACCATATTTCCGTGTGCGATTCTCTACTTAAGCGTAATGAAAAAGTTCCATTTTTGCAACAAATTGTGATGGGCAATGACAAGTGGATACTGTACAACAATGTGGAATGGAAGAGATCGTGGGGCAAGAGAAATGAACCACCACCAAACCACACCAAAGTGTATATGGTGGGATTGGAAGGGAGTCCTCTATTATGAGCTCCTTCGGAAAACCAAAGGATTAATTCCAAGTGCTGCTCCCAATTAGACCAACTGAAAGCAGCACTCAATGAAAAGCGTCCAGAATTAGTCAACAGAAAATGCATAATCTTCCATCAGGATAACGCAAGGCTGCCTGCTTCTTTGATGACCAGGCAAAAACTGTTACAGCTTGGCTGGGCTGGGAAGTTCTGATTCATCCTCCGTATTCATCACACATTGCACCTTCGGATTTCCATTTATTTCGGTCTTTACAAAATTCTCTTAATGGAAAAAAAGTTCAATTCCCTGGAAGACTGTAAAAGGCACCTGGAACAGTTCTTTGCTCAAAAAGATAAAAAGTTTTGGGAAGATGGAATTATGGAGTTGCCTGAAAAATGGCAGAAGGTAGTGGAAAAAAAGGGTGAATACATTGTACAATAAAGTTCTTGGTGAAAATGAAAAATGTGTCTTTTATTTTTATTTAAAAACCAAAGGCAATTTTTGGCCACCCCAATAATAAGAAAATAGCCCAATTTAAAAAAAATGTGCAAGGGATTTGAAAAGATACTTCAATAGAGAAGATACATATGTCAAATAAGCACATAACAGATACTTACATGCTCAACACCATTAATTATTAGGTAAATTCAAATAAAATAACCATGAGGTACCACTTCACATCATAAGAAAGACTAAAATTAAAAAGATTATTTCAAGTATTGGGAGGATGTGGGGGACCTAGATCTCTCATATATTGCTTTGTAAATCATATAACCACTGTTAAAAAGAGTTTGGCAGTTTCATAAAAAGCTAAACACACACCTAATATATGATCTAGTCATTCTCCTCCTAGGTATTTCTACCAGAGAAAGCATATGTCCATAAAGACATACATGAACATTCATAACAGCTTCATTTAAAATAGCCCCAAACTTGAAACAACCCGAATGCCCATTAATGGGTGAACAGATATGTTGTGGCATATCCATACAATGAAATATTACTCAACAATACATAGAAATGAAGTGTTCATCCATGTGGCAACATGAATGCATCACAAAATTGTTATGCTGAGAAAAAGCCAGACAAAAAGACCACATATTGTATATTTCATTTCTATAAAATGTTAGAAAATGCAAATTAATCCAGAGTGACAGGAAGCAGATCAGTGGGGGAGGAGGGAAGAGTGCTAAGGATGGGGGGTAGGGGTTACAAAGCTGTACAAGGAAACTTTTGGGGGTGATGGACATGTTCATTACCTACAGTGTGGTGATGGTTTCACAGGTGTATACATAGATCAAAACTTACCTAATTGTTCACTTTAAAAACGTGCAGTTTATTATATGTCAAGTCTATCTCGGTAACATTTAAAAAATATACAAATGAGCTGATCTGAGGGCACATGGCCCATATTCTAGGGACCGTGGCTTTGGAGTCAGACAGGTGCTCCTTCCTAGTTCCCTGTGAATGGTGAGTCAGGGACAGCCCAGAGTTAACTTGCGTTTTCTGATAATATGCGACAGGCCGGGTACTGCTGATACAATGTTTTGACCACTGTCAGTTACTACAAAAAAGAATGTTAAAAATCAGGGAAATTAAAATTGAGGATTATGTTTATGTATTGTTTTACTCACTTTCCGGTGATTCTACTCACTCCCAGTGTCTTGCTTTTCCTTCAGGGATGGAGCGTTTTCTGTTAGTTCAGTCTGGCCCTCTGATTTTATTCCTGCAAGGAGAAAGGAAATGCCTCGTATGTTTAAGGTAAGCTTGCATACTGTCATTGGATCCCTTGTATGTTTTGTTTCATCCCTTTTCTGCCTGTTCCTAGAGGTCAGGGCTCCTTGGGTTACTGAAGGTACCTGGAGGTTGAGGTTTTAGAAGTGCTGTGGGATAGTTTCCCTCCCTCTCCCACTTGCCACAAGAAATCTAGCCCTTTATTCTTATTCAAAAATACTATAAATAGCTTTTTGCAGGTGTCACATCTTTCATTCTACAGTTAAATCTGAGACTTAAGATACAAATGTTCCTGAGGGTGTCCATTCATTCCACACTAAGGTAACAGGACAGATCTAATTCATAGCTGAAAACAGGGGAAGCTTACAAAGCAGAATGGTACTGGGGTGGGGGGTGTGAAAGAAGAAGGAAAAAACAGTAACAGAGGAAGAGAGACCATATACTTCTGGATCAGACATAGAGGAAGGTCGCCGATTCATGGACCTACAATAGCATGAATGTGCAACTTCTAAAACTAGAGGTACTTTGTAAAATAAGTCTCCTCTGAGACAATATTTTGAAGTCATAATTCAGATTCAGATTCAAACCAAGAGTACAAAATGGAAAAATTGGGGAAAGATGTTGTTTTGCAAACTCTAAAAAATAGACACTCTGCTCTTTAAAATTCATGTAAAAAATAAAAGTGATTCTGGAATGGATTAAATAAAGTTATGATGTCATTGCTGCTAACTTCATGCTCACAAAAGAAAGTTTTATATATTAGAGTTCTGCTAGCTTAATTATATACCTTAAAATTTAAATATGATTTGCCATTTACTAGTATAATGAAAGTTATAGGCATGTAGCAACAAGGAAAACACGTGTTTTTGAATATTTCTAACTTAACAACAAAAAACTCCTGAACATTCTGTAATATCACAATTGATTATGATGATTGCCATTGCAAAACACATTGCCGTTTCAGAGATAATCTAAAGATGCAAAGCTGTGTGTTAGAATTAAAGCAATAGAGAGACTCAGAGTGGAGGTTCTGGCATCAGACTGCCTGCATTCTACCCTGCTGTGCTCCTGTCCTCTCACTGATAAAATGGAGAGAATAGCAGTAACTACGCACTGAGGTTTCTGTGAGGATTTAATCAATTAACACATGTCAATTTCTTAGAGCAGTTCCTGGTACAGAGTCAGCATTCAATAAATGGTAGCTATTTCCATTTGATGAAGTACAAGATTTTAGGTAGTCAGAGAACACCGGTGGTTTTATGAGGATCAAAATAGAAGTGCTTCTGACACTTTGCTTTTGGCCTGCTTCTGATACTCACGTCATCTATTTTACTACCAGGAAGAGGGTAATGTTATTTAACATTTCGTTTAACAATGGTGAGTTTTATGAAAAATGCTAGACAGGCTGGCAAAAAGAATGCTTGCTTTCTTATAACCTAGATATTCCTTAAATCATTCTAGGTCACAGCTTCCCAGCTCTCAGCACCTAGTAATAGATATTCAATCCCAATCTTAGCAGATAGCGAGAATGAGAAGAGTGAGTGGGTGAGCGTGCTGAGTGAATTGCACAAAATATTGAGAAAAAGTCATTCCGGAGACCGCTCAGTCTATGTTCTGAAAGAGGCTTATGACAACAATCTACCCCTGATCAAAACCACCCAGACAGCTGCAATCATAGGTATGGATTTACAACATTTATCCCGCTAGGTTCCTACCTTTCACCACAGTCCCCATGTTGAAATCTGAAAACCTTAACTTTATCCACAATTCATTTGTCAGCAAAACCTGAGTGAATGAGGCTTACCCGGGGGTGGAGGGTTGTCTTCCCACTTCTATCCCACAGCTACTCATCAGATTCTCTGCAAAAATATATTTGATTATATGATGGCTCCCCAGGTCCTGCCTAAAAGGGTGTTTCTTTAATCTACCTTTCAAGTCTTTTCAATCTACCTTTTCAAGTCTGAAAAATTATGAGCTCCCAAACACATCTGGCCCCAAACACATAAGGGGTGTGACCTTGTGTGTAACTGTGAACTACCTGCCTTAAGGGCAGAGACTGTCTTTCAAATCCCAACGCCCAATACTCAATAAATAAGTGAAAATCAAGTGAATCAATGAATGAAATGCTAAGATCAATACTGAAAGTTTTATCAATAGACAAGAATACTTGCATTTCTTAAACAGCATTTCTTCTGCATTAGATACTGGTGACAATAGAGCCACTTAGCTATTTCCTCCTGGGGGTCACGGAGCTAGTTACTAAACTTCATGTGTTAAATGCAGATAATTCCAGTTTTTCAGTTATGGAGAGGATTAAATGAGCTTATATATGTAATATCTGTGCTTTGTATTCAAAGCCTTCACGTAATGTGCTATCTTTGCACTTTTTTAGTTCTCACTCTGTTGTGACATACCTCCCCATGCTGTTTTAGCTCAGGCCAAGGTCACCAAATTATTTTATAAAATTTTTTCATTCATGAAACATCACTTATTTATAGCAAATTTGACAGTTTATCATTACTTGAATATTATACTTTCTCTAAGTATTCATAAAGATTACTTTGTAAAATGATCTTTCTGTTGAGAAAAGTAATGTTTTATTATGCTTATTTCTGTAATGTGAAAGAAAAATCATAGTGCCAATTATTTATTTTTATGTTTCTTTTCACTGTAGTATTGCTAAATATATACTTAATTTGATTTCTAAACTTTTTCAACATTGATAATCTTGTCCAGTTTATCTTATTAGCTTCACTTAATGTTTGCCCCCAAAAATACTTGATATTTTAATTTATGTGTCAAATATAGATCACAAAAGAATCGCTCTGGGAAATGAAGAAGGGTTATTTGTTGTCCACGTTACCATAGATGGTAAGGAGAGTATTTACTGTTCTGGAATAACTTTAAACTCTAATAGTAATAATATCAAGTTCTTCTCTTCTTTTCTGTAAAAGAAATTTTCCACATCTGGTTCGATGTGTTTTCAAGTCAACTGATGACTTTTCTCCTTTCAGAGATCCATAATCTTCCAGAGTCCAAATATCTTTTTAAAAAAAATTTTATTGGAGTATAGTTGATTTACAATGTTGTGTTAGTTTCAGGTGTACAGCAAAGTGATTCAGTTATACATATACATGTACTCATTCTTTTTCAGATTCTTTACCCATATAGGTTATTACAGAAGATTGAGTAGAGCTCCCTGTGCTATACAGTAGGTCCTTCTTGGTTATCTATTTTATATATAGTAGTGTGTCCAAATATCTTCACAAGTGATTTTATCTAATAAGTGCGCTGTAAGAACTTAGTTTACCATCTTCAAGTTGGTGCATGAAAGGAAACACTTCTGCTTGAATCCCCCTCCCCCACTAGTACATTGACACCACAAAGAGTAACAACATAAAGTGAATACTTCTCAGATAAGACCGCAGAGTTCTCTGTTTCTGTTTTTGTTTTGTTTGTTTTTGTTTGGCTCTCATGGTTGTTTGAGGGAGAAATGGGGGAGTAGATGAAATGAAGAGGAGTCATTGTAATATAGATGTTCTCTTGAATGTCTTGCACTCTAATGATAAGTTAGTTAAAGGAGAACCTGCATTTGAAGGGCATTAGCTATTCTCCATTGAAGGCTTCCCATGCTGTGTGGGTGACTCAGTCCTGGTGAGGAGACCCATGAAAGGTCCACCAGGTGCCAGCATAAGAGCAGGGACTTGTCTCTCTTTGTTCAGCACTGTATCCTATGCACTTAAACAGTGCCTGGCACATAGTAGTCAATCAACAAATATTTGTGTAATAAAGGAATCAATTTAGTGCCAGAAAAAAAAGGACAGTTTTTTTCCCTAAAGAAGCAATATATTGGGAATTCCCTGGTGGTCCAGTGGTTAGGACTCGGCACTTTCATTGCCGGGGCCCTGGATTTGATCCCTGTTCAGATCTAGATCCTGCAAGCTGCATGGCAAGGCCAAAAAAAAAAAAAGAAGAAGCAGTATATTTCCACTTGTCAGACATTGAGGGTGTTCGCCTTGCTGTCTGGAATCTCAGGACTGAATTTAGTGCTTTATTATGCTAATTTTATGTTTAAGGTAATTATGTTATCTATGGAATAATTATCTTTTTTTTTTTTAACCTATATAATTTTTGAACTCTTATCCTCTTCCTATCCCTTTTTGGTCCTTCTCAAACCTACCCTTTGCGTTTATGTCTGTGATTTTATTAGAACCTGATTTAAATCCATTGGAGTAAAAATCGGAAAGAATTTTAAAATAGGAAAACATTCTTCTGCACAACAAAGGAAACCATCAACAAAAGGAAAAGGCAACCTATCGAATGGGAAAAAATATTTGCAAATCATAGCTGATCAGGGGTTAATATCCAAAATATATAAAAACTCATAAAACTCAATAGCAAAAAACCTAAGCAATCTGATTAAAAGATGGACAGAGGATCTGAATAGATATTTTCCCAAAGAAGACATACAGATAGCCAACAGATACATGAAAGGTGCTCAAGATCACTAGGGGAATGCAAATCAAAGCCACAATAAGATATCACCTCATACCTGTTAGGATAGCTATTATTAAAAAGCCAAGAAATAATGTGTTGGTGAGGATGTGGAGAAAAGAGAACGCTTGTTCACTGTTGATGGGAATGTATATTGTTGTGGCCACATGGAAAACAGTATTGAAGTTCCTCAAAAATTAAAAATAGAGCTACTATGTGATCCAGCAATTCCACTTATGGACATTTATTCGAATAAAACAAAAACACTAACTTGAAAAGATATCGCACCTCCATGTTCCTTGCAGCATTATTTGCAATAGTCAAGATATGGAAACAACCTAAGTGTCTACCAATGGATGAATGGGTAAAGATGTGAGATATATATACATACATACATATATATATATATATATATATATATATATATATATATATATATATATATAATTCAGCCATAAAAAAGAAAGAAATCTTCCCATTTACGACAACATGAATGGACTTCGAGGTTGTTACTCTAAGTGAAAGAAGTCAGACAGAGAAAGACAAATACCATATGATCTCACTTATATGTGGAATCTAAACAAACATGTTCATAGATACAGAAAACAATCTGTGGTTGCCAGAGGTGGGGGTAATGGGCAAAATGGGTGAAGGGGTTTTAAAGGTATAAACTTCCAATCATAAAATAAATAAGTCCTTGGTATGTCATGTACAGCAACATGATCATAGTTAATAATACTATATTGTGTATTTGAAAGTTGCTAAGAGAATAGATCTTAAAATTTTTTATTACAAGAAAAAATTGTAATTATCTACAGTGTTGGATGTTAACTAGATTTATTGTGGTGACAATTTCTCAATACACACAAATATTGAATCATTATGTTGTACACCTGAAGCTAGTATAATGTTATATGTCAAATATACCTCAATAAAGAAAATTAAAAAATAAGAAAACATTGCTATTTGAAGGTGACTTGCTGTTTTATTTGTAGAGAAATTACTCAAGTTGATGACACTAAGAAGATTTATCAGATCATTTTTATTGGGAAAAATTTCTTAGTTGCTTATGAGTAAAATTTGGAGAACAGTTGAAATAAGTAAACAGAAGTTATTATGAATTTTAAAATGACTTACAAATATGCTTATTTGTGTAGAAATTATTCGCATTGGCTACATGAAGAAGATTCACCAGATTGAGCTTATCCCCCATGGCCAGATGGTTGCAGTGATCTCAGGACGAAGTCACCATGAGCAGCTGTTTCCCATGTCAGCTTTGGATGGACGAAAGACTGATATTCACAAGCTGGCAGAAACCAAAGGGTGCCAGACCGTGACTTCTGGAACAGTGTGCCAAGGGGCCCATACATGCCTCTGTGTGGCTAGGAAAAGCCAAATCTTCTGTTACAAGCTGTTTCAGAGCAAGAAAATTTCTCACAGAAAATTTAAAGAGCTCCAAATCCCAACCAATGTCCAGTGGATGGGCATCTTCAGCGCACAGGTCTGTGTAGGATTCCAATCAGGATTCCTGAGATACCCCTTGAGGAGAGAAGGAATTCCATACAGGATGCTGCACTCCCATGAACCTACACTGTCATTTATTGCACATCAACCAGTGGATGCTCTCTGTGCAATTGAGATCTCTAGTATTGAGTATCTGTTATGTTTTAAGAGCATTGGAATTTACACTGACAGCAGGGGCCTCAGATCTAGGCCAGCTGAACTGATGTGGCCAGCAACTCCAAGTTATTGCTGTAAGGCTATCTTACAATTTATTTCCTTGTCTCTCTGTACATTTCCAACCTTGTTATTACAATTCTATATCGTATGACTAAATATTGTTAATGACGGTTTTATTTTTGAAAACTACATCACTGAAGAATTTTCCTAAGTTGTCTACGTCTTTTTAAGTAGAATAGCTCTAAAGAAGTTATATCTAAGTCATACGTGTGAAATAACTTAGCCTTTAATTTATATTATATTCATAGGATAATTTACCTTGAATATATTCTTAATCCAGGTTGTTGCTTTTTGTAAACTCCTAAGTAGATATCTTCATGGTCACTGAAAACCACATAAGCATTAATTAACCATAAGAAATAGTTACTAAGTAGATTACTTTTTGCCTTTTAGATTTAGCTTATGTAAAGTCTACATAGAATGTTCCTAAATACTTTTAGCCTATTTGATATTTCATTGATGCAGGCCATCATTTTATAAATTTAATATAGCATTTTTTATTCACTTAGAGAATAGTAATTGAGCACTTAATATGAACTTACTATGCTAAAAGTTAAGGGCACAATATTAAACATGGTGAAATAGTCTGTATCTTTATTGAGATTATAATCATGATATGAGATCAATAATTAAGCAAGTGCTGTGATAGGGGAGTACAGTATTCTACAGGAGCACGTAGGAGGGACACAATCTAAACTGGTGAGTCTGGAAAGGCCAGCTAAAAAAGCGAGAAGCGTTTTTTTCTTTCAGCACTTAAAAAATGTCATTCTAGTTTCTTCTGGTATCCATTGTTTCCAGTGAGAAATCAACCATTTTTATTGTTGTTCCCTCTGTCTTTTCTATTTGGCAGACATTAAGATTTTCTCATTATCTTTGGTTTTCAGCAATTTGACTGTGATGTGCTTACATGTGATTTTCTTTGTATATATTCTGCTGGGGATTTTCAGGACTTTTTGGATCTGAAGATTGATATCTTTCATTAATTTTGGAAAATTTTTAGGCATTATATTTTCTAAAAATTTTTTTAACCTATTTTCTCTTTTCTGGAGATCCAATTACATGTATATTAGACCTCTTGACTTTGTTCCACAAATCGTTGAGGCTCTGTTTTTTAAAAATCTTTTTTTCCTTCTCTACTTCAGTTTAGATAATTTATATTGATTGTATCTTCAGTTTCACCGATCTTTTACCCCTGGTTTGTCCAGGGATTTTTAGGCATTTCAGGTATTATATTCCTCTGTTCTATAATTTCAAGTATTTTTTTTAAATTTCCATTTCTTTGCTGGATTTCTCCTCTCTGCCAATTTGTTTATATTTTTTCACAGTCTTAAACTATTTATACAATTATTTATAATTATTCCAACATATGGCCTCTATGGGTCTGCTTCTACTGAATGTTCTTTTTTTTTTGATTAAAGCTGTTATTTTCCTGCTTTTTTACAAGTCTTATTATTTTTTTATCTTTGCTGGACATTATGAATGCTATGATACAGGGACTCTGGGTTATATTATGTATTTCTCTAGAGAGTGTTGTGTGCTTTGTTCTGACAGACAATTAACCTACTGATGGATCACTTTAGTTTTGCTGAGGCTTGGAATTAGACTTTGTTAGGGCGGGCCTATTTTGGTTTTTCTTCTAGTCCTCATGCCCAAAGAATGGCCTTTCTGGGTCTCAACTGAATGCCTAGGGTTTTCACCAATGTCTCTCTACTCTGTCTGGTTCAGAAATCTAATGTCTTTCCAGCACTGTACTACCTATGAAATTTCTGTTCACTCTCAATGCTCTGCGTGAGTCTTGTGGAATCTTGCTCTGTCTGTGTGCAGTTTTGGATTTGGCCAGGAACTTCGAGGGAACAGCTGTGCAGATTTCTGGGACACCTTTCTTTGTGGCTCTTTCCTCTGTGTACTCTGCCTTGCAAATTCCAGACACATTAGAATCTGTTTCCTCTGCCTGGCAAAACTTCAACTCTCTGCTTGGGTTCCATTTTCCTACATAGCAGTTTTGGAGATTTCCGTTAGGCAGAGAAACAGCGGAATGTGGGACCCACCTTATATATTTATCTTCTTTTAGGAATGGCAGTCCTGTGCTGTCTACTAACTAATGCCTAAAAACAGTTATTTCATATGACTTGTCCATTTTTATATTTTTATGTCCGTTTTATAATTATTGATGGTGGGAGGGTAATTCCAATAGCAGACAACTCTGTCATAACTGGAAAAGGCCATTGATACTGCATTTTGTGAGGAACTATAATAAGGTCACTGTTTCAGACATGGAGTTCAAGATAAGAGTTCAAGAAATGGGACTGGAGGAGTTCTCATGAGCCAGATCACAGACGCACTGACATGGTTAGAGATGCACTTCAGAAAAATCCCTAGGCTCTAGTGGTGAGGTAAACGATAAACGAGAGATCAGACTGGAGCCCAAGAGACCAACTAGGAGGTCATTGTAGAAATTGTGGATTAAAATTATGTACGGTAGAGACAGTTGGGATAGAGAGGAGACAAGTTGAGGGATATTGAGGAGATATAATTGACAAAACTTTGCTTTACAAAGCTTTGATTAGAAGTGGAAGCTCAGGGACCAGAGAATCAGGATTTCCTAGTTGAGCAAATGAGTGATGCCACTGATATTACTGAGATAATAAAACACGAGGTGGGACAGACTCAGATGGGCAGAGGAGGAAGGAATATGATAACTTAATTTTTTTCTTTTTTGTTGAGTTGTTGAAGTATTTGAAATAAAATCCCAAACATTATTTTCATTCCACCTCTACACACCTTAACATACATCTCTAAAAATATGGTCATTTTCTCATAAAACTATTACCACCTCTGAAGAAATTACCAATGATTCTTTTTTACCATCCAATAGTCCATATTAAAATATTGCTGATTATCATAAAGACATCTCTTTGACAGTGTATTTCTTGGAATCAGAATCCAAAAATGGTCCACACATGGCATGTTGTGGTTAACTCTTAAATATCTTCTAATTCTGAGTGGTTTTCCACACCATTGATTTGCTCTCCTGTAGGATGTTCTACAATCTAGATCTGTCTGTTTCCTCGTGGTGCTTTCTAACTTCTTCCTCTATGTCCTGAATTTCCTACAACTGAAAATGAGCATTAACGGCTTCTAATAAGAGTAATTTCTTACTAGTTTTGTATGTCACACTGAACACATCAGAGCACACAATGTCTGGCCATCCCATTTGTGGTAAAGCTAAAATCAATGACTAGTTTCTGGCATTATCAGCCTGGTTCCTTGGACATGCTGAGTTTGTACTTCCAGTGCGAGAGTAAACAGAGTGAGAGAGAATAGGACATAGGCCAGAGGACCAAGAAACATAAATATTAGAGAGGTGGTCAGAGGGCAAGAAGCCCACAAAGGAAACTGAGAGGGAGAATTGTAGGAGGCAAGTATCGCTGAGCTTTCAAGTAAGACAGAGACTGAAACGTGTCTGTTGGTTTTAGGAATAATTGACGGTTAATGACTTGTAGTGAGAGCAGTTTTAATGGATGGGTTAAGACACAAGTCAGATTGCCATGGACTGGGTGTCAGTAGGGCTGGGAAGTGGAGGATGTGAAACGTAAATGACACTTTCAAGAGTTGGCCACAGGAAAAAGGAAAGAGAGGCACAACATGAGTGTAGGAAGTGTTGTTAATTATATTGCTGTTGCTTTAATGGGGAGACATATTCATGTTGAGGTGAGTATTTAGGAGCCATAAGAGGTTATTATTAATAAAGTGGAAAGTTCCAAAAATGTTACTGGCTGGAAGTTCTTTCTGCTTTGTTCATTAATTTCACTCCCCAGATATACTTTTCTAATCTTACACCATATTCTTTTTGGGAGTTGACCTGGTTTAGGAGCCACAGATTTTGAAATGTTATGGAATTTCTTTAAAGAGCTGCTGTTAGATGTAGGTGTTAGAAAGATTTTTGTCAGATTTTACATACGTGTTGTACTATATAATTGGACCCACGTGCATCATTTATGTGCCATTTTAATTTATGTTAACCCTGTGTGTCAAAAAAAAGATTTTGATAATTATAATATTATTATGGGATTCTCTTTAGATTCCACTCTGAAGGTGTTTTTATAATGTATTTGGGCGTAGCAGATATAATTAATCATGAATACCATATGATTCCATTTATTTATTTATTTATTTAACATCTTTATTGGAGTATAATTGCTTTACAATGGTGTGTTAGTCTCTGCTTTATAACAAAGTGAATCAGCTATACATATACATATATCCCCATATCTCCTCTCTCTTGCTTCTCCCTTCCACCCTCCCTATCCCACCCCTTTAGGAGGTCAAAAAGCACTGAGCTGATCTCCCTGTGCTATGTGCATGCTTCCCACTAGCTATCTATTTTACATTTGGTAGTGTATATATTTCCATGCCACTCTCTCACTTCGTCCCAGCTTATCCTTCCCCCTCCCCGTGTCTTCAAGTCCAGTCTCTACCCCTGTGTCTTTATTCCTGTCCTGCCCCTAGGTTCTTCAGAACCATTTTTTTTTCTTTTTTAGATTCCATATATATGTGTTAGCATACGGTATTTCTTTTTCTCTTTCTGACTTACTTCACTCTGTATGACAGATCTAGGTCTATCCACCTCAATACAAAAAACTCAATGCCGTTTCTTTTTATGGCTGAGTAATATTCCATTGTATGTATGTGCCACATCTTCTTTATCCATTCATCTGTTGATGGACACTTAGGTTGCTTCCATGTCCTGGCTATTGTAAATAGAGCTGCAATGAACATTGTGGTACATGACTCTTGTTGAATTATGGTTTTCTCAGGGTATATGCCCAGTAGTGGGATTGCTGGGTCATATGGTAGTTCTGTTTTTAGTTTTTTAAGGAACCTCCATACTGTTCTCCATAGTGGCTGTAGCAATTTACATTTCCACGAACAGTGCAACAGGGCACCCTTTTCTCCACACCCTCTCTAGCATTTATTGTTTGTAGATTTTTTTGATGATGGCCATTCTGACAGGTGTGAGGTGATACCTCACTGAAGTTTTGATTTGCATTTCTCTAATGATTAGTGATGTTGAGTATCCTTTCATGTGTTTGTTCGCAATTTGTATATCTTCTTTGGAGAAATGCCTATTTAGGTCTTCTGCCCATTTTTGGATTCGGTTGTTCGGTTTTTTTGATATTGAGCTGCATGAGCTGCTTGTAAATTGTGGAGATTAATCTTTTGTCAGTTGCTTCATTTGCAAATATTTTCTCTCATTCTGAGTGTTGTCTTTTCGTCTTGTTTATGTTTTCCTTTGCTGTGCAAAAGCTTTTAAGTTTCATTAGGTCCCATTTGTTTTTTTTTTTGTCTTTATTTCCATTTCTCTAGTAGATGGGTCAAAAAGGATCTTGCTGTGATTTATGTCAAAGAGTGTTCCGCCTATGTTTTCCTCTAAGAGTTTTATAGTGTCTGGCCTTACATTTAGGTCTTTAATCCATTTTGAGTTTACTTTTGTGTATGGTGTTAGGGAGTATTCTAATTTCATTCTTTTACATGTAGCTGTCCAGTTTTCCCAGCACCACTTATTGAAGAGGCCATCTTTTCTCCATTGTATATTCTTGTCTCCTTTATCAAAAATAAGGTGACCATACGTGCGTGGGTTTATCTCTGGGCTTTCTATCCTGTTCCATTGATCTAAATTTCTGTTTTTGTGCCAGTACCATACTGTCCTGATTACTGTAGCCTTGTAGTATAGTCTGAAGTCAGGGAGCCTGATTCCTCCAGCTCTGTTTTTCTGTCTCAAGATTGCTTTGGCTATTCGGGGTCTTTTGTGTTTCCATACAAATTGTGAAATTTTTTGTTCTAGTTCTGTGAAAAATGCCATTGGTAGTTTGGTAGAGATTGCATTGAATCTGTAGATTGCTTTGGGTAGTATCGTTATTTTCACACTGTTGATTCTTCCAATCCAAGTACATGGTAATTCTCTCCATCTGTTTGTATCATCTTTAATTTCTTTCATCAGTGTCTTATAGTTTTCTGCATACAGGTCTTTTGTCTCCTTAGGTAGGTTTATTCCAAGGTATTTTATTCTTTTTGTTGCAATGGTAAATGGGAGTGTTTCCTTAATTTCTCTTTCAGATTTGTCATCATTAGTGTATAGGTATGCAAGAGATTTCTTTGCATTAATTTTGTATCCTGCTGCTTTACCAAATTCATTGATTAGCTCTAGTAGCTTTCTGGTGGCATCTTTAGGATTCTTTATGTATAGTATCATGCCATCTGCAAACAGGGACAGCTTTAAGTCTTCTTTTCAAATTTGGATTCCTTTTATTTCTTTTTCTTCTCTGATTGCTGTGGCTAAAACTTCCAAAACTATGTTGAATAATAGTGGTGAGAGTGGACAACCTTGTTTTGTTCCTGATCTTAGAGGAAATTGATTCCTTTCATATAGCATTTTTGAAATGACAAAATTTTTGAAATGGAGTACAGATTATACTGATTCCCAGGGATTGAGGAAGGAGGGGAGGATGGAAAGGGGGTGAGTGAGATTATAAAAAGGCATGATGAGGGATCCTTGGAGTTATTTTGTATCTTGACTGTGGCTGTGAACACCTGAACCTACACAGGTGATATAATTGTATATACCTTCACACACACAAACAGACACACACATGAGTGCTAGTAAAAGTGGGGAAATCTGCCTGAGATGGATAGGTCAGCTCTATCAATGTCAGCATGCTAGCTTTGCAAAATGTTACATTGGGGAAAACTGAGCAGAGCATGCAAGAGATCTGTCTGTGTTATTCTTACAACTGCATGTGAATCTATAATTATCCTAATAAAAATTCCAATTAAAAAATGAATCATGAACCCCATGCTTGCTGTCACCTCCTCTCCTTTTCCCAGGTTACAATGCCCCATATCTCTCAGTGTACAGTGAAAATGCAGTGGATATCATTGATGTGAACTCCATGGAATGGATCCAAACCATCCCCCTCAAGAAGGTGATTTGACATTGAGATCATGTGACTGATGAATTACTGACTGAAAATGGAAACTCAATTGTGCCTTTGCTGGACTTACTAATGTGTACTTGGTGATTTGAAGGCTTAGCTAAGAGTGAAAATAACCACCAAAACCCACATGGGTTAATTTTTTTACTAGTACAAGAGCTATTTTGTGATATTTAGTTGCACTATATAAGGTAGGATTATCATGATATAAATAAATGTACTATTTATTTATATAGATAATATAATATGAATATTTATATCATACATTATAGATGTTACTTCCCACATTCAGTTTAGTTACTTGTGTTTATTACTAATTTTCACTTAGTATAATTTTGCATACTGTGAAGGAAAATTTTACTGGCAAAAAAAAAAAAAAAAAAGGAAAAGTATATAGCCAAAGCTGTTTTTAGGATTCTCAATTAGATTCTCACAGATTCATAATAAAATAAAAATTTTGTATCTTTACTACAAATAATTTAAAATTTACATAAAATTTAGAAGTAAAAACCTCTATTTTGTTAAAAGACCACTGAAGATTTAAGAATGATTAAATTCTGGCATATGTGGAGTATACGTAGCAGGAGCCACCAAAAAGCAGTTTATACAGGAAAGGATGAAGGAAGTATTTACAATTATATGTGAGATTTTGCCTCACTTTAAACAATATAAGCAATGGGAAAAGCTTTTGTAAGGACGGTCCCACTATATAAAATATTAAAATACACTTTTCCAGCATTCTAAACGTGAACCAGTCACATTTACTGTTTGATAAAATGAATTCACAAGGCAGATGAATCTTCTCAGGATAATTTTTTAGTTACTAATAATGTTTTAAAAGTTAATATAAAAATTAAATATATTGCTATTTAAGTTAGTAATGTTCAGATTTCTTTAATCTATGATATTCATGTTTCTGAAATTTTATCAATATGAGTTTGTAACACCATTTATTTTCTTTAATTGATGTTTTGGGGGTCTTTTTTTTTGAGACTACATTATTCTGAGGGGGGAGTTTAAGTAGAATATATTTATTCTTAATTCTTTATATGTAAGCAAATAGTCATAACTTAATTTTAAAAAAGTATTCATTGAAATGGTAATCTTGCTTTTTTATTATTTTAGGTTCAACCCTTGAATAGTGAAGGATTCCTAAATATTTTGCTTTTGGAGACAATTAGATTAATATATTTCAAAAATAAGAAGACAAGTAAGAAATGACTTCTTCTTAGTAGAAGTAATTCTAAGAGACCATGTCTCTAACTGACTGCCCAAGGTCACAGAGCTAGTGAGTGGAGAGGGTCTGATTTGGACACCTGTGCCCCTTACACACAGTCCTGGGATGCGCTCCCGGCAAAGTGGTTCTCCTTCATCCTCGCATAGCAGTAGAGATAAAAGCATTTACTTGTGGCACACTCCAGCTATTTTTAAGCAGGACTGATGGTTGGACATAAGCACCTGGAAACACTAATCTACCATTTGAATGCTCACTGTGAAAATTCATTCACTTCCCAGCAGGCTCTGCGTCCAGATGTGCTCCAAGCTGCAGTGCACACGGGGGAAGCAGACGCGGCCCACCCCACCGCCCTGCTCCAACTTCTCCCACCTACATTTTAGACTCTAGCAGATTTAGAGTGTGAGAAAAGCCACAGGGATTCATTTATCTTTCTCTCTTATTTTATTTATAGGATGGAATACTTAATGTAGCAGAGAATTATTTTGCTGGGGCTGCTAAAATGTGCCACAGGGTTGGACAGCTTAAACCACAGAAATGTATTGTCTCACAGTCCTAGAGGCCAGAAGTCCGAGATCAGGATGTCGGTGACTTGCTGGCAATCTGTGTGTTCCTTGGCTTTTAGATACATCACCCCTGATCTCGGCTTTCATCTTCATGTGGCATATCCCCTGTGCATGTCTGTGTCCAAATTTCCTCTTTTTATAAGGACACAATCAGATTAGGGCCCACCCCAATGATTTCATCTTAACTTGATGATCTGCGAAGATCTTAATTCCAAATAAGGTCACATTCACATGCTCTGGGGGGGTTAGTATGACAACATCTTTTGCGGGGACACAATTTAATCTATAAGAAGCTCTCTTATTTTCTTTTTGTAGTCCAAGACACTTTTGAGTGTTTCTGGGTGACATTTTGTTGACTTCTAGATATTAAGAACTTAAACAGAGTAAGTCTTAAGTCTAAAGAGGGGTGCATCTTTCCCCAAGATCAGAAGAGGCAGCAAGTAGAGAATGACTTTTACCTCCAGGAGAGAAGAAGTGGGGTCTCCTTACCCCACCTCAACACCTCTTCCTCCAGCAGTGGAACTCAGAAATGCTTTGCTCAGTTACAATTATTGTAATTGTTTTCATTTACAGAATGACTGGCCCTTTATGCTTGCCCCTGAAGCATAACAGACCGTTTTGATACCCTTTAGCCACAAAAATCTGATAGGAGAAAAACATAGCATAGAAATGTGAGGGCAAATCAAAGTGGAAAGACACCAACATGATTGACCTCTCCTTCCAGTGAAATGATGTCATTTCATAGATAAGAGTCACAATAAATTCATTTTTAAGTGTTGCTTACACTGAACATTAAATTCTGTTCATTAATACTCTGCTTCTATTCTTGAGAAATTTGCCATATTCATCCATTTTTAACTTTAAAAAATCAGAGCAGTGTGATATTTGTGCAGTTAATGAACAGTTGTGAAATTAACATGAGAAACTGGGTGGGAGGCCTCTTAACAGTTTAAAGAATGACATTGCTTTTTTTGTTTTAAAATACATATAGATGGAGATGAGCTGGTGTTTCCAGAAACATCAGATAATCAACAGAAGCAAATGGTCCGACACCACAGCAGCAAGCATCGTTATTCCTTCCGGGTTCCCAGAGGGAAAGGGATCCTAGTGAAGGGGCTCTGATGACCACCCTCTCACGTGTGGTCCAGAGGGACCACTTGAGGACCATGTGATATTTGATGTAATTCGGAAGAAAAAGAAATAAATCTGTGAAACTCAGGTGGAGACATCTGTTTGCAGCAGTGTTATGTTTATTTTTCTGTGCAGCTTTAAAGAAAACATTGATGTGGTGAGTATGAATGGAAGCATAATACGTGGATACATTTCTCTGTGAATGTGGAATAACTGAAATTCGGTACTTAAGCCTCCACATAATGCAAATATAGAACACACGTGTATACACACCATAATGTATGTCACTGAGGCATTTTGCGAAGGAATAAATAGTACTGAGCTGCATGTGGATTGATTACTCTCTGACTCTGGAGATGCCTTCCTTTGACTTTAAAAGAACATTCATTCTCTTATTGCCTATTACTTGGTGGTAATTTCTGTAACTGAATAAGTGGGAAAATAAGCTGATCTTCTTTGGATTACAAATAAAAATTTTTCTAGAGCAGTGCTGTTTCTTTTAAAGGAGCCGTAATTATATGAAAAATATATAATAGGACAGAGCTTCTTTGATGTCTGTGGCTGTTAAATGCCATGTGATTTGTACCAAAAACTTTAAGATACTTAATTTTTAAAAGTATCTGGGAAGCACAGAATAACTGAATATTCTCTCCATTCACCAAATTTGTAATTGGATATACCTATCATTTGCCCTTGAAAAAGTCACCAGTACAATTTTGTCTTTGTCTTTTAAAGTTGATTGCAGTAGCATCTCTGTTGATTAATACCTAAAGTAATAATTTTTAATAAAGTAGTACTTTTGAAAATGAGGCTGAAGATCTTCTGATTTCAAACATGAGAATTCATGAAGCATTCACCTAAATTGACTGTTTCCTTTTTAAAAAAATTTTTTTTCATCTTTATTGGAGTTTAATTGCTTTACAATGTTGTGTTAGTTTCTGCTGCACAACAAAGTGAATCAGCTATATGTATACATATATCCCCATATCCCCTCTCTCTTGCGTCTCCCTCCCACCCTCCCTATCCCACCCCTCTAGGTCACCACAAAGCATCGAGCAGATCTCCCTGTGCTATGCAACAGCTTCCCACTAGCCATCCATTTTATATTTGGTAGTGTATATATGTCAATGCTACTCTCTCACTTCGTCCCAGCTTCCCCTTCCCCCCACCTCAAGTCTGTTCTCTAAATCTGCGTCTTTATTCCTGTCCTGCCCCTAGGTTCTTCAAAACCGTTTTTTTAGATTCCATATATGTGTGTTAGCATACTGTATTTGTTTTTCTCTTTCTGACTTACTTTACTCTGTATGACAGATCTAAGTCTGTCCACCTCATTACAAATAACTCAATTTTGTTCCTTTCTACGGCTGAGTAATATTCCATTGTAACTATGTGCCACATCTTCTTTATCCATTCATCTGTTGATGGACGCTTAGGTTGTTTCCATGTCCTGGCTATTATAAAGAGTGCTGCAGTGAACATTGTGGTACATGACTCTTTTTGAATTATGGTTTTCTCAGGGTATATGCCCAGAAGTGGGATTGCTGGGTCATATGGTAGTTCTATTTTTAGTTTTTTAAGGAACCTCCATACTGTTCTCCATAGTGAATGTATCAATTTACATTCCCACCAACAGTGCAGAGGGTTCCCTTTTCTCCACACCTTCTCCAGCACTTATTGTTTGTAGATTTTTTTTGATGATGGCCATTCCGACTGGTGTGAAGTGATACCTCATTGGGGTCTTGATTTGCATTTCTCTAATAATTAGTGATGCTGAGCATCTTTTCATGTGTTTGTTCACAATCTGTATGTCTTTTTGAGAAAGAAAAACAGAGCTGGAGGAATCAGGCTCCCTGACTTCAGACTATACTACAAAGCTACAGTAATCAAGACAGTATGGTACTGACACAAAAACAGAAATATAGATCAATGGAACAGGATGGGAAGACCAGAGATAAACTCGCATACATATAGTCACCTTATCTTTGACAAAGGAGGCAAGAATATACAATGGAGAAAAGACAGCCTCTTCAATAAGTGGTGCTGGGAAAACTGGACAGCTATATGTAAAAGAATGAAATTAGAACACTCACTAACACCATATACAAAAATAAACTCAAAATGGATTAAAGACCTAAATGAAAGGCCAGACACTATAAAACTCTTAGAGGAAAACATAGGCAGAACACTCTATGACATAAATCACAGCAAGATCCTTTTTGACCCACCTCCTAGAGTAATGGAAATCAAAACAAACGAATGGGACCTAATGAAACTTAAAAGCTTTTGCACAACAAAGGAAGCCATAAACAAGACAAAAAGACAATGCTCAGAATGGGAGAAAATATTTGCAAATGAAGCAACTGACAAAGGATTAATCTCCAAAATTATATAAGCAGCTCATGAAGCTCAATATCAAAAAAAAAAAAAACAAACAAACCAATCCAAAAATGGGTGGAAGACCTAAATAGACATTTCTCCAATGACTATCTTCTGTTCTTTCCCTTTTCCACCATTAGAGAAGAAGTGGTGCTGGAGACAGCCCCACCTGAGACTGGCCTGTTCTCATGCCCAAGGACTGAAAAATGCACTAGTTTCCAGACATGTATTTTATGGCGAGGTATTTTTATGTATGCAATAACTAGTCTGGTTGCTTCTGAATTTTTTTCTATGAAAAATTCCTGGTTTCATCTTTACTAAAAATATTAACATTAATAATTCAAATCTGTTTAATGTCTTATCTGTTGGAAAGTATTTTATTTTGAGAGATTTCTGTGACAGGGACAGCCAATTGGGGTTTTATTTTAATAGTAAATTCATAATCATGTCTTAAAGTAAAAATAATAATAAGTGAAATAATAATAAAATTCCTTATATTTGAATCTCATTCCTTTGAGGCAAGGACATTAAGTTAAGAAGTATTTACATGATATCTTCCACCAGTTTAAGTGGTTTTTCTTTTTTCTTTTTTTCTCACTACCTGTATACTCTTGAGACTTCCTATGTGCATTTGATAATGCTGGTGTTAGGATTTTCTGACTGCATTGCAATGCCTATATTTCTGGGTTGGAGGATTTGCAGAGGTTTCTCTGGACAGGCAAGGAAGGGGAGAAGCTTATTTGACTCTTCACATCAAAGAAGGAAGTGAGAAAGACAAATATCATATGATATAGCTTATATGTGCAATCTAAAAAAAAGGGTACAAGTGAACTTATCTACAAAACAGAAGTAGAGTCACAGCTGTAGAAAACAAACTTATGGTTACCAGGGGGTAAGGGGGGGAGGGATAAACGGGGAGATTGGGATTGACATATACACTCTACTATATATAAAAGAGATAACTAATAAGAACCTGTTGTAGAGCACAGGGAACTCTACTGAATACTCTGTAACGGCCTAAATGGGAAAAGAATCTAAAAAAAAGAGTGGATATACGTATATGTATAACTGATTTACTTTGCTGTACACCTAAAACTAACACAACATTGTAAATCAACTATACTCCAATAAAAATTAAAATAAAAAAAGAAAGAAGTGAGATGGTGAGGGGTGTGATAAGAGAGGGAGGGCACTAGGAAATCCATCTTCTCTGGAGCTCCTGCTCTCCGAGTCCCCTGCATACCTCTCCCAGCTGGTTTCACTGCTCTCTCCTTGGTGAAGTAGGCCTTGGACATGTGGTCTTAGCATAACCTGGGTAACAGTCTGTATCTAGGGCAGTGGTTCTCAAAGAATGGTCCTCTGACCAGCTGCGTCAGCCTCACCTGGACACATGTTAGCAATACAAATCAGAAATGGGACGGGGGCAGCAATCTGTGTTCTCACAAAAATAAACAACATATAAATCAAAACAGATTTCAGGAGGAAACAAGAGGGAAAGGAATAATAAACAGGGCAATCTTAGTATATATGCATAATTATGGCTTAATAAATAAGAATATATGAGTAGTATTTTATATCACTCATGTTATAAATAAGAATTCTTGAAACAAAAGTGATGTGGTATACAGCTAAGCTTAGTAACTGACCAAATAGGAAATAAAGACTCCAAAACATCTTTGGAGATCTTTTTAGATAGAAGCCTTCTAATTGTCTCCTCCAGAAGATTATTTTCATTAACAGGAGCATGAATAATTGGAGCAGGAAATATTCAAATATTAGGTACTACTAAGCAATCAAAGGAACTACGGACCCACAGAACGCTGTGGACGAATCTCAAAAACATTATGCTGAAACAGAGGAGCCAGAAACACAAAAACCAAACAAAATGAACAACTATGTGACTGATTCCATTAATATGACGTCAAAAGCAGGCACACCTAGTATATGGTGATGGAGGTCAGAGGAGTGCTTCCCTCTGTGGAGGGGAGGGGTAGTTATTAATGTCAAAGGGGAATGAAAGAAATTCCTGGGGAAGGAAGTGTTCCACATCCCACTCTGGTTGGCAAATTACATAGGAGTGTAACCGCAAGTGGGGTCCAGCTTCTCACTGCTCAAAAGCCAATAAACAGGCAAGGTTGGTGGAAAGGAAAGTTTGCTTTATTTTGGATGCCAGCAACCGGGGGTGGACACCTGTCCAAAGGCTGAATCTGCATCACTGACAAGCAGTGGGCAAGAGCTTTTATAGATGGAGGGACGGGGCTACATGTAGAAACAGCACAGTCATCTCTGACAGGCATCTTGAAATTGGTCATTGGTGGTCTGACCAACGTCATCTTGATTGTTTTAGGTACAGTTAATCTTCAGTTCCAGGGTTGATTTGTTTCCATTTCTTTGAGGCCAATTCTCAGAATTGTGGCAGCTTATGTCATGGCTACAGCCTGGTCATCATGTAGTTAACTTCTTCTACCTGGTGGGGGTTTCAGTGTCCATAAGACAGCTCACAGGACGTGGCTCAGAATATTACCTGAGACCTTAAGGAGGAACGAAATGTCCTTGACTATGCTTCATGACTAAACTATTATTATTTTGTCTCCTTTGACAGTTTTCCTTTGTTTCTGCATTTTCCCACTTCTCTGATTAAACTTATTCCTTGGCTAAAGTTTTTCCACAGACAAAAGCAGGCTGAGGACATGGCGAGGTGGGGGAAGGACCATAGGGTCCTGCTCCATTTCAGGAGTCTACGTATGGAAAACTTCATCCAGCTGTATATTCAAATACATGCCCTTTAGTGCTATTTAAGCCATATCTCTATTAAAAGGAGTAAAAAGAAATGAAAAAGTAGAGAGCAAAAATATGGGACAAATATGAAAAATGTTTATAATTGATTCATTTGAGAATATGGGCATATGCTTATTACATTATTGATTGTAACTTTAAAAAATGTCTCAAAATTTTAAAAATTAATAAAAAAATAATGAATGAACTACCCATTCCCCCCAGATCCTCCCTCTTAAACTGAAAAAATCATGACCATAATACAACAAACACATATGGGAATGCTCTGAAAGGTGGGAAGAAGAAAGGGATCTCGGTCCTTGAGGAATGACATGGCAGTGTGTACCCTTGTTCCCTTATTGTTTCCCAGTACCCCAGAGAGGCTGCTGCAGAAGCCTCTTACCCAGAGCCACTAACAGGCATAGGAAAAAAAAAATTTCAAGAAAAGCCTGTTTCTCCTAGCCAAAGGACTAGGAAAATTGTGCCTACTAGAACAGAAAACCTTTTTGACAATACATGATCTATTCACGTTAAAAATCAACAGGAAAAACACCCTCTCCCACCGCCATGTGGCTTTGGTGGGGCTTGGCAATGAGCTGCCCTTTCAGTCTCCTTACTCCTGCTCTGCAGAAGCTGATGGCAGTGCTTAGGTTCCCCCACCCATGGTGTCAGGGGCCAAATAGGAATCTGATCTTCCATCTCTGGCTTGGCAGAAGCAGGAAGTGCTCTAATTCCCCAGCCTTCATAAAGCCAGAGAGCTGAGGGCTTCCACCCACCCTGAGAAGACAGAGGACTTAATGAAAGGTGTGAGTTGAGGCTGGTCAGAATTTCACCTTCCCCCATCCCCGATGTGGACAAAGTGCAGTGGAGAACTGAAGCCCCAGACCCAGCGGCTGCAATGAGACTGACCATGGCAGGGCTAGTCAGCACTCCACTGTCCTCCTCCCCCATCTGGTGTCAGTGGGGCTCAATGGGGAGCTGAGCATCTGCTCCCACCAGGCACCCACAAGTTGGGACATGTAGTGAAAAGAAGACTGGTCAACAGACTGCATAACCCACCCTGGTTTCAGTAGGACCTGGTATGGAGCTGAGCTTATACCCCAAATTGGAGGCAACAAGGTGGTGTGAGACAGTGCCCCTCCTTGACTGGGAAGTTTTCAGTAGAGCCAGAAGGGAGCTGGACTCTAGCCCACCCTTCAGCAACGAGACAATGGGAGTCAGCACACCAGTTTTGCAAGGGTGATGTCAGTAAGTCCTTGCAGGAAGCTGATCACACACCTGCCTGGCTCTCATGCTACACCTCAGTAAAGGGTCTGCCTGCTAAAATAGGATATTACATAGGATCCAGTGTCATAATATAACACCCAAAGTGTCCAAGATACAACTGAAAGTCACTAGTCACACTAAGAACCATGAAATTCGCAACTTGAATGAAAAAAGTCAATCAATATACATGCACATGGAGAAGGATCAGATGTTGGAATTATCTGACAAAGATTTTAAAGCAGACATCACAAAAACGCTTCAGTAAGCAATTACGGATTCGCTTGAAACAAATTTATAAATATAAAATATCCGTACAGAGACAGAAGTTGCAATAAAGAATCAAATGGAAATTACAGAACATAAAAATGCAATAAAAACAAAACAACAAGTCTCTGGGTGGTCTCAGCAGTAGTGTGAAGGAGATAGAGGATAGAATTGGTGAATTTTAGGACAAAGCAACAGAATTTATCCAATCTGGACAACAAAGAGAAAATAGAGTGGGGTAAAACATGAAGAGTCTCAGGGACCTCTGAGACTATAAAAAAAACCTAACATACGTATTACCAGAGTCTCAGAAGGGGAGGTGAGAGAATGAGTGAGACTGGAAGAGTATTTAAAGAAACAATGGCCAAAAATGTCCCAAATTTTCCTGAAGACACAAACCTACACTTTCAAAAAGCAGAGCAAAATCCAAATAGGTCGAGATCGATCAAGATAGCAGAGTATGAGGATGTGGAACTCACCTCCCTCACATGAACACATTAAAACTGTATCTACTTGTCGAATACTTCTCACTGAAAACTAACTGGAAACTTGCAGAAAGAATCCTGTACAAACAAGGCTGTAAGAAAGATATGCATGTAGATCGGGTGGGAAGGGGAGAAAAGTAATCGGGGCAGGACCTGTGCCCCGGTGGAAGGTTACTGCTTCCCATCCCTCAGCCACGATGTCCCCAGTAAAGCATGGGGCCCAAGGGTCAGCACAGTTTGCCAAACCTCAGGCGTCATCTTAGCTCTGGATGCCCTGGCCAACCACTGGTCCCATCTGCACATTTTTACAAACTCTTGGGACATCATGCAATACTGGTCCCTGTTGGGCAAAGAACTCAGGGAATCTGTTGCCTCACAGATGCCCCAGATATAAATCAAGGTCACAGATGTCTCTACATGGACTAAGGCCACAGTTCATGGCCTCACCAGGACAGTTCTTATCCCCTTGGGAACTCTGAGAGGACCAAGGTCCTCTTTTTGCTTCTCAAGATGCATCATTGCTGGCTCTTGACAAAGGTATTCTATGGAGCTTCCACTCCCCCAGAGGCCCCAGCAGCTGGTTTAACTGCGAGGTATAATGGGTCCTCAAAGACTCCTGTTTAAGTTATTATACAAGGTGGTGAATAGACTCCCAGGTGGGGGTCACTGTTGCCTCAGGCATTAATTAGTCTACATTCACAACCCCTGGGCACACACACCCCCAACATCAATGCCACATGTTTTCATAGGTCATTCAATTGCCTACAAAGGGGACCATCTCTAAAGTTCATGTTTTTGATGATCCGTTATCAAGGTTCAATATTAGGTGCTGCCTTGACATCTGGAATTGGGGTGGGGGACGCAAACAGCCTAACCATCACTTTCCCTCCCCATTGTGTTCCTACAGATGAGGTCCCGTAGTCAAACAACCATCTTCATCTCAGGGAACAGGCACGGTACCTGCTTATGCCCAAGAGGTGAGTTTTCATTCCCTGCCCACCAACAGCATTATTCCAACAAGCCCTTCCACTCTCCTGTGGGCACTTCTCCTTTGTTACTAGAAAGTTCACCTCTCAGGGTCCCTGCTGGTCCCCTCTGGTCCCAACACATCCCCTGTGTGACCCTGTGGGTCCTCCTCTCCTGGGCTGTGAGTACATGTTGTTGTCAAATGCAAGTTCATGTGCCTGGTGCAAAGTGAGACCAAAAAAATGGAAACATTGGAGTTTGAAGAGAAAGGTTTATTGCTGGGCCAAGCAAGGAGAACAGTCAGCTCATGTTCAAAAGTCCCTAACTCCCTGATGGTTTTGGGGAAGAGTCTTTATAGGAAAAATTGGGGGTGAGTGATGCAGGATGTGTGACTTTGTTTGGTGGTGAGGTAATAGGGCGATATTCCAAGAATTTTGTGCTCAGCCTGAAGTTACTGTCCTCCACCTGGGTGGGGGCCTTAGTTCCTGCAGAAGAACTCAAAGGTATTGCCATGTATATTCCTTCAAGAGGAACCAGGACTTTGTCCCATCACTGCACTATTGTTTCTTGACTGCTCCTCCTTTGTTTCTGCATTCCCTCCCTTCCCTGATTAGCAACTGTTTGGATCGGCCCTTCGGAACTCAGAGAAGGTCTAGGAGGCTGAAGCCTTCTTCCTACAAATAAGAAACGAGGACAGGGAAAGGCTTTTGTACCCAGGAGGGCCCTGCAGGGTCCTGATTGGTTTCAATGTGACTAATAACCTGTTGACCATCCCATCTGTCCAGTATTGGGTGTCATGTGTCCAGGGCAGGAATCCCTCCCTTATCAATGGGGTGATCAGAAGGTGATTGCATCCCTTCTCACGGCAGCCACAGTGAGCCTGATAAACCAAGTCACATGCTCTGCTCAGAGCCCTCCAGGGCGTCTCCCCTCACTGGGGAACAGCCTGTGTCCTTGTGGGCATCTTTGAGGCGGAGCATGGCCTGGCCCCCTGGCCTCCCCAGCTCAGTGCCCTGCCTCTCGCCCTCGCCAGCTGTCAGAGCCCCAGGCTCCTTCCTGCTCCTGGGAGCCCCCCTGAGCGTTTATCCCCGCTGAGACCTTCCCGGCACACTCTGCAGGCCACCACTGCGCCCTTTCCTTACTCCCTTTGTGTTTTGGCTCAAATGTCAGTTTTCAGCCACTTTTGCCAAGCATTCTATTTTGACTCCCAATCCTCACTTCATATCCAGCCCTCCTTGCCTTGTTTTCTTCGTAGAATTCACCATCAACATCTATGTGCTTTACTTATTCGTTTGCTTTTCTGTCTCCCCACTGGAAAGAATTTTGTGCTCAGCAAAGTGTTGTGTGGTCATTAGAGTGAGTGGTCACATTCTAACCTCCCTTTGCCACCTGGCCTGGGTGGCTCCCTTTGCTCTTTTTCTAGCTCAGCTGTGTATTTAAAAGGTGGTTATCTACCCTATGTGTTTGTATGAGGAGGTGGAGTCTTTGGGAAGTGAATAGGTCATGAAGGTGGAGCCCTTACGAATGGGATTAGTGCCCTTATAAAAGAGGCCCCAGAAAAACTTCACCTCTTCTGCCATGTGAGGATACAGCAAAAAGATGACCATCTATGAACCAGGAGGTGGGTTCTCACCAGATACCATATCTGCTGGTGCATTGATCTTGGAATTTCCAGCTTCTAGAACCATGAGAAATAAATTTCTGTTGTTTATAAGCTACTCAGTCTATGGCATTTTGTTATAGTGGCCCCAGTGAACTAAGACACAAAGTAAGTAGCAACACTGACTCCACAGCTTATGCTCTTTTGTGTGCTATTGTAAATGGAATTGTTTTCTTAATTTCTTTTTTAGATTGCTCATTGTTGGTGTATAGAAACACAACTGATTTTTGTGTGTTGATCTTGTACCTTGAAACTTTATTGATTGGTTTATTAACTTTAACATTTTTTTGTGAATTCTTTGTGATTCTCCATGTATAGGATCTTATCATCTAAGTACAGTTTATGTCTTCCTTTCCTAAAAAAATAAATAAATTAAATAAATAAATAAAAAATAAAAGGTGGTTATCTAGGTGCTATTCAGTATGGGAATGTGTTTGCATAGTCTGCCTGTGGCTGGACCCAGAAATCCCCAAACCTGGAAATCATTTCTACTGCCAGTGTGAACTTGCTAGGGACCTCGCTGCATCACCTTCAAGAGCTGGTCTCAGGGAGATCTTAGGTTGCCTAGGCAATGATTGTAAACATGGCTTTTGAAATCCTAAGCAGTAGAAAGAGTGTTGGCAGCCTGTTTACCAAGGCACATGGGGCTATGACCATTGTAGGCCTAGTAACATCATCTTTGACATAAACAATATTTTAACTCTTAAGATCTACTATTAGATATTATTTTCTTGACTGCTACTCATTTCTTTTTATTTCCTGTGTTCATAGGAATAACACTGGTGGCAGCTCTAGCTCTCTTTTAATTTGGGGAAGACAACGACACCCCTTGAATACGACACAGTAAAGCCTGAGTAGGCATGAACGAAATATTCATTGTGCAGTGTTTTTAGCAAAATTAAATTTGGAATGGGTAAAAGTGTAGGCGTGCATAGTAATTCCTATGTTTCATGGCAATTAGACACTCAAATGGAAAGGTCACAAATCACTGAGTAATGTTACTTCTACAGATAAATCAGTGTTTATATTTCTTCTTCTTTTTGCTTTGTCATATGTTAGTGTTCACTTTATCTCTGATGGCTTGTGGTTAATTATCATCGAGCCACGTTAGTGATTACAGCTCTAGGCCCCAAACTATCTTATCCATCTGTATCTTAGACACAGTTTGGTTGGAACTCAGCAAACATTTGTTGAATGAGTGAATGAATCCCATTTCAGCTTCTTGCCAGCTAGTGGTCTGTGCCTTTTCTCTCTTGAGTACTGCATAGACCCAGGTGTCTGAGGCTGGGGCCAATGGCTAAATTTGGATCAGCCTCTCCTCTGTGCTTTGGAAGTCACCCTCACTCCTCATTTATTAGGAGCCCAGTCCAGGCTCAGGTGCAGGAGGGAAGGCAGAGGGTAGTGTGGAGGCTGCAGTGAGCCCGAGGCAGGGGAGCATGTCCAGTCACCTCTGCCCAGCCGGGGCCTGAGACCCACACGTGCAGGAGGAAAGCCAGTGTCCAGGGCATCCTGAAATCATCCCTTCCCACCAATGCCAATACCAGAAATGCTCCCAATGGATTTGGAACCAGAAGAATAAAATTCTGTAATTTCTAAATTTTCTGAAATGAGCATGTATTGCTTTATAAACAGAAAAACAGTGATTAAAACACACCACACACATAGCGTTCCATGAGTCCTGGGAAAGCAGAGTTGGTTGGGAGGTTAAGAGGTATCTGACATTTTTCTGTGTGTCTTAGTTAATGTTCTTTTAAAAACCTGTCAGAATTTAACTTCCGGAAATGCAATGTTCAGGAATGTAAACATTCACACATCACAAAATATTAAAATATATTTGATGTGTGAAAAACATGTAAATATCCTAGTCCCTGTGTCTTTGCTTATGGGTTGTATATATCTGGTTGCTTCAATTGCTGTTTATGATTTTTTTCAAAGATCGTATCTTTAATATGAATTTAATTTGGGGTTGCTGTGTAATAAGGTATTTGGCCACTAGGTGGCGGTGTTACACAGTGCAGACCTGGTCTAGGTTCTGATGAGACTAAAAACAGGCTCCTTTGACTATGTCCGTGTTAAAGCTCTAGAGCAGTAAATACGACCAAAACACAAGACAAAAAATAAAAATAAAAAATCAATTATGTCAGTAGGAGTTATTCATTGTTCTTTGTTAATACTTAATATTTGTTGTTTCAAATTCCATGTAAAGTATATGTACAGTATGTGAAAATTATATTAAAAGAATTCTGTACTATCTAAAATCAAATTTCTGTTTATATATATGTACATACACAGAAATATATAAATCTTACTGTTGTAGTTACAGCAGGAAACAATGACCTTTTCTGTCATTAAACAGCATTTGATTTTTCCACATATATTTCTCTTTTCCTCAGCTACCAAAAAAGTAACAATGAAGTTTATGTACTTATTTATTTTGTCTAGACAGTTGCTGATTACAAAATCAATAACTTGGACTATCAGGAAAGGTAAAATTACATGTCAAAATGGCTTTTGAAAGTTCTGTCATGTTAATATCATTCTGTTGTCATACAGAACTCAAAAAGCCTTTGCTCTGAACAGATTTTTTTTTTCTTTTTAAAAAATATTTTTTCAATTTAATTTTATTTTTTTATACAGCAGGTTCTTATTAGTCATCAATTTTATGCACATCAGTGTATACATGTCAATCCCAATTGCCCAATTCATCACACCACCACGCCCCCCCCCCACCGTTTTCCCTGCTTGGTGTCCATATGTTTGTTCTCTACATCTGTGTCTCAATTTCTGCCCTGCAAACCGGTTCATCTGTACCATTTTTCTAGGTTCAACATATATGCATTAACATATGATATTTGTTTTTCTCTTTCTGACTTACTTCACTCTGTATGACAGTCTCTAGATCCATCCATGTCTCAACAAATGACCCAATTTCGTTCCTTTTTATGGCTGAGTAATATTCCATTGTATATATGTACCACTTCTTCTTTATCCATTCATCTGTCAATGGGCATTTAGGTTGCTTCCATGACCTGGCTATTCTAAACAGAGCTGCAATGAACACTGGGGTGCATGTGTCTTTTTGAATTATGGTTTTCTCTGAGTATATGCCCAGGAGTGCAATTGCTGGATCATATGGTAATTCTATTTTTAGTTTTTTAAGGAACCTCCATACTGTTCTCCATAGTGGCTGTATCAATTTACATTCCCACCAACAGTGCAAGAGGGTTCTCTTCTCTCCATACCCTCTCCAGCATTTGTTGTTTGTAGATTTTCTGATGATGCCCATTCTAACTGCTGTGAGGTGATATCTCTTTGTAGTTTTGATTTGCATTTCTCTAATAATTAGTGATGTTTAGCAGCTTTTCATGTGCTTCTTGGCCATCTGTATGTCTTCTTTGGAGAAATGTCTATTTAGGTCTTCTGCCCATTTTTGGATTGGGTTGTTTGTTTTTTAAATATTGAGCTGCATGAGCTGTTTATATATTTTGGAGATTAATCCTTTGTCTGTTGATTCGTTTGCAAATATTTTCTCCCATTCTGAGCATTGTCTTTTCATCTTGTTTATGGTTTCCTTTGCTGTGCAAAAGCTTTGAAGTTTCATTACGTCCCATTTGCTTATTTTTGTTTTTATTTCCATTACTCTAGGAGGTGGATCAAAGAAGATCTTGCTGTGATTTATGTCACAGAGTGTTCTTCCTATATTTTTCTGTAAGAGTTTTATAGTGTCTGGTCTTACATTTAGGTCTCTAATCCATTTTGAGTTTATTTTTGTGTATGGTGTTAGGGAGTGTTCTAATTTCATTTTTTTACATGTAGCTGTCCAATTTTCCCAGCACCACTGGTCTTTTCTCCATTGTATATCCTTGCCTCCTTTGTCATAGATTAGTTGACCACAGGTGCGTGGGTTTATCACTGGGCTTTCTATTTTGTTCCATTGTTCTATGTTTTTGTTTTTCTGACAGTACCATATTATCTTGATTACTGTAGTTTGTAGTATAGTCTGAAGTCAGGGAGTCTGATTCCTCCAGCTCCGTTTTTTTTCCCTCAAGACTGCTTTGGCTATTCGGGGTCTTTTGTGTCTCCATACAAATGTTAAGATTTTTTGTTCTAGTTCCGTAAAAAATGCTGTTCTAGTTCCGTAAATGGGTGCTGAACTTTGTCAAAAGCTTTTTCTGCATCTATTGAGATGATCATATGGTTTTTATTCTTCAATTTGTTGATATGGTGTATCACATTGATTGATTTGCGTAAATTGAAGAATCCTTGCATCCCCGGGATAAATCCCACTTGATCATGGTGTATGATCCTTTTAATGTGTTGTTGGATTCTGTTTGCTAGTATTTTGTTGACGATTTTTGCATCTATATTCATCAGTGATATTGGCCTGTAGTTTTCTTTTTTTGTAGTATCTTTGTCTGGTTTTGGTATCAGGGTGATGATGGCCTCATAGAATGAGTTTGGGAGTGTTCCTTCCTCTGCAGTTTTTTGGAAGAGTTTGAGAAGGATGGGTGTTAGCTCTTCTCTAAATGTTTGATAGAATTCACCTGTGAAGCCATCTGGTCCTGGACTTTTGTTTGTTGGAAGATTTTTATTTATTTATTTTTTTGGCTGTGCTGGGTCTTTGGTTCGTGCGAGGGCTTTCTCCAGTTGCGGCAAGTGGGGGCCACTCTTCATTGCGGTGCGGGGACCGCTCTTCATCGCGGTGCGTGGGCCTTTCACTATCGCGGCCCCTCCCGTCGCGGGGCACAGGCTCCAGAAGCGCAGGCTCAGCAGCTGTGGCTCACGGGCCCAGCCGCTCCGCGGCATGTGGGATCCTCCCAGACCAGGGCTCGAACCCGTGTCTCCCGCACCAGCAGGCAGATTCTCAACCACTGCGCCACCAGGGAAGCCCTGTTGGAAGATTTTTAATCACAGTTTCAATTTCATTACTTGTGATTGGTCTGTTCATATTTTCTATTTCTTCCTGGTTCAGTCTTGGAAGGTTATACCTTTCTAAAAATTTGTCCATTTCTTCCAGGTTGTCCATTTTATTGGCATAGAGTTGCTTGTAGTAGTCTCTTAGGATGCTTTGTATTTCTGTGGTGTCTGTTGTAACGTCTCCTTTTTCATTTCTAATTTTATTGATTTGAGTCCTCTCCCTATTTTTCTTGATGAGTCTGGCAAATGGTTTATCAATTTTGTTTATCTTCTCAAAGAACCAGCTTTTAGTTTTATTGATCTTTGCTATTGTTTTCTTTGTTTCTATTTCATTTATTTATGCTCTTATCTTTATGATTTCTTTCCTTCTGCTAACTTTTGGTTTTGTTTGTTCTTCTCTCTCTAGTTCCTTTAGGTGTAAGGTTAGATTTTTTATTTGAGATTTTTCTTGTTTCTTGAGGTAGGCTTGTATAGCTCTAAACTTCCCTCTTAGAACTGCTTTTGCTGCATCCTATAGGTTTTGGATCATCGTGTTTTCATTGTCATTTGCCTCTAGGTACTTTTTGATTTCCTCTTTGATTTCTTATGTGATCTCTTGGTTATTTAGTAACGTATGGTTTAGCCTCCATGTGTTTGTGTTTTTTATGTTTTTTTCCCTGTAATTCATTTCTAATCTCATAGCGTTGTGGTCAGAAAAGATGCTTGATATGATTTCACTTTTCTTAAATTTACTGAGGCTTGATTTGTGACCCAAGATGTGATCTATCCTGGAGGATGTTCCGTGCGCACTTGAGAAGAAAGTGTAATCTGCTGTTTTTGGATGGAATGTCCTATAAATATCAGTTAAATATATCTGGTCAACTGTGTCATTTAAAGCTTCTGTTTCCATATTTATTTTCATGTTGGATGATCTGTCCATTGGTGTAAGTGAGGTGTTAAATCCCCCCTGTTATTGTGTTACTGTTGACTTCCTCTTTTATAGCTGTTAGCCGTTGCCTTATGTATTGAGGTGCTCCTATGTTGGGTGCATATATATTTATAATTGTTATATCATCTTCTTGGATTGATCCCTTGATCATTATGTAGTGTCCTTCCTTGTCTCTTGTAACATTCTTTTTTTTTTTTTTTTTTTTTAAATATATTTCTGTTGTTTAAGCCACCCGGTCTGTGATGTTTTTTTTTTTTAATTAATTAATGTATTTATTTAGTTTTGGCTTGCCGGGTCTTTGTTTCTGTGCGAGGGCTTTCCCCAGTTGCGGCAAGTGGGGGCCACTCCTCATCGCGGTGCACGGGCCCCTCACTGTCGCGGCCTCTCTTGCTGTGGAGCACAGGCTCCAGACGCGCAGGCTCAGTAGTTGTGGCTCACGGGCTTAGTTGCTCCGCGGCATGTGGGATCCTCCCAGACCAGGGCTCGAACCCGTGTCCCCTGCATTGGCAGGCAGACCCTCAACCGCTGCGCCACCAGGGAAGCCCCTCTTGTAACATTCTTTATTTTAAAGTCTATTTTATCTGATATGAGTATAGCTACTCCAGCTTTCTTTTGATTGCCATTTACATGAAATATCTTTTTCCATCCCCTCACTTTCAGTCTGTATGTGTCCCTAGGTCTGTAGTGGGTCTCTTGTAGACAGCATATATATGGGTCTTGTTTTTGTATCCATTCAGTGAGCCTGTGTCTTTTGGTTGGAGCATTTAATCCATTCACGTTTAAGGTAATTATCAATATATATGTTCCTATGACCATTTTCTTAATTGTTTTGGGATTGTTTTTGTAGGTCCTATTCTTCCCTTGTGTTTCCTACTTAGAGAAGTTCCTTTAGCATTTGTTGTAGAGCTGGTTTGGTAGTGCTGAATTCTCTTAGCTTTTGCTTGTCTGTAAAGCTTTTGATTTCTCCATTGAATCTGAATGAGATCCTTGCCGGGTAGAGTAATCTTGGTTGTAGCTTCTTCCCTTTCATCACTTTAAGTATATCATGCCACTCCTTTCTGGCTTGTAGAGTTTCTGCTGAGAAATCAGCCGTTAAACTTATGGGAGTTCCCTTGTATGTTATTTGTCATTTTTCCCTTGCTGCTTTCAATAATTTTTCTGTGTCTTTAATTTTTGCCAATTTGATTACTATGTGTCTCGGCATGTTTCTCCTTGGGTTTATCTGTGTGGGACTCGCCGTGCTTCCTCGACTTCAGTGGTTATTTCCTTTCCCATGTTAGGGAAGTTTTCAACTATAATATCTTCAAATATTTTCTCTGGTCCTTTCTCTCTCTCTTCTCCTTCTGGGACCCCTATAATGCAGATGTTGTTGCATTTAATGTTGTCCCAGAGGTCTCTTAGGCTGTCTTCATTTCTTTTCATTCTTTTTTCTTTAGTCTGTTCCACAGCAGTGAATTCCACCATTCTGTCTTCCAGGTCACTTATCCGTTCTTCTGCCTCCGTTATTCTGCTATTGATTCCTTCTAGTGTAGTTTTCATTTCAGTTATTGTACTGTTCATCTCTGTTTGTTTGTTCTTTAATTCTTCTAGGTCTTTGTTAAACATTTCTTGCATCTTCTCCATCTTTGCCTCCATTCATTGTCCCGAGGTCCTGGATCATCTTCACTATCATTATTCTGAATTCTCTTTCTGGAAGGTTGCCTATCTCCACTTTATTTAGTTGTTTTTCTGGGGTTTTATCTTGTTCCTTCATCTGGTACATAGCCCTCTGCCTTTTCATCTTGTCTATCTTTCTGTGAATGTGGTTTTTGTTCCACAGGCTGCAGGATTGTAGTTCTTCTTGCTTCTGTTATCTGCCCTCTGGTGGATGAGGCTATCTAAGAGGCTTGTGCAAGTTTCCAGATCAAGTCTTGCATTCTTAGATAACAAATTCTTAAAAGTTTTCTTGTGATGGAGGGCTTAGAAATCATGCTCCAGGAATACTACTAATTAGGTTCCTCACCTTCCAGGGTTTTTCCCATGGCAGAAGTCATCTCTCCTTGGAGCCGCACATGATCCCAGGCTTGGCCTCACAGACCCACTCACTCGATTTGAAATCTTACTCTCTCTGAATAGATTTTATTATTATCTATTTGCTTGTATATTTATGTTAAAAATAACCCCCCCAAATCAAACACTTTTTTTGCAATGTTTATTTTTAAGGAAAATGCTATATATGATATGTCTGTGGGAATTCAAAGCAGTTATTAAAGTAGTAAAGCAAAATCAGTTTCTTAGGTGCCATTTCCCTGAATAGGGAATGAATGATAGGTGCAGTCCTTCTCTGGCTTTGGGGACCACTGATTACATTGCTCTGATACCCGTCTGGGGCCAAGACGAAAAGCTCTGATACTTATGTGAGAAGGGATGAGTCTGCTTCGTTTCTCAAACAAGGTTATTCTCACTCTGTCAGTGGGTCAATGGAGGGAGAATGGGGGAAGAATGGTTCTCTGCAACTACCCAGGAAGCACAGGACCCCAGGGGAGAGACTTTCTTCACCAACCCCCATCTGTTATGATGTGCAGATTCAGAAAAGCTTTGGGAATTGGTACTCCAGGGCTAGAGGGACAAAGCCATGGCCAGGGGAGCTTCCTGGGGTGGGGTCTCCTGAGTGGTGCTGCAGAAGTCCATGCCCACCAGGCTTGGAAGAGCTGCCCAGAGTCCTGGAGTGCCTGGAAGCTTGTTCATTCATTCCTTAGTCATTCACCCAGCTGCTCCTCTGACTCACATTTATGTCTTCTGTATACAGAGGAGGGGACCGGGCAAGGGTGTGGATGGAGAGTGAGGCCAGGACTGAGGCCTGTAGGGAACTTAGGCTCTGTGGTCTGCGGGAGTTGGAATTTCTTGTTTTAAGAAGGAGTGAGCTGTCACAGTTGTCCCTGCTGCTGAGAAGTCAAGCACAATGCCTCCTGGAATCTAGCTCCTGGGAATGGCAAAGGCCAGGGGCACCATCGTAAGGTCTGCTTAGTGGAGTGGGGAGCCCAGAAGTCCAATGGGAGTGAGTGGAGTGGTGAGTGGAAGGTGGGGAAATGAGAAAATCTTCAAGAATTTTTGCCTGTGAAGAGTGGGAGAGAGATGGGTGCTGCAGCAGGAAGGTGACTCAGGTTAGAAAAGGAAAGCACCTGCAGGTAACTCATGACACCCACGGAGTCAGAAAGCTTCCACACTCTGAAAAGAGGAAAGCCATCTTCCCTCACTCTGATGGAAAGCCTGCCCAGCCTAAACTCTCCACATAACAACCAGAGCTAGGATTCTGTTGTCCAAATTCACATTCACTTCTAGGGAATTGGGATTTTCCCCTGGGCTCAGGAGACAGATGCTAGCTCCCAATCATTGTTCCCCCCAGGCTCTCATCTACAAAATAAACAAGAACTATGAAATACCAATGCAAAGAAAAGAAGAAAAGAGCCATTGCAAAAAAAAAAAAAAAAAAAACCAGAAGAAAATGAAGCCAAACCAAGGAAGACAGGGATAGAGAAGGTAAGACCTGATCCAAGATAATGTTTGTCCCCTGGATACAGCTGTACCTGAAGCTTGATATTGAGCATATTGGTTACACAAAGTGAGATGCCCCGCCTGCTAGAGCAGGTTTAAATTGCATCTGACATCCACATTCAAGAGTCCATGTTCACTAACGTATCTGTTTTTTGAAAATTCAGGAACATTCCTATTGTTGCCTGGAGTTTAATATGTCAATTTCAGGAAAAGAAACATTGTACTCCAATGACTTTGTTTTTCCTGAAAATTATCCATGAAACAAAGAAATAAATGAACTGAACAAAATGAGGAAATTAAGTTTATGACAATATCAAACATAATCTTCAGAATGGAAAAATATAATTGCTTTATTATCCATTTACCAATAATAAGCTGTTAACATCAGTGATGACCAGCAGGTTTTCATAATTTTCTCCAAATAAATTAGTCCACTATAAATTTACTACTAGGTGTTGCCGCATGTGTTTATTTCATTATCCCATGTTTTACTTTTGCCTTTCCTTAAATCTCACCCATTAATAAATTTTTTTTTCTATTTGTTTGTTGTTTGCATTCGTTTGTTAACACCTTGTGTACAATAGCTGGCTTTTCTCCCACTTCCATTTTTAATACCTCAGATAATGTGGTGGAGATCACAGGTCACATAGTCTTCACGATGAAAGTGTTACAAGAATGACTGTTTTCTTCTGCTCTCATCTCTGTGGACATGAAATGCCAGATCTCTAAAGTATTTTGTATGTGTTTTCGACCTTGTGTTCCTGGCATATTACTGTTGCCATTGTTAGCTCTGAGATTCACAGCTCAACAAGGTTGGGGATGATCAGAGCAGATATCCCCATGGAGAACAAACCTTGCCCCAGGATCCACGGTTATCAGGAATCTTTGCTTTCTCTTCCACAGCACACACATTCTCATTCCTTTTGAAATGATTATACTTTTCCCTTCAAGGGAACTAATGATATTATGGCTCAGTTTCCATGTATAAAATCATCTGGTGGACGCATGTTGTGAATTTAGTGCTGAATTTCAAAAGATGTGGTCTCTATCTAGGCTCTAAATCTGATTCTTTTTTTACTAATTTTTGGAAGCCTGAAGTCTTAAACATCTCCATCAAATTGGGCAAGAGACAGGAAGTCCTGAGCCAAAGAAAAGACTGAGGGTGGGAAAGGGAATAGCGGAGTAGTTTTACCTTCGAGAAGCGAGTCTGTTGGGGACTGCTGACTGGATAGGGGTGGGGGAGGGGTGGCTCTAGTGACCCGCATGGCAGTGACCCTGCCCGCTGCTTCCCTCACCTGCTTTGGCAGATGGAACACCAACTGTTTGTACACTATCCCTAGACACATTTACCTATTTATTTTAATTCTAAAGTTCATGAAAGGATAAGCTTTCTAATTGACTACAAAGGAAGGGCTGTGAGGACCACAGACGTGACGTGATGGTTAATTTTCCTTCCCTCACTGTAATAGATAAGAGCTTTCCACATTTTTCTGTCAGTTGATCGTACTACAAACCAGCTCCTCCCTCCCAGAAAAGGACTGGAGTGGAATGAGATAATTGTAGTAAATACTTTGGGTATGTTTGCTCTGTCCCCAATTTCTCTGAGGACAGGTTGCCACAGGTTGGCCATATTTGTATTATTTTATCCTGCGTCAGCTGAGGTGGGGTCTAAAGGGGAACAGCTGTCCCCAACTGGGCCAACCACATTCTCTCTCCAAAACTTGGGAATTGGGATTGGGAGATGCTGGTCTATCCTTGTAGATTACTTTAATTTAGAATATTTAAATTTGGAACCTCTGGGCTGCCATATTTGCCAGGTACTCAGAAAAGTAGATAGAGTCAGTCTGTAAAGAAAAGCAAAGCCAGGTGGGGAGAGGAGCTGGGAGGATAGGTCAGAGGCTTGAGGGGAGATTTACTTAGAGTGGCTGGATCAGATCCTGAGCTCTTCAGGTTCTGGTTCTGGCTCTTCTGGAAGCTTCCATGCCGTTAGAATGGCGCCATCAGAAAATCTCTCCCGTTTTGGATTAAGTCACTCTGAGTGGATGTTTATTGCTTTCAAACAAAAGAGCATTAGTTAGGGTAGTAATATGGGTAGAACATTCTATGAAATAGAAAAAGAATTGAGAGCTACGTCTGGGCAGAGATGGCTTTTACACCAGTCTCCTCTGCTCCCCTCTGTGAAAATCACTTAAATAGCCTCTTAAGAACGTCTTACCTAATACTAAGGAGTAATCAGCCATTTCAAAGTTAAACTAGTTATTGTTTATTAAATAATGTGTTTAAAAGGACGAAAAGCTAAATCTTGAGGATTTCAAGGTAAGATTTGGTGAGATCACAGAATCTTAGCACTGAAGGGTCCATGCAACCGTGCACGAATCTGCCTGTGATGTCCCTCTGAGTGCTCCTCCCTCCTTGTGGAGTGAGCCCCATGCAATGTGCCCTTTATTTCATTTGCTCTGTGTCTCAGACCAGGAAGAATCAATCCAATCCCACTGTGATCCACTGCTGTGAAGCTGCTTTTTGCCATCTTTGGACCTGGTCACCTGTAAACACATATTCAGTGGTCCTGATGCTGGAACAGTGCCCAACACGATGCATGAGGCAAACGTGAGCTGGTTCTGCCCTCAGGGAGCCTTGGTGTGGGCACCCAGACATCCAGCCTCTTAGCTCTGGCTCCATAGTCTTGAGCTCGTTCTAGTCCTTGAGGAATTCTTGAGATCAGAAGTGTTCCTGCAGCCACCCACACGGAGGCATGGACACAGGGCAGCTCTAAAATCAGGTAGACTTGGGTCAGATGTGACTTCAAATCAAGTCAGAAGGCAAAATTCTTGTAATTATTTTCAAAGGTTTCTCTAATTTTTACAAATTCCTTCAATCCTACCTCCACAGCAAATCATCAAAGGCCAGAACTTGCTAAAATGTTTTTTTTTTAATTTCATTTTTTTTTTTAAAGCTCTTTATGCCCTTCTGCAATATGCATTTGCAGGATCTCAAAAAATCTGAACTGGTCTACTTTTGCATATTTACAACAGTGTCAACTTTTTCAAACAAACAAACATGCAAACTTTTAAATTGGGGTTTTAAATTTAAAAAACATGTTCTTATTTTTAACTGAGATAGAAATGAAAACAAAGTGTAGCAGGTGTAATAAAAAGAATTTCGCAATCTAGTGTCATTTTAAGCATAAACGTTCAATTGCGACACCAATAATCATTGGTGCACTATATTGATTATGCATTGATATAGCTGTTTCCTTTAACAGAAAAATCCAAAGATGGTTCAGAAAAAGATAAGTTTGAGCCTTTGGGGGAAGATCTGAAACAAACTGAACCTTTGAGTGACATCAGAGTAGAATTCCCTGTCATAGCTATTGGAGAACTGTATAAACCAACTGGATCGATAAATGACTGGGATTTGGCAATCAGAGGATGTTATCATATAAGTAGTGTGGTAGAATCCTGTTACTCCTCTTGATTTGACAAATTTTACTAATCATCCAGAGGGGATTTCTCCAGAGTCATGTCCTATTATGGGATGGATTGTGTCCCCCCCAACCTTAAGTTAATATTGATATGTTGAAGTCCTAACCCCCAGAAACTCAGAATGTGACCTTATTGGGAGGAAAGTTCTTTACAGAGGTTATCAAGTTAAAGTCACGTCATTAGGGTGGGCCCTACTCCAATATGACTGGTGTCTTACTAGTAGGTCAGGTTGTTTATTTGAAATTTTTCTTGTTTCTTGAGGTAGACCTGTATTGCTATAATCTTCCCTCTAAAAACTGCTTTTGCTGCATCCCATAGATTTTGGGAAGTTACGCCTTTATTTTCATTTGTCTCAAGTTATTTTCTGATTTCCTGTTTGATTTCTTCATTGACCCATTGGTTTCTTAGTAGCATATTGTTTATTCTCCATATGTTTGTTTTTTTTCCAATTTTTCTTCAGGTAATTAATCTCTAGTTTTATACTGTTGTGGTTAAAAAAAAAACTTGATATAATTTCTAACCTCTTAAATTTGTTGACACTTGTTTTGTGGCCTAGCATGTAATTTGTCCTGGAGAATGTTCCATGTGCAGTTGAAAAGAATGTGTATTCTGCTGTTTTTGGATGGAATGTCCTATAGCTATCTATTAAGTCCAACTGGTATATGTGGTTTAAGACCACAACTTCCCTACTGATTTTCTATCTGGATGATCTGTCCTTTGATGTGAGTAGGATGTTAAAGTGATCTGCTGTTATTCCATTATTGTCCATTTCTCCTTTTATATCTGTTAATATTTGCTTTATATATTTAGGTCCTCTTATATTAGGTACGTATATGTCAACAAATTTTATATCCTCTTTTTTATTGATCCTTTCATCATTATATAATGCAATTCTTTGTATTTTGTTTTAGACTTTATTATAAATTATATTTTGTTTTTCTGTTTGCTGTGAGTATTGTTACCCCAGCTTTCTTGCTGTTTCCGGTTGCATGAAATTTTTTTTTCCATCTCTTCAATTTCAGTCTTTGTGTGTCTTTACCTCCAGAGTGAGTCAGATGTAAGCAGTATATAGATGGGTTCTTTTTTTATTTACCCAGTCAGCCGCCCTATAGCTTTTGACTGGAGCAGTTATTCTATTTATATGTAAAATGATTATTAATAGGTATGTACTTGTAGCCACTTTGTTAGTTGTCTTCTGGTTGTTTTGTAATTCTTCTCTGTTCTTTTCTTTTTCTTTTAGCTTCTTCCCTGAGTTGATCATTTTCTTTAATAGGATAGTTGTGTTCCTTTTTCTCTAGTTTTTGTGTATCTATTGTCAGTTTTTGATTTGTGATTACCATGGAATTACCATGTTGACCTATAACTATATCTTCTTGTTTTAATATGG